>NW_027186523.1:15529502-15537682 GCF_028583685.1 Petaurus breviceps papuanus
TGTGTGTGTGTGTGTGTGTGTGTGTGTGTGTGTGTGTGTGTGTGTGTACACACATTTAAACATTTGATATTAAAACTTTGAATTCCAGATTCATTCCCTTCCTCCCTTGTCATCCGCCCTCACTGGAAAGATGAGCAGTTCAGTATAGGTTGTACATGTGTAGCTTATGCGAAACATTAACATAGTAGGTATATTGTAAAAGACTATTTCCCACCCTCCTTATCCCACCTCCCACTAGTTCTATTCTCTACTTTGATCCCATCCCTTTTCAAAAGTGGGTGCTTCCAACTTCCCTCCCCGCCCAGCCTGCCCTCCATTCCATCATCCTCCCTCTCATCCCCTTCCCCCCTACTCTCCTGCAGGGTGAGATACCCTATTTAGTGTGTATTTCATTCCCTCCCTGAGCCAAATTCAATGAGAATAAGTTTGACCCCATTTCCTTTTGCCTTCCTATTCTTCCCCTCCATTGTAACCATTTTCCCTTGCCTCTACTATATGAGATAGTTTACCCCATTCTGTCTTTCCCCATCTCCTCTCATTATATTCTTCTCTCACCTCTTAATTTCACCTTTTAAGTTATTGATGGTGTCTCTTGCAAATTCAACATTACCAACATCTTGTGCTGTATATAACCTTGTAGGTGATTTTTTAACTTAATGAAAACTTTAATCATTTGCTGCTTAGTGACTGAAAGGATCACATTTGTAATCCCAGTTCATAGACACCACAGTTTTTTCATGACCTTACAAGGAAAAAAATTTTAATGGTGATAGATCAATTGACTGATCTCTGCTACTCATTGACTAGTCTGAAAAAGTATCATTCAGAAACATATGATGACTAATGACAGGGTACTGTGTCTTGTAAAAATTTAAATTTAAAATTCACCAAACTAAATAAGTATAAAATAAATTTAATTAAACTTTCAAATGATTTTTGTGTATGTTTGTAACATTTATCCTTCTAAGATTAATTAAACTTTAAATTGCACTTAGACTTTGGGGACATCCTATACACACACACTCATACACTCATGCATGAACACATACAAGTTGCCTTCTATTGTCCTTTAAAGATCTGGAATTCTCTTCTGATTAGTGCATGTAGCAAATTTCCAGCTGATCCCCAGATATCTAGCTTTAACGAGCAATTAATTCTACTACATGAGATTTTACTTGAAATTACCCTCTCCTTTTCATCATCGTTTCCACCCCTTCCTCATTGTTGACTTTTAAGATGAAACTTTCTTTTATTAAGGAACTTTTGCAAGAAGACTTTTCTCATCTTTCCTTCAAGATCAAGGGTTGGATTTATATATAGCAAATTTTGCCTAGATGTAGGCACTACCTTTCCCACTCTGATCATCTCTTTTTTACTCTCTCCAGGCTTAAAGACCAGAGACTACATTCTTTTTTTTTGGAGGGCAGTTGGGTTTAAGTAACTTGCCCAAGGTCACACAGCTAGGTTTTTTGTTTGTGTGTGTTAAGTGTCTGAGGTCAGATCCGAACTCAGCTCCTCCTGACTCCAGGGCCAGCAATCTACTCACTGTGCCACCTACCCGCCATGAGACTACATTCTTGACCTTTTGCATGATTTTTTTTTCCTCCACTTCCCATATTCCCCTTCTTACCTAGTCATAGACTTGGGCTTATGTTTCCTTCCTGGGAAGTTCTTTTGCGAAGCCCCTTTCTTGTCCAGTGTCCCAGTCTTAAAAACCAGTGGTTAATTTTCTAGATACAAGATTTTGCATGAAGATGCTTTCTCTCTTTCCTTCTAGTATACACATGGGTTCTTACTAACTTTACAATCTGATGTTTGTTTGAGCTAGGAACATTTTCCATGAAGCTTTGGTGACTTTATTAGAAGAGTCTCAGGGGTCCAGAAAATATTTATTTGAGCAATTACTCCACATCTTCTCAATTGCCAAGCAGTCTGATATTCATATGTCTTTGATTTTGTTATTATTCATTTTTCAAATTATCTTGTCACAATGATTTGGTGTTATTACTAATTCTTGGCACATTACTAACAAGAGTTTAATTTTAAATCTTCATTATCATTTCAGGTATAAAAACCAAGGATAAAGAATCGGACCAACAGCAATGAGAGCAGTTTTTTAAAAAATGAAAATCTGATATTGATTAGGGCTTATTTACTATTTGGCAAGTACTATTTGTATATATGAGTACATAAGTATTCAGTAGTTTCCAGTAGTTTAGTTCCATATCTTTTGAGTAGAATGAGAATAATATAAAATGGCTCTAAGGAACATATATAATTGTAAGTTTCCCTTATTTCCCTTCTACTCTCCATCCAAACTGGATTCCTTGCCAACAGGACTATCTGCCCTGCAGTTGAACCCTCCTATACACGCTGTCTCTCCTTATTAGAATGTAAACACGCCAAGAGCAGGGACTGTCCCATTTTCTTTTTGCATCTCCAGCACACAAGGTTTGACATATTAGAGCTTAATGAATATTTTTTTGTGCATTCATTTATTCAATAGGATTTTTTCTGGTTTTGGAAAGTGTTTTAAAATTTACTTAGAAAATATAATTCTCCTGATTGTATGGGTACCATATTGCAAAACATCTAACATCAGAAATTATGAGTTTTGTCATCTGTTTTTCTCTCCTGTTTCTTCTTCCCTTACCTTGGCCGTACAAAGTCAGTTCTCTGCTTATGCCCAAGTGCTTATCTGAAGAGTTCTCCTTTCTGATCCTATCCTGAGGGCCTCATTGATCAGATGGTAGAGCTACATAGAGGAGCCCTATAATCCATCAGCTACCACAATGGCCTCCAGGTCTGCATATCTCTTAGCTCTCAGAAAGAGTCAGTGGTGATAAATTGCATCAACCAAAATCTTGGCTTTATTCCCACTAAAGACAAATATGTAGAAAACTACCCTTCTCCATGAGTTATCAGCAAGATTGAATGTGTACTCCTTTCCTTGTTGATGATGTGCTATGATAGTGTCTTGGCTGTTGGGAGCCACTAGAAATGAGTTGTCCTGCATAGGTGAGGAAACTTAAGCCCCATCTATGGGAAATATCTTAAATATGTAATAGATCTTAACAGTGATAGAGATAAGTGTAGACTTCATGCTTCTTACAGAAGCATATATTTAGATTGGGAAAGTAAATTAGAGCCACTATGTGCTTCTTTGTGACCCTAGGCAAATCATTTAACTCTTGGCATCTTCCCAGCTAGGGGAGCTAAGTGGCACAGTGAATAGAGCATTGGACCTGGAATCAATAAGATCTGAGTTCAAATCCAGCCTCAGACACTATGTGACCCTAGGCAAGTCACTTTACCTCTGCTTGCCTTAATCTACTGGAGAAGAAAATGGCTAAGCATTACAGTATCTTTGCCAGGAAAATTCCATGGACAATATGGGGTCCATGGGGTCATGAACACTCAGACATGACCAAACAACAAAAAAAGTCTATTATCATTATACAGTAACTGGTCCTTATAGGATAATAATTCTTAATTGAATTAGGGCAACTAGGTGGCACAATGGGTAAGAGCACTGAACTTGGAATTATTTTAAATATCCTGCCTCATTTGCTTACTAACTGTGTGACCTGGGGGAATTCTCTTCACCTTTTTCAACCTCAGTTTTCTCTTTGGTAAAGTTGAGATAAAAATAGCACCAAGCTTCCCGGGTAGTTGTGAGGAACAAATGAGATTAAAATATGCACAGGACTTAGCAAGCCTAGATGCCAGCTATGATCAATTAGAACATCAATGTGATAAAGCAGATTCTTCAACAGGAGAAGAAAAGGCAGGCTGCCAGCTGGCTTTGAGGGGATATCCCTAGCAATACCGGCACCTCATTAAAGGTATGGGGAAGACCATTGAGAGTAGAATAGATGAAATGGATCAGGAGTTGGATTTATTATGACAAAGGTTGCCATTTTGCATAAGCAAAGATTTTAAAGAAGGTGATAGTAAGGAATCCCTACAAGCTAAGCAGGAATTAAATCAAGAGTTGAAGGTATAGCTTCTGCACTATTAGGCAATAAGAGGTGAATGTCATGTGTTACAAAATGAACATTAAGCATGGGGAAATTTTGAGGTAGAATGTGCTCATACATAAAGAATGCTATGCCAGGGAGGAGGATTTATAGCATGTTAATCGTTTCTGAAGGTGTTCTTTCTAAAATGTATTGCACATTTCCTTCACTTCTTAAAGTGTGTTGAACCTAATTTAACTTTTTCTTGATGACTCAGGATTCTCATTACGGGTCTCAGTTATTAGGCTCATCATAACTTGGCATTAGTTGGCTGTAAAATAAACCAGAATAAGGTTATTGGGGATTCAGCAAGAAGACAGAGCCACAGAAGCAGGGACAGATGCAGGACGGGGGAGAGAAGGAAGGGCCATTCAAGTACCAGGCATGACAGGAAATCCTCAGGCAGCTTCATGGAGATCCAGCAGTGGAAAACAGACCCATTTTCCAGCAGATAGAGGGAGCACAATGTCACAACTGACAGGTTCCTTAAGACTGGGGAACTGGTAGCAGGCCATGGCCGAGATCGGAGCAGGCAAGTAGGAAGGTCAGAAGCAGGTGATGGGGACAGGTGTCCAACTCCTGCAGCCTCTACTATAGTCATGCCTGAGAGCACAGGGAAAGGTTCTAAGGTGGGGGGCAGGGCAGGTCAAGCTGTTGCTGACCCTTGTGCCACATCCTCATTGTATAACCCTGTGGTGTTTTAACACTTCCAGAGGTTGGCATAAAACTGTCTGCACTAGACTTTCCCTTGGGACACTGACAAGATAAGAGAGCACAAATACAGAAAGAAAAGTCACTGGGATAACCAGATTCCACAAAGACCCCCTGCTCAGCTGGTAAGGAAGTCTTGCCCTCGGGGCTTTTGGAGCATGCCCAGCCAGAGAGCTGGGATCTCTTTGGTTTTTGCAGTTGAATGTAGATGTCCTTGTTTGGGCTATCAGCCATTATTACAGCCTTCTTGCTTTGTAGGTCAGTCCTGGTTCTCCTAATTGTGGACTGACATTGCATCTGGGCCCTGGGGACAGGAGTCTAGGCCCTTGCAGAGCTTGGTGGCAAGGAAGGACTCCAGAGCCTAGAGAACCAGGGAACTGGAGAAGGAGCACAGGAAGGGATCCATGTGGGACACTGGGGAGAAAAGTGGACTTAATCATTGGAGTTGGAGTACAGCGTAGAAGCTTGGTCACCAGATAAGTGCTCAGTAATTAAAACAAGATACAGGGTGCTGCTGCAGCAGCAGTATGGCATCAAGGCAGCATCTTTGAAGTGACCATTCCATTGGGGGAAGTGTAGTAGTAGGGCAAGTGTAGGCTTGGAGCCAAGAAGGCTTGAGTTCAACTCCTGGTTTTGACACTTACTAAGCTATATGACCTTGAGCCAGTCCTTCCTACTCAGGGCCTTAGTTTCCTCATCTGAAAAAATGAGGGTGTTGGAATAGACAGCCTCTGAGGTGCCTTCTACCCTCCCTTCCCCAACCTCCAAGCCTTTCTCCAGAGGTCAAAGCTAAATCATCAGGCTTTGCCGATGCTCTGTGACCATAGCAAGGGAGTAGCTCTGCAGTGAACTTGCTGCCTGAATATTCCAAGGTGGGGGAGTGGAGGAGAGGAAACTATGCCACAAACCTAATCATGTGGGCTCTTGGATCCCAGGCCTCCTCACAGCCCCCAGATGAGCCCCCAGCTCTAGAGGAAAAAAAAACAAAACTAGAAAGAAATTTCCCTAATGGCAGACATTCTCCTCTCTAGGCAACCCCAGTTGCTACAGTTTCACAAACCTAAGCTTGATGAACATCATTAACTAAACCCCCAAAGGCTTCAAATGTGCACCAACCCCCTCCAAACAAAAGGCTTCATTTGCAGCTCTCCCATTCTGAGAGGAGAGAATCAGCCCTTGGATATGTCAGACAACTCAGCCATTTGTGTGTGGCAAGACCGTGGCCCAGTTGAAATTCCAGAAGGCAGAAGATGCCTTTGTGGCCCACATTTCACAAGGTCCTTATCTCCCCTTCTGTTGGTGCTTGAAAGAATGGCAAGAGCAGCCTCATCCCAGGAGATTCCCTTCATATTCCTTCCCTCATGAGACTCATGGGCTTTGGATATGCCAGTGGAAACCAGTCCTGGCAAGCTTAGCCATTTTGAAAATTCTTTATCCACTTGTGATAAAATCATGAAAGGAAGAGACAAGTTAAAGTCACATTCAGTATCTCTTTAAAAATCCCTGACTCCCACTTAGGAGAAAAATGTGCCTGGGGACAGCAGACAGCTAGACTATTGATGGCCCACACTGGCCCAGATTGCAACTCTTCTCTTTAGATGTGTGTTTCTTGTAGACTAAGGACTGTCTCACTTTATCATTGTATCTTCAGTAAACAGACCAGTTTCTGACACATGGCCAGTACTTAATGAACAATTGTTGAAGGTCAGAGCACAGTCATCAATGAAGTTGCCTTGATGTAGTTAGTTACTATACTACACTATAATTGGTCTAATGGGGCAGCTAGGTGATGTGTTGGATAGTGTGCTGGATCTGGAGTTAGGAAGACTCCTCTTCCTGAGTTGAAATCTGGCCTCATGTACTTGCTAGCCGTGTGACCCCAGGCAAGCTATTTAACCCTGTTTGCCTCAGTTTCCTCATTTGTTAAAAAATGTGCTGGAGAAGAAAATGGCAAACCACTGCAGTATCTTTGCCAAGGAAAACCCCAGTTGGGGTCATAAAGAGTTGGACACAACTGAAATGACTCACAACAACAACACTGGCCTAGCAGGTCTTCTTGAACTTCCCTTGACTTGTGACAGGATGGGTTCTAGAGTGAGGGACAAGACTAAACCAAGAGGAGAGGGATAAATGGCCTTCCCTGAAAAGGTTAGAGGAGATTGGGCCAGGGAGCACAGTGTTAAGGTGCTATTTGGAAAGATAGCGAGGAACCTATGAAAGTTCTCTAGAGTCTCTCTGTCTCTATAGCTGATAGGATGAATCTCTCTTCCTTGTAATCAGGGCCTGTAATCAGGAAGAAGAAGAAAAAAGAAATCAGCATGATAACTTTATTACATATTTAAAGAAATAGCAAGTTGTATATAATAGTGTAATGTAATGCCAAAAGAAAGGCAACTTCCCAAGGTTCAGAATACCAGCATAGGTGCTCTCCATTTTATTCAGTAACAAACCCAGAACAGAGAAGATCAAAACATGACATCATTCAAAATACAGCATTTACTAAGTGATTAAATAATCTCCAAGTACTACCCCACCCCAGGACCTTCCAATCATTCAATCAATTACAAAGTCTCTGTTCTAAATACTTCTCCACCCCTAGGCTATACCTTAATTAAGTCCACCACAAAGCCCCTCTTCTCAAATGGAGATTAGTTTCCAAACATAAGGTCAAAAGTTCCCCACCCCTGGATCACAATTGAATCTACCCCAGAGTTACATCAAGTTTAAACACAGCACTTAATACCCAAATGGAGGTCTTTTCTTCATCTTGACACGAGGCAAGTTCTCAGCAATCTTAGTTCCTGGGGAGACAAGGCTTAGCAAGGCCATAAGATACATTGCCAATCCCTTCATGAATTTATCCTCTGTCTGTAGAACAGTCCTAGAACCTCTGAACACATTAGCAAAGCCCTCTCCCAGGATTTCTGTAAACATACAACAAGAAAATCCTTCTTCAGGGCTTCTGAACCAACAGAAAGGCTCCCAGACCCCTGCAACAACAGCACTGTCCTTCACCAGTGGACAGTATTCACTCTGTCTGCAGGACAGTCTCCAGACCCCTGCAACAACAGCACTGTCCCTCACCAGTGGACAGTATTCACTCTCTGTCTGCAGGACAGTCTCAGGGCTTCTTAACCAAATGCCAGGTTCCAGGACTTCTTCAACAGGACAGTCTTTCACCAGTGGACAAATCTGGCAAAATAACATCAAAACAGACAGACAAAGTACCAGCAAAACAGCCATGTCTCCTCAGTCCTTGGGAGCTCAGGGGCCAGGTCTCAAAAGTCCAGGGCAATTCAAAGTGGCCACCAGCAATTCTCTTAGTCTCTCTCTCTCTCTCCACGAGGTGCTGCTTCCAAAAAAAAAAGTTTCTTCTGCCTCTCACTTGTCTCTCCAAATCTATGTCACCAGCTCCTCCCAGTTCAGGACTTTCTTTTCACATCAACAAGT
>NW_027186523.1:15537782-15778339 GCF_028583685.1 Petaurus breviceps papuanus
AATCTTTTTTTTTTTTTAAAGCAATCGGGGTTAAGTAACTTGCTCAAGGTTACATGGCCAGTTATTTCTGGGTGTGGTGCTGAGTATCTGAGCTCGGGATTCGATCTCCAGGTCATCCCGACACTGGAGCCGGTGCTCTTACTCTCTGAGCTACCTGGCTGCTCCTCATGTGCAATCTTTTAAAAAAAATTTATACTACGATATGAAAATGCTTGTTTCGTTCCACAAATTAAAAAATAAACCAAATAAAAATTAAAAAAATAATGTTGTGCAGCTCTTCTAGGATAGATAGTGGGATTGTGTGAGATAGGACTGAATATGATTTTATTGGTACTGGAAAGTCCTGGATGAGAAAGCTACCTCTGCAAGAGCAGGTTGGTACCTCCTCTGAAGCTTATAATCCTAGAGAATTGCTTTGAGTGCTCAGATTTGAAGTGACTTGCCTAGGGTCACACATCCAGGATGTGTCAGTGGCAAGACTTGACTCCATGTCTTGCTGGCTCTCTATCTACTACACCCACCTTCATTTTTTCCTCTGGCAATCTCTACATTCCTCATATACTCTTAAGTGTTGGCCCCTTAGATTTGGTGATTCTGTTTCTCTTTATCCCTCAGCTTTCTCTCATTATTTTGACCTTCACTGAGGTACCTGAGGAGGTTTACATGATATTCCAAAATGCTGTGTCAGAGCAGAGCTAACACTCTGGGTCCCCAGTTTCCCTCTCTTCATCCTCATCCCACCTCCTCCCTTTTTTTCTGATAGGAATAAATATCCATTTCCCATTAGAATGAGTCAACACATAAATAAAATGCTCAGTCTAAGGATTGTGCCAAGTGGATGAACCTTTGGCAGTAAAAACTCTCTCTCCTTGATTTTTTAAAAAATAACAAATAGTACAACTCTGTATTTTTCCAGAAAATTGAATTCCCTTTACCCATGTTTTCTGACACAAATATTGGAAATCCCCATTACCTTTCTTCTCAGAAATATATTTTTCTTAGTTTCCCTTCCTGGCTTCTGCCATTATTATTGTCCCTGGCTTTCCTGACCTTTTCCTCAAGGGAATTTCATGCCAAGAAGGAGCAGTTGTTAACAGTCTTAACGCCTCTTAGTCTTCCTGTCTTAAGCTTCCCTTGTAAACCAGTCTTGGACATGGAAGCCACTTAAGAGTTTCTGAAAGGAACCAACAACTTTCATGTAGGTATGCAGTTATCTCTCATCAATAGTGCCATGTTTGATACATAGCTCCTATGGATGGGGAAACTTTCTGGATTTTTTTTAACACAATAATTGTGAATCCATATTCATACAGAATCTACAAGAAAAAAATTTAAATTTCTATTTCATGTCTGAAAAATGAGCTCTCACTGCCAAAAGAAGAATGACCAATAATGACTTGACTTGCCATAATAGTAATGTATGCCTTCAAAAGGTGGAGAAACCAAGGGGGTGGAATTCTGTTCCACATTTTCTCAGACTTGTTGCTTGGTGAAGGTTAGAAGATTAGAAATTTGGGGAATAGTGGCCACTTCCTCTTAGAAGTTAGGTCAGAGGAAGGAGAGTAGGATCCCTTATAATTATAATATTGGTTATGAGAAATTTATATCTGCTTTGAGGTTTTACTTATTCTTCCTCCTGGTACTACCATCCTCTCTGTTGATTTATCTGCTTTTGTGCTATGCTTTTATTGAGGGTATTTTTCCTCTTGACTTCTTTGGTAGTTAGCTTCTTTTTTTCCTTCTGTATTGCTTGTCATTTACCTTCTGGTTCCTCTCCTCTTTCCTGACCCAAGCCTGGGTGTTTGTCCTTAGTAATCTGAAGGTGGAGGGAGGCTAGGACTGGCCCAACTATGTTTCAGTCCTTTTTACTTCAGACCTGACAAAGCCACTGGCACTGGTACCCTTCCCACCCATCCTCTTCTTCCCTCTGCTCTCTTCCTTTACTTTACATGGTTGGGCAAAATCTGCACCTGCCTCTTCTTGCAGAATGGAAGAGGTTTTGGCAATGCCATTGTGGCCTTGTAGGGTCCTACCCTAGCACCAGGTCCTAGTCAAGAGGCAGCATGTTTTCAGCTTGCCAGATTTCTTCTTGATTCTCTTCCTTTCCTTCACATAGCTGGACTGGGGATTGGGGGTAGAGTTGGGGGATGGTGTTTGGGAAGAGCTTTTGCAGTAGTGGGGAATTCCTAACAGTAGAGCTTTATTGAACAAGCCTTCAAATTTGCTTGTCCTCAGAAGACCTTGAAGGGAGAGATGCACAGAGTGACTGCTCATAATATTAGATTTCTCTGGTGTTCATTAAACGTTTTACCTTGTCAGAAATTCTTTCTTCTTGTTCCATGGATTTAGCTTATATTAGTATACAATTGGCACATAATTCCTTTTGGTGGGGTGGGGTTGGAAGATGGAAGAGGTTTAGAGAAAGTGACTTATTTTCTATTTTGCTAATCATGTGACTGAAAACCTCAGTAGCATTCCATTCAGATTTTCTAAGTGAAGGAACCAGCCCAAGAGGGATGGAAAGCTTTCAAGATTGGTGAAATACGTGAAGAGATGGATATGGATTGCAGAAAAGGCATTAACCAATGTGGATTTAGGGGAAAAAATAACATTTAGAAGACAGAACTAGAGACAAGTTATAGAAGGTGAATACAAGAAGATTGACGTAGTTGGTCCTCAAGGGCAGAACCTGGATCTGTGGGTCGAAGTTGCAAGGAAAGAAATTTAGACTTGATTCAAGAAAGGTCATAGTGGGTTATCCCTCAATGGAGATCTTTAAGCAAAAGCTGACTGATCCCTCCTCAGCTTCGTCAAAGAGGAAAGTCTTTTTCAAGTATGGGTTGTAATGAATAGCTACAGAGATTTCATTTCTGAAATCTAATTCCAAAAGTGTGACTGTATTGAATTCCTCAAAAAGAAATTGATTCTATAACATGAAAAACCCAAGTAAATTTTAAGAGTTACCCTGAAATGTTCCAGGAAAAATTTCACAAATAAGAATAAGAATTCATGACACTTCTTTTCTCTGAATGATGATCATTTTCTGAGTGATTTTGTCATTTACATCAATCCTGTAAGAGGCCCCACATTAAACTTTCATTTTCCTCAGCCTTCCTTTCTCTGTTCATTCTTTGTCTTCATTTGGCATTTTCATGAAGTGCCTGAGGACAGTTGGGTGGAGCTAACATTCCTCCACCCTTTCTGTCAGGTAGGAATGTTCATCCCTATTTATTTATAATGAAAAAAACAGAATAAATAGAATAAAATAATATTAACATCATTATATATAAATAATAAATATAATAAAAATAATAGAAATGGCAGATGTTCCTTTCAATCAAGTGGATTAAGTACCTATTATGTTCGAGACATGATCCTACAAACTAGGAATAAAAATACAATAACTGAAAATGCCTAACCAATATTGTTATAGGATTTAAGAAACTTTGTTCTGTTTCTCTGTAAATATGGTGGGAAATTATAGCAATAGGCCTTCTTCTTCCATTTTATTTTATTTGGTTGACCTTCTTAGATAATCTAACTTTAATGCTAAGAAACAGCTTTTAAAAAGATGTCAGAAATAAATCTCCTTAAGGAAATTTTGTCATTAAAGCTTCCTAAGGATATTTTACCAATTTTAATGATGTTATTTCTTTATCAGATTTCATTTGATCTTATTTTCACATGATTTAAAGGTTTCCTGTAGCTTTTATATATGTCTAATTTTTGAGTAATCAGAAGATGGTAAATAGTCTGTTGCCAAATATAGAGGAAATTTTGGTGAGGAAATTTATTATTCTATTATTTCTTAAAGGAAATAATAGATGTAATTGTCAAAGTAAAACTTTCACATAATTGATTAAAAGTGGATTTTTTCTGAAGATTGTGCAGTAAAATAATTTCCTGAAACCTGGGTAAGATTTTTAATACTTTTTCTTTAGTTTTATCGGTCCTATAGCTCCTATCTGTATGACTTGTATGCCCCTGAGGAGCCCTCTCAGCTCTGTCCACAATCACAGAATGAAAATCATTTCCCCAAAGTTATTACAGACTAATATTGCTATAAAGTACAGAAATGTAGTAACTTCTTTATCTCTGTGCAAGTCTAAAGCAAATTTAAGGAAATGAATCCAGTCTCTCATTTAATGAACAGATATTTTCTGGTCATTTTCATTTAGTATGAAAGTTTATTGCTTTATTTGATGTTCTGTAGTTAAAAGTTCAAATACTGCCATGCCTCTCTGACTTTGTAAGGGATATTTAGACAATTTCCTTATTTTTTTTCTTCATTTCGTTTCATTTACTCTTCATTTTTGTTCTATTTCTGAAGGACTCTTCATCTACTTGTATACCATTGGCTGGATAACAGACATCATTCATTTGAGGCTTTTTAATGACGTCATTAGGTCAAATTCTATTGAGTAGCTGTGCATTTTGTTTTGTTTTTTTATTACGGGGCACTTCATATTTCAAACTTGATAAAAATAAGAGTATCTGGAGTAGTACTTCACTATTTAGAAATAATCCTTTTCCAAAAAAAAAAAAAGAAATAATCCTTTTTCTCTTTGAACTCTGGGCTGGACCTCCTGCATGGCAAATACCTGCATGGCAAGTATATATTACCCTATTTATTATATCACTTGGTCATTTAAAATTTTTACTTTTATTTTTTTCAATTAACAGGAATGGAATTTATTTCCTTCTCATCTCCCTCTCTCCATTGGAGTGGGGGAAGAAAAACTCTTTCGACAAATATTCATAATCAAGCAAAACAAATTCCAAAATCTGCTGTCTAAAATATGTATCTATATACATATATACAAATATACACATACACACATGCACATGTATTATATATGTGTGCATATATCTCTATCTCTATCTATCCATCCATCCATCCATCCATCCATCCATCCATCCCTTGAGTCTATTACATTTTTCTCTTAGTTCTTTTCCTTTCATCTTGTATCACTTCATATAAATTCTCTCATATTTCTCTTTCATTATTTCTTTTGGCACCGTAGTATTTTGTGACATTTATGTGCAACAATTTGTTCAGCTGTTTCCCAAATTGATGGGTGCCCTGTTAGTTTCCTTTTTTTTTTTTTTTTTTTTTTTTTTTTGCTTTTTGAAGGGCAATTGGGGTCATCAAAAATTTGGTAATAGTAAGAAGTTTCTGAATGCATGATGACCAAAAATTAATTCAACATCAAATGGGTGGTGAATCCGAGGTGTTTCTGTCAGTGCTTGTCTGTGTTGCATCAGGCAACTTCACTGCAGCCTTGACTCTGAACACAAAGTGTACATATTTTGCGTTGTGCATGTCCTCAGGCCATGCAGTGCAGAAGGCTGCTGCAAAATGGTCATGGAAAAGGGGTATTGAGTGGAGAAAGTTTTAGAAGCCCTGATGTAGATCACAGCTAATGGTTGGCTTCATTCTGTGTGATCCGTGTTCGTGTCCTTCTAAAAAAGGTTTATTGATGTGTTTTGATTTTACATTATGAATTGCTATATGTTGTCCCTGCTTCTTGATAGGGCATGTCTAACAAAGCAAAACTCGCAAAACTAACAATTGTGACCTCATAGGAAAGTGCATGCAACATTACACATCTGTAGTGTATCCCCAACCTCTTTCTAAAAAATATTTTTGCAAGGAATAGAAATCTGTTTTCTCTACATCTCACCTTTACCCCACTGAAAAGAGAGAAAAGAAAAACAAACTCTTTGTGTCAAGTATGCATAGCCAAGCAAAACAAAGCCCCTCATTACCTGTAAACAAATTTACATGTCTCATTTAGCACCCTAAATCTATCTCTTCTCTGTCAAAAGATGTATAGTATATTCGTCAATTCAACAAACATTTATTAAATGCCTGCTATCTATGTGCCAGACACTATGATAGGCACTGGGGATACAAATAAGAAAAGGACACTTCCTACCCTCAAGAAGCTTACAATCTAATGAGGAAAAACAACACACAAAAGAAATTGAAAAAGGGGGTACTACCAGGGGACAATTAGAGTGAGTAGATTGTGTTCTCTGGGTGTATAGTCTTCAAAGGAGTCAAAACTAACCATAGCTGCTAATGGAAAATGGAGTGTTTCCTGAAAACTTGTGAGCCCTTTATATAAATAAAGACTTTGGGAGACATTATTGCTCTACCCTCCAACCCTCTAATTAGAAGGGAGAAGTAGCTGAAGGTGCAGAGAAGGGGTATTGAATTGATTTGAATTAAAAATTGTTCATCTTTAAATTGATGTTACAGTATAAATCATTCTTCTAGTTTGCTTACTTCACTCTTGAGTCACTTTATATAAGTCTCTCCATATTTCTGTGAAATCATCTATTCATTTTTTTTAACAATAGTATTCTATCTCATCCATGTAACACAATTTATTCAAGAAATTCCTCAATTGATGGGCATCCTCTGAGATTCTTAGGTTGGGTTTTTTTGCCACCACAAAAAGAACTGCTATAAATATATTTTTTTGTATTTGTAGGACCTTTTCCTATTTAAAAAAAATAATTTTTGGATATAGTGCTAGTAGTGATATACCTTTTTTCTGTATAATTTCAAGTTGCTTTCCAGAATGGTTGCACCCATTTATAGGTTCGCTAATAGTACATCAATGTGCCTGTTTCCCCACAGTCCCTCCACTTTTAAAATTTTTTTAAAATTTATTTTATTTTTAATTTATGGAACAAAACAAGCATTTCCATAACATAGTATAATACAAAGATGATTGCACATGAAACTACAAATTCACTATGTATAAATTGCTGTTCCTTTTAAATAATATGTGTGTATATGCACACACAATACATATCCCTTCACTTTTATCATTTTCTTTTTTTGTCATCTTTGCCACTGATACACATGAAGTTGAATCTCAGAATTGCTTTAATTTGTATTTCTCTAATCAGTAGGTTGAAAATGGCTGAACAACAACAAATTAGTAGTAATTTGGAGCATTTTTTATATGTCTGTAGATAGTCTGGATTTCTCCCCTTAATAACTGCCTATCAATTCTCTAGAGGATCTTCCACACATTTTGGGAATATCTTAATATAGCATGGACACCAATGCAAAATATGCCCCTGTTTCAGGGAGCAACATGATGATTAAAAATACTTCAAAATTCCCCAAAGGCAAACTGTTCTTATTTCTTTTTTTTTTAAATTCATCTAATTTTTTTTCAATTTTTATTTAATTTCATCATCCATGGACAATATCTGTCCAAGATTATGTACTAATGGACCAGATTTGTAGACTATGTAACTGCATGTTGACATGTCTAGACAATTAGCATTTTTCATCCTCTTGGTTTTTCTTATGTGGATAGTTAGGCTATTACTTTGGAGTGATTACTGATCTCTCTTAATAGGCTTAGCATTGTTTCAGGACATTCAATTAACATGATGTCATCTGCAAAAAGAGCATCTGAAGGACTAATTCTTGTTGCCTTTGGACATGTGAAAAAATCGTTTGCCTCTCCTAGGAAAACCTGCAACTTAGTCTTCATTTGGATCAAACGTAACTTCTCTTTTAATTCATTGGAAGAATGTCAATATTGATATGACTGTGTACTAGCTGTATACTGACTCATTTGTCTTTTGACAAAGATCCCACATTTAAAGAACCAGCAATTAAATCAATATTCACGGTCTAGAGTCTGTGTAATTCTTAAAATCTTCTGCCCACTTTTCATCCCTGTTGCTGTTACTGAAGGAGCAGAAGGGTCCCTCATGCAGAACTAAAGGCCATTTTGTACTTTTCTGTGCTTCATTGGGTCATGAAATATTGTTTGAAGAAAATTATTAAATTTGAGAATTATTGTTCAATTTAATGCTTTGATAAAAGAAATAAGGGGAAAGGACACTAAAAAGTAGTTTCAGAAGGAAAAGATTCATTAAAAGGAGTAGAAATTCTAGATAGACTTAAGATAGATGGAGTAAGCCTCCGAAATATAATTGAATTCTTATAGCATTTTTTTCTTGTTGGTCCTGTTTTCTTGCATAGAATGTATGAGCTTTGAAGGGCTGAGTATCCCCTGAAGTCTTCTCTCGTAATGAGTTTCTTTGGAATGTTTTCATGACTTGCTTGAAAGATGGAACAGAACACAGCCAACTCCCAGTACTAATAATTCCCTTGTACTATTTTCTGTCAAAAAACATAAATGATATAGGAGAAAAATTCACTAAGATGAATTTAAGTGAAAAAAACTTTAAGAAACATGAGGGGTAAGGGTGTCAACCTTTTATTGCTGCAATGATGAGTACAACATATTCAGAATTAATAGTAAGCCTATGTAGTAATGCATAACTTTAGGTAAATGATGTGGATGAAAAATGTAAAATCACAGAGGTAACTTGGCTTGGTAGAGTACTGACTTGAGAGTGAGGAAGACTCTGACATGCTGACTTTGTAATAACCCTTTTGTCATTGTTATTCAGTCTTTCAGTCATGTCTGGCTCTTTGTGACCCCATGGACCATACTGTCCATGGGTTTTTTTCTTAGCAAAGATGCTGGGGTGGTCTGCCATTTCCTTCTCCAGTGCATGCAGTGGATCCTTTTGTCAGGCAATTAACTTACCCAGGGTCACACAACTAGGGAATGTCTGAGTCTGGATTTGAATTCAACTCACTGACTCCAGGCCCAGTACTCTACGCAGTGAGTCACCCCTCTGTGACCCTAAGCAAGTCATTTAACCTCTTAGTGGCCCAGGAAACTCTAAGGTTCTAAGTTGCAGAGTAGGTCCCAATGAAATCACAGATCAGATTATCATTATAAAACTATTATGGGATTATCATAGAAATAGCACATTTCCTTTTTTATTTATAGATCTTTGGTACAGTAGGTAGGAGGTGCATGTTGATAGCTTATTGGTGTGATGGAGAGAGTTCTAGGCCTGCAGTAGGGGAAACCTGAGTTCAAATCTAGCTTCCGATGCTTAATAGCCACGTAACTCTGAGCAAGCCACCTAATCTTTGCCTGCCTCAGTTTCCCCATCTGTGAAGTAGGGATAATAATAGCACTTACCTCCCAGGGCTATTCTGAGGATAAAATGAGCCAATGTTTACAAAGTATTCTGTAAACCTCAAAGCAGTATTTAAAGGCAAGCCATTAATTCAGTGAATATTTATTGGATGCCTGTTATTTGCATAGCACTGCAGTAAACACTCTGGCAAATGTGAAGCTGAACATGTCATAGCTCCTGCCCTCAAGTGGTTCCATAGATTAGTCCTTATTTCTAAATGAGGATGAATTAAGAAGCTAAATTGATGACGTGAATGTAGGTAAGGATTTTTGTTGTTCAGTGTTCTCTGACTCTTCATGACCCCACTTGGGGTTGTCTTGACAGAGAGACTGGAGTGGTTTCCCATTTCTTTCTCCAGCTCATTTTACATATGAGGAAACTGAGACCAGCTGGGTTAAGTGACTTGCCCAGGATCAGTCAGGTAGTAAGGCTCAAATCTGAGGTTAGATTTGAAGTCAGGTCTTCCTGACTTCAGGCTTAGCTCTCTATCTACTGTGCCTCCTAGCTGTGTGATATATGTAAGGATACTGTGGTGTTAAATGATTGTAACAGTTGATATTCTTTTCTAGTCAATTATTTCTTCATCTCTAATTGGGTAGATCCCAAAGTGGGTACTGGAATGATCCAGGGGATGGTAATAGCCTAGGGTGCAATTGGGGGTGGTGGAAGCATACGTAAGGAAAGAAGAGAAAAGAAGAAAATTTTGAAAAACTGCGTAACAGAGTTAAAGTCAAGGTGATTCCATCATTTTCCAAATAAACACACAAAGTGCAAGTTATAACCAATCAGGGATCAAGTCTACCGACAGGTCTTAGTAAGCAAGTGTTTGTCAGGCTAGCATGTTATGCATTGGCAGGAATATGTACACATAATGACTTGTTTACAATATGATAATATATAGTTACATGATACAATATTGTGTCATCAAAATTTCAAGGCAGGAAAAACCCCCACAAATTTGCAATAAGTATTAAATTTAAGATAGGTCATTTAAAAAATATATTTTATATTATTTGAGAGGACACAGATTTTTAAAAAAAACATTAAAGGGTTAAAAAAGTAGATTTTCAGGGGTGCTCTGAGTAATTTTTTTTTAATGAGGGCAGTAGATCAAATACGTTTGGGATCCTCAGGGGCAGAACATAAGCAGCATGGAATAGTGGGGGCACTTGGTTTAGGGTGAACATTGAATGGTTAACTTGGCTTCTAGTTATGTTTCTGACTTGTTCTTGGCCTTTTGATTTTAGCAGTACCTGGTGAAGTGTTTGGTCTATCTATGCAATCTACAAGTTTGAAGCTGAACTTAACCTTGGTGTGAACTTGAAAAATATTAAGTGCTGCAAATAGAGAAGGTAGTGTTTGGGTTTTTTTGTTGTTGTTAATAGGTCAAGACCTAGAGTGGATTGGTAAGAAGAGAAAGGAAGAGACCAGGAGGGGTCTCTGAAGTGGAAAAGTGTCCAAGTTCATGGGTTTGTAGATCATAGAATCAGAGATTCAGAGATGTAAGGCACCTCAAATATCTTGGAATCCACCTCCCTTATCTTACAGATGAATGCAAAGAATGCAAAGAGAGAGGTGAGGTGATTTGCCCAAGGTCACATAAGTTGTAAAATGTCAGGGTTTGGATTTGAATCCAAGCCCTCGGACTCCAAATCTACCTCTGTCTGATGTACAATGCTTATTTTAAAAAGTGATGTAGAAAGCACAATGTGAAATTGAAGAGAGGTCCCATTTACTTTAATGCAGGAAGTCTCTCAATCCAAAATATTTGTTGTAAATCATGAAAAGATTAAAAAAAGAGATTGTTTTGCAGTCAGCATTTGACGCATATAACATATAGCAATATGATGTTTGGTAATGGTGGGAAAAGTTTCAGAATCAAAAATAAAGTGAAAACAGATATTGAAGGCTTTATTTCACTCTCCTTTCCCCCCCATCCAAAACACGAGGAAAATATTAACTGTATGCAGTAACTTTCCAGTTTACCTAGTTAAAAGCATCATGAATTTGAAGTTTTTCAGGGTTTCAGATTTCCTGCAACTACTCATTGAGAGCTTCTGTTTTTCAATATCTGAGGAATTTCAATTTTATTCTTGATCTAATATAGCTGGGAGAAAGAGATACTGGGGAAAATGTAATGAAAGGTAGATTTAGAAGTAAAACATTGGACTTTTAGAGAGAGTTAAGATAGATGGAATAAATTCCTAAAATATGATAGAAGTATGACCTTTTTCATTTTGGGAATGAAAGTGAGGTACAATATCCAATCAATGTGTGAAGACAGTCCTCTTCAGTAGGAGAGAGACTCAGGATTCACTGTATAGGATAGTAGATTTAGAGTTAGAAGAGTCCTAGGAACCATATAACAATAACCCTTTATTTTATATATGAGGAAACTGAGGCCAGGATGGTTAAAAGTAGCACTGGTAGGAAAGAGCCAATCTGGGAAATAAATTCAGGTCTCCTGACTTGAAAGTCTGTGTTCATTCTTTTATAGCACTTTTCCTTTTTTCCTGACTCTAAATCCATTTTATCATGCATATACTACCTCTTATGCACCATTTAACAATCCTGTTGCCACCATTCAGTTTGCTTTATCCTGATGCAGGAGCTAGACAGGCATTGAAACACCTTTGAGGACCATGCAGTAGACTATGAAGCTGTAAGTGGTGCTTCTCTCAAATGCCTTTCTTGGTGGCAAACTTTAAGGAAGGCTGATATTGACAGTTGGTAGCCAAGTCTTTGATCTTTGCCTTCTCCTTCCATCACCCCCCCTTCCTCTCAAGCTGCATCAGGTCTGTAGTCCATTTCATTTTTGTCTGCAATACTTCCTTGCCACATCTGAGGGAGGATCACACAAGGCAAAGCCTCCTGAATGTTCATTCATTGTCAGATAACATGAGACTCTTGGAGCTGGTTGACTCAAATACAGAGTCCACCACCAGAAAAAAAAAATGCACAGATGGCAAAGCCCGGCTTTGAAATCTTTATACAGGAGCCCACAAACTGCCAGCACCCATCAGATCCCATTCACCTCCCCCAGAATATGGCTAACTCCCACTAAAAGCTTCTCAAATCAAACATCAGATTTCCAAACAATTTCTCCTTCCTGCTGCAGTCTGTCTTTGTAGAATAAGGTTAGCAAAAACACCTGACTGTCTTCCACACACTTTGCAGAAGGCTTGCCTCCCCATACTCTGTGGGCCTCTCCACCCTCCTCCTCCCCACCCTTCCCTCTTCTACTTTCTTACCCCTCCAGTGTTCTTGGGCATCTTTTCCTGGAGATTTATCATGTTGCCAGGCACTCTGTCATCAGATTGCAAAGCCTACACACAGTGTTGTCATTTTCAGAATCCAGTCTTCTAGTCAGTCTGTCTAGCTGGTATGCTTGTCCTTGAGGATGGGCGGGGGGAGGGTGGAGAAAATATCTCAGCTTCTGTTCTTTGTGGCCTCCTTCCTCATTTTAACACTTGTGTTTTTAGGAGCTTCTAGGATGCAGGAAGATGAGGACATGTTTAGCATTCCTAAGAACCTAGAAAGACCAATTCAATTCATTCTCTTTCTCCCTCTCCCTCCCTCCTCTCCTTCTCTTTCCCTATTTCTCTCTCTCTCTCCTTCTACCACTCTCCCCTTTCCTCCTCCCCCCTTCTCCTTTTCCTTCTCTTTCTTTTTCTCTCTCAGAGGATACTAAGAATAGGCCTTCCTAAAAGGGGAATGATGGCAACCTTCTTTTTTAAATTTTCTATAATAACCTACCCAAAGCTTGGTCTTCTTGGCGGGAAATATATGATATCCAGTCAGAAGAATTGGATTTGGAGCATGCTTTCACTACCTATAGTCACAGATCACTGGGCTTCTTGGGGTCATAGTTTCTCTTTCTACAAAATGAGAGTAATTATATGTGCTCTGCTTGCCCCACAGGGCTTTTGTAAGACTTAGATGAGATAGCTGCAGGCTTCTAGGTAACCTCAAAGCACTCTGTAAATATAATATAAGATCAGATTCTATAGAGGAAGGTCACTTGGTCACCATACTAATTCTCTTCCAATCTGTGGACTGTGTACAGCCTGAAGAAAAGTGCACTGAGAACAGAAGCCCTGAAAAATCTGTGCCCACAGAGGGACCCCCCGAAAATCACCCTTGCTGTGTAGGTACATCTACCTCTTCTCCTCTTTGCCTTGGTATCAGCAACAGGTAGAGGAAAGACTAGCTTGGATGTACAAGTACTAGTCATGTTGAAATCATTGCTGTGTTGTGGATAGAGCATTAGTTCTAAAGTCATAGGACCTGGCTTCTGATGCTACTACCTTTATGACCCTTGGGCAAATCACTTAATCTCCCTGGGCCTCAGTTTCCTCATTTTTAAAATGGGGGAACTGGACTAAATGCCCTCCAGGGTCACGCCTAACTTTGGATCTATGGTCCTCATTACCCTGTGGTCTTCAAATCTAAGAGATTCAAAGGGTTGCACCACATTGCAACACTGCCCCTGAGCAGAACATTCTTCCAGCTTTAGGTAGTAGTAACATGTTTACCAGTCTGTGTTGTTGCATTTGGTTTAGAAACAAGAGGTTACTGCAGTTTATTGATTGTGGTGACCAAAGAAGAATTGTTACTCTCAGTGAGGGGCTGGAGGGATGAAAGGGGATGCCCATTCCCACTCAGCTACTGCTTTGGCCTCAAAATACTTTTCACCTTAATTAATAGCTACCCCATCTTTCTCCCATACTTGAGTGCTAATCCAAGCAGGATGCCCCTAGGCTCACAACTGGTATTTCCAGTATTTCTGTAGCCCCTCACATTCAACAAGTCCTGTTGATTTTACCTTTGAAATATTTTTTGCATCTTCCCTTTTCTTTCATTCTCAACACCTTTCCCCTAGTTTTATTTTTATTTTGGAGGGTAATGAATCATAAATTTAGAACTGGAATGGACTTCAGGGGTCATCTGAGAGGTAAAGTGAGTTGCATGAGGTCATCTAGATGGCTATTTGAATCCAGGTTATCTGACTCTAGAGCTGATGTTCATATCGAATCCATATGTTCAGATTCCAAATCTACTTTGGATCCTCCTGACCTTTCTGTAGTCTCTTTGCCTCTAGGGTCTCCCCGTTCTAATCTACAACACCAGCAACTATAATAATAAGAACTCACATGTATGTTAGGTTTGCAAAGAGCTTTATGTTACATTATCTCATTTTGTTTTCATAAAAGACCTGTGAGATAAGCAGTACTCTTACCTACATTTTACAGATGAAGAAACTGAGGCTCAGTAGAGATGAGGAAGGGAACAAGCACCTACTATGTGCCAGACAGTGTATTGTTAATTTTTTTTTTTACAAATATCATATTTAAATTTTAGTAATTTAGGTAAGTTCAGCTAGAACTCGAAGCTGAATTCAAACCCAAGTCTTTCTGACTCCAAGTCCAACATTCTGCTTACCATGATAAGCTGCTTTCCCCCCTTCTCTCTTATACATTGCTGTCAGACTTCTCTCCCTGATGATGGACCTTGTGAGAAAATATCATGGAAGGATTCTTTATTGAGTATTAGTGTGTGATGTGATATTTTTCATGTTAAAGGCATTTTAAGCAAAACAAGGGACCCCCCTGCATAGTAGAGCATAAGCTTCTTGAGGGCAGGAACTGTTTGATTTTTGTCTTTTATCTTCAGCTCTTAACCAAGTGCTTGGCACACAGTAGGTACTTAATAAATGCTTCCTGATTTGCCTGATTTGATAAAGCACCTTCATTTTGAACAGTGAAATTATTTTAAATATAAACCAAGAAAATTTGAGCAGTCACCAAGGAACTCTGGGAACACTAAGACTCTACCAAACAACAGTTTGGTGTTTGTTGGGTCATGTTAGAGCCGTCTCCAGTTTTGCTAATACTCCAGTTTATCAACAGACACTATTAGCACTATTATACATGTCACTGTAGCCCAACTCAGAAAATTTCACATGACCCGGCCACTCTAACATGAGAAATGTTCATAGCATTTGGTTGATATTCAGTTGTGTCCGACTCTTTGTGACCCCATTTGGGCTTTTCTTGGTAAAGATACTGGAGTGGTTTGCCATTTTCTTCTACAGCTCATTTTATAGATGAAGAAACTGAGGTAAACAGGGTTAAGTGACTTGCCAAGGGTCACAGCCTGATAAGCATTTGAGGCCAGATTGGAACTCAGGAAGATGAGTCTTCCTGACTTCAGGTCCAACACTATCTACTGTGCCACCTAGCTCCCTTAGCATTTGGTAGAAGCTTCTAAAATGATAAGATTCACTTTGGGACGCTGTAAATTCATGACCTGTAAAACCATAGCCTGATTTGCCCAAATAGTATGCATCATGACATCCATCTTTAGCAAACTATTTTTTTTGGCACTTTCTGCAAGGCAGAACATGTTGTTCATTGTAATCATGTCTCTAATCTCTGTACACGGAGACACTTATTCCTATTTTCACAATAAGGAATAGGGAATGGTTCTTATTAGACAGATTAATAGAGGTTATCTGCATTTTTAAGACACCAACAATTGCAAGAATGAAGAGAAGTTCATTGTTTCTACTCCTTTCCCAAGTTTGGAAATGGAATTGCAATAAAACAATCCTCAAAATGAATCTTCCTCCATCCCTTATTTTTTCCATTTTCTTGCTATTTTTTTCTTTTGCCTATTTCTTTTCTTTTTTTTCATCTTGGACTGTTTTCCCTGTTCATCTCCCTGCCCAGAGGTACATAATTTGTCTACTTCCAGCACACACAGGCAGTGGTGGTGATTTTCTGTTCTTTTCTCACTAATGTGAGACACTAATGTGTCTCTGAATCGCTGCTCCCATGTGAAGACTGAGTGTGCTCTGCCCCAGACCTTCCAACTAAGCCTGCCAGCTCAGGGTACCTATTAGGATGATGGTAATTTGAGTTCAGGATTGTTGGGGATTTGGTTGTGCAAATACAGAACCTGCTGTGCTGACCTCAGTGTGGGAAAAGGGCATCTGCCCAGAACTTGAGTAGTGTGGGGTGAGAGTGGGAGATGTAGTGAGAAGCAGTAAGTTTTTCTTAGAATTCAGTTGCCTTGATTTTTTATTTGTTTAGCATAGAATCATGTGTTTTCCAGTCTTCCCCTCTGTTATTCCCCTAATAAGATAGGTTCAGTGCTAAGGAGGACAGGAGAGGCTGCCTACACTCTGGTCTTGTTTCATCAGAGAATGAGACAGATTGTTTATGATGAAAGCCTTGTAATGAAGTATGAAACAAGTGAATATAACTAAGGGGCAGCTCTCAGGAGATCATAAAGCAGTATGTTCTGGGTTCCTGCAGGGTGCACCTATGGTGAAACCAGAGAAAACTTTCAAAGGTTTTTTACTTCAGAGGTGTCATGTGTCCTGGAGCCAGAGAAGATAATAAACTAAGAAACATGAGAATTAATTTCTCTCCCAGGGCAGTAAAACACTTCCAAACATTTTGAGACTAAGGTAGTCCATTCTCCTGGTGTTGAGGCAATTTTGCCTTCTGTTGTTCTCCCTGGTTTCAACTCCAGAGACTAAGATGCCCCTTCCAAGTTAAGCTGGCAGCCTTTGATTGACACTGCCTCCCTCAGTTTACTCTCCCTTCTGATTGGAGAACTGGAGTGCCAAAACTCCTCCCAATGCCTTCCTTCATAGAAGGCAGAAACAGGGCTTTTTGATTCCTCTACTTTGCTTCTGGGGCAGCTAGGTAGCACTATGGATAGATTGTCCAGCCTGAAGTCAGGAAGACTCATCTTCCTGAGTTCAAATTTGACCTCAGATACTTACTAGCTGTGTGACCCTGAGCAAGTCACTTAACCTGATTTGCCTCAGATTCCTCATCTGTAAAATGATCTGGAGAAGGAAATGGCAAACCACTGCAGAATCTTTGCCAAGCAAACCCCATGGCGAGTTGGACAGGAATGAAGAATGACAACATTTTGCATTTGTTGCTGTTCCTGGTTTTTTTTTTTTTTTTTTAAGCAATCGGGGTTAAGTAACTTGCTCAAGGTTACACGGCCAGTTATTATTTCTGGGTGTGGTGCTGAGTGTCTGAGCCCGGGATTTGAGCTCCAGGTCGTCCCAACACTGGAGCCGGTGCTCTTACTTGCTGAGCCACCTGGCCGCCCCTAAGCAATTGGGGTTAAGTAACTTGCTCAAGGTTACACGGCCAGGTGTTTCTGGGTACTAAGTGTCTGAGCCCGGGATTTGATCTCCAGGTCAGTGTGACACTGGAGCTGGTGCTCTTACTCGCTGTGCCACCTGGCCACCCTGCTCTTCCTGTTTTTAACCCCAGAGAATTAGATGCTCCCAAGCTGTGTATTCTCTGCTCCCTCCCCCACAATCTGTCTTGCCTTCTTTTGTGTGATGTCCCCCCCCACCTTATATTATATTATATTATATTATTATTATACACTCCTTAAAAACAGGAATTAAAAAAAAGGTTGTATCCCCAGTGCTTAGCATAGTGCCTGGAACATAGTACCTTATAAATATCCTTTGGATTGGATTCAATAAGACTAGATAATCACAGATCCTGTACTACCTAGTCTATTAAAAAGAAAGGGAAAAATATCCCAGAGAAGAAAACTATTCCCCTCTGTCAGAATATTCTAGTGTTCCTTAGCCCTAATGAGAAATTCTGGAGATGACATGATGGAGTGGGGAGGAATGAAAAATCCCCACAGACTATTGATTTTGATTAATTTTAAGTCGTATGATTGATAATGATGATAGCTCCCATCTTACATAGTACTTTCTGCACAGTAACCCTATGAGATAGGTATGCAAGTGGTACAGTATATAGAGTGCTAGGCTTGAAGTCAGGCATACCTGAGTTCAAATTCAGCATCATTGCATCCAGCCTACAAATTACTAGCTGTGTGACCCTTGGGCAAGTCACTTAACCTCTGTTTGCCTCAGGTTCCTCAAGTGCAAAATGTGCTAACAGTACCTACATCCAAGGGTTGTTGTGAGGTTCAAATGAAATAGTATTTGTGAAATGCTTAATACAGTGCCTGGCGCATATATAAGTATGCTTATTCCCTTCCCTTATTCTCCCCATTTTACAGATGAGGAAACTGACATGTGACTTACTGGGACACAGTCATAGTTCATGTGATCTCCAGAATAATGTTCATTCCATGATACCAGACTTCACCACCACCACCACCACCCTATCACCCCCTTCAACTGTAGTAGGGTGCCTATTAGCCAGAATGCCCAGGCACTTTTCACTTATGTGACTCATGTTTCTTACTTCATGACAATCCCTAGTTTATCTAAGTTGCTTCTCCCTCATCCGAAGATGTATTTTTTAAGCACCTTAAGTATGAGGTGTACTTCTTTTCCCACTCTTCCTCCACCTTAAAAACAATTAACTCAGTATAATCAGTCAGTAATTACTTGTGAATGTGGTTAGAGCTAGATGACTGCTAAAGCCTGTTAGAACTTTAACATTCATTCTATGAATAAGTTGGTCGAATGATTTTTTTTTTGGCCATCTTCTTGCATTGTTTTGGATTTAGAACTATATTTTCCACCTCAAATGTAACAAATATGTTAATATAAAAGAATTCTTTTTTTATCTGGAAGGATCTTTGTAATATTTGTTGTATAATAGAAAGTAGAATTATACATTCAGTACTCAATGATATATTTATCATTGTCTACCTGAACTCTGGGAGAGCACCAAATAACATCATAATGAAGGAAGCTGATTATTTTCTAACTCATTGTCTGTGATGGCATTCTTTCTGAATTGGTTGTTTGTGTACAGTCACACAATTGACTTATTAGAGCAAATATCATAACACCAAATTTGAAGAATAAAAATGAGAAAACTAAGTGGTTTGTAATTAAAGTAACTCCAGCCTTACCTATTTAAACAAACTATCAACATAGAAAATTGGAAAATGAATAAAAGAAGATATACTGCCTCAGACTGTCACCATATCCTAAGAAAGTCCATGGCAGCATAGATTTATAGGCCAGGATTCAATCTACTAATTTTACAAATGAGGTTAAGTGGCTTACGCGCAGTCACACAGCCAAGTATCTAAGGCAGGATTTGAACTCAGGGTTTCAGTGTCCTCTACAGTATGCTGAGCTGTTTCTCCAGTGTAAATAATTCACCACAAAGAGATCAGAAGAGCCTCACTAGTTAGAAGGGCTTAAAATGTTGGTTCTTTTTTTAATTTATGGAATAAAATAAGCAGTTCCGTAACATAGTACAGTAAAAAAGATGATTGTACGTGAAACTGCAATGATATACGATGTATGTATTCTTGCTATGTACAACTTGCTATTCCTTTCAAATGTACACCAAAATTATAATGCAGATTTCTTGTTTTTCTTCCCTCCCCTTCCACATCTTAGAGATGGCTACCATTAGATACAACAATCTATATCTATATCTATATATGTGTGTGTGTATATATATATATCTACACACATATATGTAAAATTATTCTATACATACTTTTATTTATCAGTTCTTTCTCTGGAGGCAGATAGCATCTTTCTTCACATGCCCTTTCTTCACAAGCCCACATGTCTATTTGTTTTTTATTTTTTGCTTTTCGGAGGGCAGTTGGGGATAAGTGACTTGCCCAAGGTCACATGAATAGTTTTTGTGTTAAGTGTCTGAGGCTGGATTTCAACTCAGGTCATTCTGACTCCAGGGCCAGTGCTCTATTCACAGCACCATGTAGCCACCCCTGCATATCTATTTATAATAGACAAAATAACTATGCATTCAAATCAAAGACTAATTCTTAAAATATCTGAAAGACAAAAAGACACCAAATACTTTGGTGGGGGGAGGAGGGAGAAGCATGGCTGCTATCACTACTGAAAAAAGGAAACAATCGAGAAAACATCAATAGAAACCTAGATATCAGTAGATATACCTGCTTTCCACATTTTTTTCAACTTTGTTTCGTGAATAATTTATGTAGGTCTCAAGGACATCTTGGATAATAGTATGAAAAAAGATTAGACTTTTGTAAATGACGTTCCAGAGCTGACTACATCTACATAGTCACCCAATTGACTATATTCTTATTGTTGACTATAAAAATGCATTTGATTCAACAGAGCAAAAGATACAAGGCTTTCTGGGAACAGTATATCTCTCAAGTACATGTTAAAATCATACAAGTTTCCTCGAAAGATATAACAGTGAATTTTATTTGACCCTCTGATTACAAATATCAAATGAAGGCTAAAGCAATATATGCTTACCAAAGAAGTTTGCTCATATCATAGAGCGTGTCCAGAGTAGAGTCCAAGTTAAAAAGGCATTCACCAAAGATAATGACGGAGTCTTCCAGATGTCCCTGTTTGTAGGTGACATTAATTTTTTCTCATCAAGCCCTGGAAATTGCAAAGCTCACTAAATGAGATGGAGGTAGCTAGGTAGCTCAGTGAATAGAGCCCTGGGCCTGAAGTCAGGAAGACCTACTAGTTGTGTGACCCTGGGCAAGTCACTTAATATCTGTTTGCCTTAATCCATTGGAAAAGGAAAAGACAAACCACTCTAGTATCTTCGCCAAGAAAACCCTGTACTGTGTCAGGAAGAGTGGTTCACAACTGAACCACTATGAGATACGGAATG
Organism: Petaurus breviceps papuanus; assembly: GCF_028583685.1. Classification (NCBI taxonomy): domain Eukaryota; kingdom Metazoa; phylum Chordata; class Mammalia; order Diprotodontia; family Petauridae; genus Petaurus; species Petaurus breviceps. The sequence continues at coordinate 15,558,446 of NW_027186523.1, forward strand.
GAATATGGCCAAGTTTCCAACCAGATAACCAGGCGTGTGAAGAATGCTGGTTGTCCAGATGCTGGCATTCAGTTAGATGAAGAGCCCTTAGTGCTGGACCATTATCACCTCAGTATTTGATAAACACTGTTGGCCCAGAACCAGATTGAGAGAAGAGCAGAGCTGGATTATATTTGAGACATCTTGTGCTTTTTTAGAACACAAGTTTTTTTCCCAGAACAAAGGTCTTGTTAACACTAACATTTTCCTGGTTATAATATATGACTATAAAGTCTAGAATTCTACTTTCCTCAAAAAACTGAGGTTATAGGTCACCCAAACAGCCATAAGAAGAGACATGGTGAAGACATGGTTTTACCACATTGCCACTGACAAAGTACAAAGGATAAGTGGCATAAAGATGACTGTCAAAGGAATGTATGACCAGAAAGGTAGGACCATTTATGTAGTGATAGAAAGGAGTAACTGGTGGATCGCTATATAGTATGAAAAGATCCCAAAGAGGTTCCTCAGCTTGTTGGGTGACCCCACTGTGTTCCACTTATGGGAGGGCATAGACAAGAGTCACACAGGGTAAGAAGGCATGGATGGCTTACAGTCTGTGCTGTTCAAGGGAACATCCACCTTGGTGAATTCACAATTCCCTCCATGTATCAAAGAGTAAACATATGACATAGACCAGAATTCAGGAAGACCAGCCATCACACACACACACATATTATATACACCATTCCTAATCTATGCAATACTTGGATCAAAATGTCCCAAGAGACTGATCTGTTTTTTCCTGGTTCTTTTTTTTTTAATTCCTCATCTTTCTCTGAAGAAGTAGTCTAGAAAATTCCTGAATTCTGCTATAGGAAATGACTACTAATCAATACCTTAGTTCAGATGAGGAAAAGTCAAGCCTTTCTGATAGAATTATAAAACCTTTCCCAACCACAAGGCAAATGGCTGTATCTTTTTCTCACATTCTGAGCATGTTCTTAAGAATATTTCACAATGTCAGTATATTGTCTTAGAAGATAGTAGGATGTGGAGGAAAATATGAAGGTCTTCTCCTTCTGGTCTTCAATTCAGCATACATTAAACTTGTCTGACAAAAGTATCTGGCTGGGTTGGTCTCTGAGTATTCCCCCTCCCCCTAAATGGTCTTACAGGAAAATAAATCTATAGTATCCCCAATATTCCTAGACTGAATTAAATTATCCATCCTAGGCCTAAGTAGATTCTGTTATGTTTAGATCTGGCCTAGTACTTCCTTGGAACTAAAAATGATTCAGGTCTCTTTCATGCTTCTTGTACCATTGTAACCAAAGTAGATCTCATAACTTTTTCCAGAGCTATACTGGCTATTATGTAGAACTTGTCTTATGAAAGAGAGGAATGTATTGGGGTGCTGATAGGTGGGAAAAAATTTTCAGTAAAAATGGCTGCCTACCATATTGAAATCTGCTTGATGTTTGACTAACAAATATACTTTGTGCCACAAAGAACATCATTTCTATAAGCAAAGTTCCTGTAAAACAGACCAGTATTGCACAAAGCATTGAATGTTGGTAGGCAATGAAAACCCTTGCTTGAGTGTTCTTATCACTTTCAGCATGCTTCATTTCCTGCTCTGACTTTTCCCTCCTCTTTTCTTTCTTTTTAGTTATCTCATCTATAAAATGGGAATGACACAATATGCTATCTAACCGCTTATGGTATATTATAGGAAGTTTTTAAAGAAATAACAGTTTTCCTTGGGGGACAGGATATAATTTTTAAAATCACACTAACATTCGTTATCATAGTAAATTGAACATTTTCCACAAGAAAGAAATACAAGCATGTTTTTTTTTACCTAATCTTCAAGAAAGAAGAAAACGATTTCATTTTTCTCCATTGTAATTTGGTTGATTTAGAGAACAGAGCATTTTTCACCTTTAAGACTTCCCATTGCTTGCAGTGCCATCTGCTGGTAAGAAGAAAGGGGATTAGAGACTGATGATGAGTTCCAAAAATTCATGAGAACTCTTATAAACTCGAGATCCGGGAAGGATTTCATTGGTCATCTCGTCAGAATCTCTCGTTTGTTTAAGATGAGGAAGCTGAGGAGCAGGTAGATAAGTAGCTCTTGATGCTGCAAAAGACTGTCCTTGGTCCCCAGCCCTTTGCTCGCTTCATTTCTGTGTTTCTCTGTGCGGATGGCTTTCAGATCTGTACCTTCAACTCAGTCTCTCCTTGGGGCTCTGTACCCTCATATTCAAATATCTGCTGAGCACCTGCCCTTGGATGTCCCATTGGGACATCGAACTTACTGTGTTCACAACTGAACTTGTCAACTTCTCTCAACTTGCAGATTTCCTGTTTCTGAGGATGTCACCTTTCTCCATTCAGTCACCCAAGCTTCCGACTGCAAAGTCATTTTTGACTTCTCACTCACTTTCTATGTCCAGTCAATTGCTGAATTCTGTTTGTTCTACCTCCATGATATCTCTTGTGCCTTATCTCCCTTCCACTCACAATATCACCATTTTAGGTCAGACACTTACCATTTCTTATCTGAATTATCGTTGCAGCCTCATTTGTCTCCTTACTCCCCCCAGTCCATCATTTTTTCAGTTGATAGGGCAGTCTTCCTAAGGCCAGGACTGAATTTTGAGCCACAGAGTCAGAGCCTTACACTCGTTTGCTCTAAGTGCTGTGTTTATTTATAGTATTCAGGGACAGTATTTAAGGGAGAAAGAATATTGAGAATATATGGGCCCTGCCTACCTCACCATCTTGTTTTGTCATTGCTTCTGACCCCAAACACCGACTACTCTCCGACGATGTAAAGTTGAGTATTAACCAGGGGGCACTTGAAAAGAATGAGTATTGTTACCAACTATACTAACAACAACAACACCAAAATGTAACCAACAAGAACTGTTCATGAGAAACAGCATAAAATTATCATCAAGAGATGCATGGCCAGAATAGGAAGTAGGAAGGGCAGGTGAGAGAAAAATGAAGAATGATACTTGGGCATTCATATGCTCTCTTGGTATTCAAGCAATGCTGGCAGAATTGGAGAATAATCCCCAAGGTTCTGTTGGCAAATTTATGAGAATCAAGGGCAAAAGGTACACAGGTTTAGTGGGTATGGATATATCAAGATCTGTGTTTTAGAGGGATTTTCCATGTGGAGTTTTATGCCCCCTTCTCTCCTTCAACACTGCCACTGCCCTGGTGTAGGCCCCCATTACCTCACATATGGACTATTGCAATAGTTTGCTAGTTAGTCTCCAAGACTAAAGTCTTTATTCATTCTGGTCCATCCTCCCCTCAGCTGTAAGATTGATCTTCCTAAAACACAGGTCTGACCATAACACCTCCATTTTCAGTAAACCCTAATAGTTACCTGTTAGCTCTACGGTCAAATATAAAATCCTCTGATTGTTGTTCAAAGCTCCACATAATCTGGCTCTTTCCTAGTTTCTTAGTCTTCTTACTCTCTACTCCTCTCCCTGTTCTCTGTGATTCAGTAACACTGGTATTCTCACTGTTCTTCACACATGACATTCAGTCTCTCAGTGGAGCATTACAATTTGTTCTGCATGTCTAGAATTCTCTCTCCCTTTTCTTTTCTACCTGCTGGCTATCTTGGCTTCCTTCAAGTCTCAGCTAATGTCTCATCCTCTGAAAGAAACCTTTTTCAAGCCCACCTAATTCTGGTACCTTCCCTCTGTTGATTATTTCTGATTTATTGTGTCTATAGCTTGCTTGTGTATAGCTGTTTTCATCTTGTCTCCCCCATTAGCTTGTGAGATCCGTGAGGGAAGGGACCACTTTTTATCTTTATTTTTATCTTCAGCTCTTAGAACAGTGCCCAGCACAAAGTAGGTATTAATGAATGTTTGTTGACTTGATTATTAGAATGTTTATCTAGGGCTGATTTTCTTTATTATGGAGCTTTATCATTTTAAAGTATGGATTAGAAGAAGAAGAAAAAAAAGAAGCAATAATACAGTGTAGGTAGAAATTTTTCTCTTCCAGTTACTCCACAGTATAGCCCCAAGTGGTTTGGCTACTGCTGGTCTATCATTCATAATAGATGAATGATGATGTGCTTCCCTCTAAATCTTCTCCCAGATGGAAAACTTTTATTCTTCATGACTCTGAAAATCTAATTTTGGCATCTTTTGTGTTTTTAAATAAGACTGTGTGGAAGTGCACAAGCTAATATAATTTTGCTATGAAGCAGGAAAACTCCATATGGTTCTACATTAGGTGTGAAATAGTGTTGTCAGGTGCCTTGTAGGTAAGGGATTGTTATTGAACTGATTGAGAAAAGGGATTAGAGCAGAGAGAGAAAAAGTGGGGATAAGTTATGGACAGGAGTATTTCTGCTCAAGAGAAGATGATGATCATCTATTAGATGATTATTATTAATTACTGTTTATTATTGTAGTATAATCATTCTTGACCATTGAAAAATTATTATCTACTTATTAGAACCTTCTAAAAATGGAATGGATCACCTCAGAGAGCAGTGGGTTCTTTGTCTCTTCAGGTCTTCCAAGTGGATATTGCAGATAGAATTTGTGATGTTTTTTGCTAGCATTTGTACTAAATGAGCTGTTATGAGGCGATTTCCAACTCCACAATCCTATTATTTTATACTTACTTGTCTTGTTGGAAAGTCACCCTTTTATTCAGTATTGATTAAGTAATTCTATGCAGACAACTGTGTCTGATAAAAAATTTAGCTAGGATATAGATCCCATCTTCACTGAGCCTAGAGTTTAATGAGGGAATAAAGCACAAACACATTTAACTGTAATATGCAATATAACCTGCTAGGTGCATTAGAATGGGGCAGGACAAAGTACTATATGGGATAAGGAACATGGTTGTTTTTGTCCAGAATGAAATCAGAGAAGGTTTCCTAGAAGAGGCAGGTAGGGCAGGGTGTTTATGGATAGTTGTGAATTCAATGGGGAAAGAAAGAGGAAGAGAATGTTTCAGCTCAGGGAACAATGTTAGAAGAATTGTGGAAGTGGGAGTGCATGTGGTGTGTTCAAGGGGCTAGAGAGTAGTCTAGCTTAGCAGTAATATAGACTGATTGTAACTTCAGACAGAGTCTTGAATGGCAGGAAATGTTCCTTGTAGAAAGTGGGGAATGGAACCACTGAAGACTTTTAAGTTGAGTTGTAGCCTGAGCAGACCCACGCAGAAGGATGGATTGAAGGGTGAAGAGTGACCTCAGAGGGCCAATAGGCTGGAAGTATAACTGGGAGCCTCCCTAGTGGATGATGTCATGGGGGCACCTAAATGATCTGTATGCCATTGCTGAACTAGGAATAGGTCTGTGCATATCACATATTCAATCCCATAAATATTTATTATTCATATAGTATATGGTAGCTACTCTGCTAAGAGCTGGATGTACAAACACAAAAATGAAATGGTCCCTGTGCTCAGAGAGTTTATCATGGGAAAGCTGGCATGTGATGGACAGAGTACTGGACTTGGAGTTGGGAAAACCTGAGTTTGAATTGTGCCTCTGGGCAAATATTATAGCCTCTCTGAGGCTTATTTTCTTAATCTGTGAAATGGAGATCATAATAATAGCACTTACCTCATAGGGTTGTTTTGAAGATCATATGAGATAATATATTAATTATTATGACACTCTGCTTGGAGGGAGATGAAGAGCATAACACGGAGGAGTAAATAAAAATGTATATAAAATAATTTTAGGGGAAAGGGAGTCCCTTCTGTGTAGGGAAAGCAAGAACGGTCTCTTGAAGTGATTGGAGTGAGCCAAAGGAAAGAAGAATCCCAGGAAATTCAGGGGAGGAGAGAGAATACGTCAGGAATGGAGGGAGGGAAAGCTTGTGCAAAGACAGAGAAGGTGGAGTTGGAGTGGAATGGGATGGGTGAGGATGGTACATGTTCCAATGTGGCTGAAACATAATGTATGTGAAAGGGAGTAAGAGGAAATGACTCTGGAGAGATAAGTTAGAGTCAGATTATCAGAAGGTTTAAGTTCCAGATAGAGATGTTTGCATTCTATCCTGGAGATGTTGAAGCTTCTTAATTAGGAAAAGTGACAGGAAGGAAGGAAGGAAGGAAGGAAGGAAGGAAGGAAAGAGGGAGGGAGGGAGGGAGGAAGGAAGGGAGGGAGGAAGGAAAGAAGAAAAAGAGGAAAGGAAGAAAGGAGGAAAAGGAAGAAAAGGAAGGAAAGACAGGAGGAAGGAATAAAGGAAAGACGGGAAGAAGGAATGAAAGAAGGGAGGGAGGAAAGAAGGAAACAAGCATTTATTAGGTACCTACTGTGTGTCAGGTGTTGTACTAAGCACTTTACAAACATTATCTCATTTGATCTTTGCAATAACCCTGGGAAGTAGGTACTGTTATTATCCCCGTTTTACAGATGAGGAACTTGAAGTAGATAGTAGTTAAGAGAGTTGTACAGGGTCTTCTGTTTTAATTGTATCAGTTTGGTGACTGCATGGGGGAGGCATTGGAATGACTAAAGGAAGGGAGATGAATTAGGAAGGCATTGAAGTAATTCAGGAGAGAGGTGAGGAGGGACTGAACCACTGTGGTGGTTGTTTGAGTGAAAAGAAGGGGAGAGAAGTGAGAAATGTTCTGTAGATGGAATAGGCCAGCCCAGACAACTGATATGAGGTGAGGTGAGGGACAGAAAGGAGTTGCTGATGACTGAGGTTGCAAACCTCGGTAACTGGAAAGACAGTGCCGTGGGTTTTGGGGAAAATACGGCAAGTTCTATTTTGGACATGTTAAGTTTGAAATGCCCATGGGAAGGCCAGTGAAGATGTCCAGCAGGCAGGACCAGACTATAGGGAAGAACTAAGGGATGGCTATGTAAATTTGAGAGTCATGGACATTGAGATAACATCTGAATCCATAGAAGCTAATGAAGTCCCAGACAGTGTGGAGAACAGAGCCAAGGGCACACACTTAGTGGGCAGAAGCTGGAGGATTTCAGGGTTTTCTGAAAGCATTCTACTTGTTATTTCTTATAGCATGGTACTATTCCATCACAACCATATACCACAGCTTGTCTAGCCATTCCCCAGTTGATGGGCATCCCTTTGATTTTGAGAAGGAGTTTTGAGGATTGGAATGAGAATAAAGAAGTTTGCTCTAGTAGGCGTCTATTTCCTCCTCATACAAGTAGGAGGTGAGATTCTCTACTGATGGGCAAGTAAGTAGAGATGGTTTGAGGAGAGAGGAAGTCTGGAATAGCCACCATGCAGAAACTGATAGAGAAAGCCAGGGCAGAATACAAGGGGTTCTATGCGGCAGTGAGCACAATTAGAGAACATAAATTTGTAGGAAACCCAGTTGTCCCGGTTGCTTGATTTTCTGCAGTGGCATTTAGCAGTGCATGAATAGGAAAGAAGAAGGTGGATGGTTGGAGTAGTTTGGAGTTGGGCTTTAGAAAGTCAGGACTGGTTATAGGACAATGGGGCAAAGGATTCAGGGTGTAGCTGAGTACATGGTTGAACTGGAACATAGGGTCAAGACTGTGAAGTGAAAGAAAGGAAAAGTAAAGGAACATGGTATTGATGAAGACTAGAGTTTGGAGGGTGATATGTGTCATATGAATATTATGTCCTACACATGTGGTCAGGGCTGGGGACTCAATTCTCCTGAGTACAATCCTAAAACTTTAAAATCATTTAGATTTCTCCTAGAAAAATTACCTCATTGGAGCCATGGTGTCTCTAAAGATCTGACCTCTGGGATTAAGGGCCAAATGCCCTTTTGACCCCAAGTGAAGGGTGAGTTTTAAGGGAATAACTAGAGGAGAGGCCTAGCTCCAAGCTGGTATGAGGATTTTGACTCTACTCTTTTCTGATTAGGAAAAAGTGAGGAAAGCATAGACCCCCATTATCAACCCCTATGAGCAAGTCAGCTAAATAAATCAGCTTGTATGAGTGCCACATCTCCTCTCCTTGTTTTGACACTATTCTTCTTAGTATCTTCATTCCCTTGTATGATATCCCAGTCTGACTGGAATCCCATATTTTAAATATGATAATCTATTTTTTTTAAGAGGGAAGGAATTCATTGGATTGTGTGTGAAATCCCAGGGGAATACAACACTTTACCTAGGCAGAAGGAACCATTTGTCAAATTTTAGAGCATTTTCTTAAATAGCTCACTGTGTTACTGGGTAGGATGCTTATTTTGACAAATAGAATATTTTCTCATGCCTATAGAGAAAAAAGATGTAATGGTAACGACCTTGAGAGGGACTCCAGCCCTGATTTTTTACCTGTTCTATATAGGCCTAGTCTTTATCCTCAGGGTTGTGAGAGCATGACCCTCCAGAAGGGCCTGGGGGAGTTCTCCCCAAACATCTGGGCACCAGATGGAGGGTGGCAAAACCTCTCCTCTCTGTGACCCTGTCAACGGGATCAGGACTGCCCTTGTCTCTTCTTAGTCACCATCTGCTTCCCCAGCCACCCCTCCCTGCTAAGCACCTTGTCCTGATCTGCCCCTTCCTGATTAAACGGTATTCCGCTCCTTGGCCTCATGAATTCTACTCTCAGCCTGAAGACAGAGCAGCAGTAAGGTGTTCATCTCTGTGAAATCAAGAAAAGGGATATCTTTTGCTCCCTATTCTGAGCAGCTTATCAGTTCTACAGTATTCTATCTTTCTGATGGGCTGCAGATGGTCAGAGTTGAGAGAATCCAGAGACCTCTGGTTTAGACTTAACAATGGATCCTGGATCCTGGCACTGTGGGAAAGACTGGTCTGGAGGGAGAGAAGATGCATCATGGTGCTGGGCTGTGCATCTGGTGATGATATCATTTTCAAATGGATTCCTGGCCTTGGCAGAGGGTCCCTCCTTTTGGCTGAGTCAGTGACCATGCAGGGAGTTCTCTGCATCAAAACAATCTGCTTTTGTCTTTAGTCTTTTAGCTTTTCTTTCCTTCCCTCCCCCATGCTTTTCCAGGGTAAGAGTTGAAGGTGATCTTAATTTCACAAGTTTAACAAACATTTAGTAAACACCAATATGCAGTCAAGGATCTGTGCTTGTCTTTATAAACATATGCTGCATACACAGGCAGTGCCTAATGCTTTTTTTTGTGCCTGCTGGGCCTGGGCACCTCACCAAGTGAAATTAAGATTAAATGCCATTTTCTATCTCCTAAAGATGCCCTTAGTGACATGGTGATGATGGTTCCTTTTGTGTCACTTTTGCAAAAGTCAGATTTTACTTCCTTCGGAAAAAGTTCTTATAGTTGGAAATGAATAAGTGAATGAATATGGAAATACCAATTGAGAAGTTATGTGCTTTGAAAAAAGGGAGATGGTCCCTGCCCTCAAGGTGTTGACACTCTAATTAGGGAGACAACATATAAAAGAGAGATGAACTGCAGGGCAGATGCAGGGAGTTGGAAATCCTAAGCATAAAGAGAGTAGCAGGGCAGGTGTTAGGGCCAACAAATACTTAGGTCTTATCCAAAAGACTTGGAAGCCCTAAAGCTGCAGTGGTAGGGCAAAAGGCAGTGGGTCTTCTACCTCAGCCCAGAGTTTCTGGGCAGCCTAGGGCAAAGTGAGGGAGGGGGGAAGGGAAAGGGCTCCCTCCTCCTTTCCCTGCTTCCAGGCAGTCCTTGATTGGTTTGATCCATAGGGTTGTAGCAATATGAGTGTCCAGATTTTTCATCTCTGCACACATCTGACATCACTTTCCTCATTGCTTTATGGATTGTCCACTGAAAGATCTACGCTCATGAAATCTTTCTGTTAGCTCTTGCAGCAATTTAAAATATTCCTTCTATAGCTGAGCATGATAGTATCTGTGTGCTGAAGTAACTTGTCATCCAATGATCCCATCTCTAGGTCACTGCACCTCCCCCCACCTTGACTTTTAAAACAAAGTAGAACATCAACATGGGGTAGCTCGGTGGTGCAAGTCAGGAAGATCTGAGTTCAAATCCAGCATTAGACACTTACTCACTGTGTGTCCCTGGGCTAGTCACTTAACCCCCACTGGCCTCAGTTCCTGATCTGTAAAATGGGGACACACTGGAGAAGGAAATGGCAAACCACTCCAATATCTTTGCCAAGAAAACCCCAAGGATCATGGGCATGACTGGATGGCTCAACAACAACCCAGACCATCAACATGCTGGATTGTAATTGATTATAACTGATCTATTCAATCATTCAGATATTTACTAACAGCTAGTTACATTTATCTAACACTTTTCAGTTGGAAAAAGTGCTTTCTTTATGACACCCTGAGGCCCAGAGCAGTTGAATCGTTTGCTCATGGCCTCATAAAGAATACACACCTTGTAAGTAGGGATGTGCTAGTAAACATTTAATAACTGACTCTATCCCCCAAAAAATGGATGCACAACACACTTTTAAGTTTAATATGCATCATTAACATTTTCCTCATAACTTTAAGTCTAGAAATCAAAAAAGACCATAATGCAAACCCAAATCTATAGTGTTTGCTGATTTCTGAACTATAAATATTCACAATGAAAAATTAACTCAGCTCTTTCAAGCCATAAGAGTTGGCTGTAGGATATCCTATAATATTTGCTAAGGGGAGATTCAAAAACAAGGACACAATTCTTGCCTTAAGGAGCTCACAATTAAGTAGAAAAGGAAAGGCAGGTACATGCAAAAAATCATGATGCAAATTAGACTATGGTGGGTGTATAAGAGGAGTGCAAACTGCTAGGAGATCAGATGAGAGAGAAGAAGGTTTGACTGGTTTGATATATAGTATCCAAGGAGGACCCCATAGAGGGAAGTCGTTTTTGGTCTGGGCCTTGAAATGGGGGCAAGATTCCAACAATCAGAGATGGGGCGGGGGGAGGGATTCTGGACATAGCAAAAGATAGGAAGTTAAGAAAGCACCAGACTCTTTGAGGGAGCTAGTCTGGTTTATATGAATGATATGGGATGGAATGGTGTCAGATAAAAGTGGAAAGGTAAGTTGGAGCCAGCTTGTGGAATACCTTCAAAGGTACACTAAGTAGTTGGACTTTTGGTACAGAATGTGGACTCTGGACTGACTCTTTTTCTCCCCACTGACTCTTAAGGCAAAGTAAATCAATCTGGTGAATTTGCAGCTGGATCATCCAATCATTTGAATAATTGTTAGTCATGAACTGTTCAGCCCATCTCTCTAGGATCATATCCTTATCACTAATCAACTGAGTAGTTGAGATGCACAATAGGTCTTTGGCTCATAAATAGCCTTCAGGGCATCATAAAAGTGCTTTAGATTGTTACTATCAGCATAAAGCTGAATTTCATCTGCCTTCTTACTGCACCAAGAATCCTGCATCTCTCTAAGCTTTGCTTGTACTTTACTTTTGATAGAATAAAATGCTGCCTTCTTAGATATGGATGCACTATTCTGCTGGTAAACCCTGTGGAGTTCTCGTTTTTCATTTAGCAGCTTCTAAATTTCTCCATCATTTTCATCAAACCAATCTTAGTGTTTGCAAGTATTCTGACCCAGATGAGCAAATGCAGTGCTATGCACCAAATCCCTGAAAGCTGCCCACTCCTTTTCTGCTCCACTGTTGCCAGCTGTGTGTTGGCTCAACTTTCCCTCCAAGTTAGCAAGGAAATGCTCCCACTCAGAGAAGAACTCTAATTTGTTGAAATTAATTCTTCTGGTAGTCATTTTGCCTTGGGGATGCTGCTTTTCTTGAATGTGACTATTTACCTTGGAAAAGATAAGTCTATGATCAGTCCAGCACTCTGTGCCACACATAGCCTTCATCACTGTCACATCCTGTCTGTTTCTTCTCCTTACAATCACATTAAATCAATCACAGTAGTCTATTAAATACCAGTGTTTGCTGCAAGAGAGCATCCACAAAGTTTTATTGCATTTAGGCAAATGGAAGACAGTGTTGGTGATGACAAAGGCATGAAATGCACAGGTCTTTAGTAGTAATTGACCATTGCTGTTGTTATTTCTAACTCCATTCTTCCCTAGGACTCCCTGCCAAGTCTGGTGTTATAGATAATTGTGCACTTAATGTAGCTGCTGAAGCTGAGAGGCAACAAAATATGGATCAATTCTCTGTTGCTTGTGCTAATTTTGGCCTAACAATTAACACCAAGGAAACACAGGTGTGCCATCAGCCACTACCACATCATCCATTCACGGAAACATAGGCTACAGTAAATAAGGAAGTTCTGAATGCTGTGGATAAGTTCACTTGCCTTGGTAATCTACTTTCCAGGAATGTACACATTGATAATGAGGTTGAAGTATGCACTGCCAGAGCTAGCTCAGTGTTTGGGAAGCTCCAAAGGAAAGTGTGAGAAAGAAGAGGTATTAGACTGACTACCAAACTGAAGGTCTACAGAGCCATTGTGCTGACCTCATTGTGGTATGCCTGCAAAACCTGGACAGCATACCAACGCCATGCCAGGAAACTGTATTACTTCCATTTGAATTGTCTTAGAAAGATTCTGAAGATCACCTGCAGGATAAGATACCAGACACTCAGGTGCTTACTCGAACTAAACTGCCAAGCTTTCAAACTCTGCTTCAGAGAGCACAACTCTGATGGGCTGTCCATACTGTTCGATTACAAAATGTACGCTTGCCAAAAAGACTATTTTATGGAGAACTCACACAGGGCAAGCATTCACATGGTGGTCAGAAGAAGCGACATAAGAACACTCACAATGTCTCTCTCAACTTTGGAATTGATTGTGTGACATGGGAAACACTGGCACAGGACTGCTCAGCATGGTGTGCCCACATCAGAGAAGGTGCTATGCTCTGTGAGCAAATCAGAATTGAAGCAGCCCAAAGGAAATGCAGGATGCACAAATTTGGAGATTCCATCCCAAATGTTCACACAGACTATTTGTGCCTGACCTGTGGTAGAGCATTCTGAGCTCATATTGGTCTGATCAGCCACAGTTGGACACATTGAAACTTGATTCTAACATAGTGATGCCATTTTGGTCTTCAAGAATGAAGGACAACAACCAACCAACCAAGGAGTGAATTGGCATGGAGGTGTCTGGTGGAACACCATTTACTTTGTGTGTACCTCGGTCCTGTTACTCTTTGTTTTCAACAATTTGCATAAAATCTAGGAGGTAGTTACATCAGATTTGCAGGTGACCTGAGACTGGAATAACCAATGAAACTGAGGATATAATCAACATCTGAAATGCTTCTAATAGGCTTGAAACCCTAGCCCATTGGGCCTGGCTGAACAAGCTGAACCAAAACAGAAATAAATGTAAAGTGTTACATATAGATTAAAAATCTCACAATGGAGAATTCTGATCTAGCATCAGGTTAAAAAACACCTGGGGTTTTATTTTACCAGAGGGCCAGGATGTGCTAACAGTATGATGCAGGTTGTTAAAAACAAGACAAACAAATGTATTAATAGAAATATAGTGGCCCAGGCTCAGGAAGTCGGGAAGGCATTCCCTTGCACCTTCCAAGATTGTCTGGAATCTGGGTGTAAAATTAACTAATATTTCCTGGTTTACTCACTGACTCATTTTGTTAGATCAATACAATGTTTTTCTGATATTACTGATATAATTCTTCCTCTGTGTCTCACAGTAAGCCTTATGAAATCAATCTGATGATGAATAACATCCGCATTTTCTAGTAGATGCAGGTGCAATGTGAATTGAATGTAATTCCCACTGTTTCAGCTTATCAGCAAATTGTATTAACTAGGAAAACTAGCAACAGCAACCCCCTAAATGCCACACATTTATTTCATCTTGATTCTTTCGGGCTCTGCTTGGATGCAGGGTAATTTATCAGGCCATGTGATTCTAGAGGGGAAGAAGGAGGCAGGGAGAGGCTGCTCTCACATTTAGGAAAATTGCCTCCATTTCCCCTAATTAAATAATATAGTGTTCTTGCTGTTAAACAGCGGCAGCCTTTAGTGAGGATGCATATCAGCTGAATGCAGCTGAAATTGCGGAGCAGTAAAATCCCAAGGGAGAGGATTTTCCGTGAACAATTAATTAGCACATTGGCTAATGAAATGATTCTTTTCTGGAAAGCTCAAGCTTTAAATAAGCACTGGGCCTTAAGTTTCTGAGCTCAAATGGCTTTTAGGAAGGGGTTTCTCTTAGGGTATATGGGGACCTAGGGAGATACTTGATAGACAGGATGGGTCACCATAGTGACCCACCAAGGGCAGCCAGCATTAGTAGGTCTCTTTTCCTAGTCTGGCACCTGGTGGGTTGGTTTGTTTCTTACCTCATGTGGTGCTCTTGGGTTTATGAAGCCCTTTCCTCCCCTGTACTGCCCCCCTTCCCCAGTCCTAACACCCAGATATGTCATTGAAATAAATTAGTACAATTCTAGGGGAAAGAATAAACTTAAGAGTGTGTACAATTTGGTCCATTTCATAGAATTAATAGGGTTGCAAAAACCATCTAGGTTATCCCCTCCCCCTTTATTTTACAGATGAGGAAACTGAGACCCAGAGAGACTAAAGACCTACCCAAGGTCACACAAGTTTTAAGTGGCAAAACCAGGATTCAAGTGAATGAACATTTGTCAAGTGCCAACTATGTGCAAAGAAGGCACTCTTAGTTGCTAGTAGAATTGTTTTTTCCCCTTTAGTATGGAATTTTGTTCATTTAAAATTTAATGACAAATTGCTCTAATATTTTTCTTTCTCTTTTAATTTTTAGAATTAAACATGAAAATATTGTTGCTCTGGAAGATATTTATGAAAGTCCAAACCACTTATACTTGGTTATGCAGCTGTAAGTACAATATTAAATATTACATTCATATTAAGAGACTTTAGGAATGCCTTGACATTTTGATCAATCAACTCTTGTGGAGCAGCTTCTTTGAGGACTTGTTTATGTATACTCCATAGCATTTAAGGCTTCTGTAGAAATGCTATTTTATCATATTTTAGAAAGAAAGCCTTCTGTTATGTTTGTTTTTAAGGTTGTTGGGAGGAGGAGAATAAATGAGACTATCACCCCATTGTATCGTGCCTTTTCCATCTACTATTCCCTGAGGCTAACTCCCCTTTGGGTAACGGAGAACGCACACCTATCCTGAAAAAGTCGTAACCAGAGTCCATCTATAGCCCTCACATTCCATACCTCTGCTTTATAGTTAGAATGGAAATTATCAGGCAGTAGGTAGAGGTGAAAGAATGAAAGAAAGAGCTGGGAATGCAAGTATAAAATGAAGCATCTAGAATAAGGCTCAGGTTTTAAAATTCTCATGTGAAATTGGGATTGACATCCTACAAATGCTTTCCTGTAAATGATGCATCTTGATCAACTGGAACATCCTGGTGTCATTATGGGAGACAAGTAAAAATACAAGAATTCTTGAGGATGGTATTCTGCAAATGTCTATAAGAGAAAGACTTGTATAAATTCAGATGATCAATTTAGGCACCATCATTTGGTATGGATTGTTCAGTTCCTGAATTTCTGTGGCTTTTTAGAAGAATTAATATTAAGGCTGATGTACTTTTTATCAATGTATTTTTTCCCATACATATGTTTGCAATTTAACTTGGGAGGATATAGATCAAAATAGATGCTTAGTAAAGCAATTTTTTTTTCCATTCCTTATTATCATTTTAAGGACATATTTTAGGTCTTTGTATTAAAGTATTTGAGGGGAAAAAAGAACTGAATGGAAATTAATAAATTGTTTTTTTTTTTTACATTTAAAGATGAAATGAAGGTTCTGTTATTTGGTGCTATGTTAAATCCTTATAAATATAAAGATTTTATTTAGGAATGAGGATGGTTCATTCCTAACTATAGGGTTCTCATAGAAGAAACAGTTGCTAGAATTAAGGTAACTAGAAATATCATTTCATGGGAAACTTGGTGGACTTCTATACTTGGAGTCAGGAAGACAGGTTCACATTCTGACACACATGCTTCCTAGCTATGTGACCCTGGGAAATTTGCTTCACTTTACACAGTGGTAAATTGTGGAAGTTGGACTCAATGAATTTGTTACCCTATGCTTCCTTCAGTAGTCTAAGTAAGTATAAGAAAAAAGTTGACCATGTAGATGAGGAGTTCTTAACTTGGGGACCCCATACCCAAAGGGGTTCATGGATAGATTTGGTGTGAGGGGACTATTAATTGAAGGTTACATCTTTATTTTCACTAACCTCTAACTGAAATTTAGCATTTTATTCAATTACGATTAAAAAAACATCATTTTGAGAAGAGGTCTATACACTGTCAGATTGCCAAAGGGTCAATGATACAAAAAAGTTAAAATCCCTGGTACAGATGATTGAATCTTGTGTAGCATCATCTTTTGGGGAAGGCAGTAAAAAAATAAACCAAAACCAAAAACACAACTTGCTTGAAAATATGGCCCTGGAATATGAAATGAAACAGGCAAAAGGCTTAGGCAAGCTTGAGTGTCTTTGACATGGCTACAGAGCTAGTTTATTTCTGAATGGAATTTGAATCCAGAACTCTTGAATCCACAACCATCCATGCCCTTTTCCAGCACACCACCCTGTTACTGCTTCTCCATTTTTCCTGTGGGATACGATCCCCCCCACAGCTACCATATCCGTCTCCTTTGCATCCTCCATTATGGGGTATATTTTTCCTATTTACCTATTAAGTAAAACCTCAATTATTTATATTTCATGTTTACTCAGATATGGTTTGGGCTGAAATTTACCTCTGATCAATCTGAAAATTATTTGCTAGGCAAATTAATAGTATAAATCAGATGGGGAGGAGGGTAGTGTTTAAATTTCTTAAGATAACAAACTTTTCAGCTAAGTGGTGTAATAGATGGAATGTTAGGAAGTCCTGAGTTTAGATTTGACCTCAAACACTTATGAGTTGTGTGACCCTGCTCAAGTCATTTAACCCTGTTTGCCCCAGTTCCCTCATCTATAAAATAGTGAAAATAATAGTAGTTAGAACCTTACGGGGTCGTGGTGAGGATTAAATGAGATAATATTTGCACAGCACTTTGCAAGCCCTAAAACACTATAATATGCTAGCTGTTATATATATTATATTATATTATATTATATTTTGCTTTTTGAAGGGGGGGAAGGTAGGGCAATTGGGATTAATGACTTGCCCAAGGTCACACGACTAGTTTTTTATGTTAAGTGTCTGAGGCTGGATTTGAATTCAGGTCCTCCTGACTCCAGGGCTGGTGCTCTATTCACTGCACCACCTAGCTGCCCCCCTGTTATTATTATTATTATTAATTAAAAGTGGGCCCTCAAAAGGCTTCTCCTTGGCCTCAGCTTATCAGCCCAGATCTGGTTATTAAGTTATTAGAATGTAATAAAAATAAGTTTATAACATCTTTTAATGCAGACTTTTTGTTCACTCAGAGAAGTCGAGCAATCCCATTTTCCTCCCCACCGTTGCTCCTGACCAACCCTGTTTTTTTCTGCTATGCCCCTGCAGTTACTCTGAATTACTGATATGGGAATTACTAAAGTGAGTAACAACTCCTAATGTCCATATTCACCATGCGATTTAGAAGGCATGGAGGCAGTAATCTGGGTAGATATGCTCTTTTCTTATTTATCAGCTTTAATGGTGTTTGTTACTTTCTTCCAAGTCTGATCTCAGTTTCCTACTAAATCTGCCTGGCTCCAGGGCAGGTGGTTCCTTTTGTGAAAGGCATTAGAAAGACCCAGGTTTCCAAATCATAATGGTAAATTTAAATTACATGCTGGGGGACTGCATTTCACAATATTTATGTCTGGGATGTTTTGGTTTCCTAGGAAACATCTCTTGGATGCTGAAGTTCAGAACTAATATGTGGAACTTGGCCTCCCCCATCCCCCATTACCTTTTAAAATTGCTATTAAGTGGTTTGTGTTATAGAGGCTGTTCTTTTGTGTTGCTGAAAACCCAGAGGCTGTTATTTCTATGTTTAAGTGTTTTTCATTTTTATCTGATTTTACCATGTCAGTTTTCTCATTTTTGTTAGCAGAACCCCGTTATTATCAGTAAGCCAGTTGGGATAATCAGCTCATAGTTTTGGAGTTAGACAGGGCCTCCGAGATCATGGAGTCCAGCACTCCCCTGATTTTGCAAGAAAGATAGCTGCTTCCTAGAAGGGGCAAGTTACTGGCCTCATTTCTTAGAGTTAGGTTTTGAAACCCTATCCTTTACACTACTGTATCACCAGGCAATACAGATGAGAAGATCTGTTGTTGTTAATGATCCTAACATTTTTTAGGGGTTTTTTTATAGTGCTTTACAAATATTATTTCATTTTTATCCTCAAAACAACCTTAGGAGATAGGTGTGCTGTTATTATCATCTCTGTTTTACAAATGAGGAAACTGAAGCAAACAGAGTTTAAGTGGCTTGCTCAGGGCTACATAACTAGCATCTGAGGCTAGATTTGAACTCAGATCTTCCAGAATCCAGATCTAGTGCTCTATCCACTCTACCACCTAGTTGTTGTTCTTGGTTGTGATTAGTAGTGGTGGTAGAATGTGTATGTGTCTTTGTGTGTGCATGCATGTGTGTTTTATGAATCATATACTAATAAATGAAAGTTACCGTAGAGACCATATAACATTTAAAAAATATTTTGAGAATTATATTTCAGTATAATTGGTTTCCTTTCTAATATTACACATTTTATTTTGTGCATTTAAAAACATTATTCTGAGAAATAATCCATAGGTTTTTCTAGACTTCCATAGGGTTCATGACACAAAAAGAGACCAAGAATCCCAAATGGTGTACCCCCTATCACATTACAGATCAGGAAACAGGCATTTGGCCCATGGTCAAACAGCTAAGAAGCAAGAGATTTAAACCTAGGTATGCCCAGCACTTCTTGGCCTGACTCCAGAACATTCTGGTTCTGATGTGTTTAAAGAGAATGTAATGAGTTTATTTCATATCTTAATTTCTGGGAATACTATGTTCTAAATTTTGAGATGTTGCTGAGTATCAAATAATATAATTTTGATCAGGATATGACATTGTATCCTAAATTTTGAGATGATGCTAATAATAAAATAATATGCTTTTGATCAGGATATTACATTTTATTTTATTTTATTTTTGGAGGGGGAAAGGCAAGGCAGTTGAGGTTAAGTGACTTGCCCAATGTCACGCAGCTAGTTAAGTGTAGTGTCTGAGGCTGGATTTGAACTCATGTCCTCCCGACTCCAGAGCCACCTAGCTGCTCCAATATTACATTAAAAAAACCTGATAATATATTAGGGGGAAAGATGTTGATCTTTTGATATGAACAACAGGCTTCACCCAGAAAATGACAATAAATGTTGATAATCAGGGTGAGAACTGACTATAACTAGGTAAAAAATGGAATATAAAACCATGATCATTACTATATGGTAGTGATTCTTAGAGGTTAGTTAAGTGGTTTGCCCTTAACCATAGAGATGATAACTTAGCATCTTTTTACCCCTTATTCTACTGTTCCACGTGGCCTAGATTGGAGAGGGAATTCCTGTTGAGGTACTGGTCTGATTAGATGAACTCCAAGACCCCTTTAAACTCTGAGAATTTGTGACTCTGTTTATGAAAAACCTTGCTAAATAATAGCTGATGTGCCATCCCAATGTGTCAAAGGGGAGCTGAGCTGAATGACTTAGATTTCTTTCATGGCGTCCTAGGCCAGAGCCTCACAATGCAGATTTAAGTTGAATGAATAGATAAATGAATTCATTTTTACTAGTATTACAGTTTGGTGCTTTGTGCATTTCTCCTGGTGAAATCAACATAAATATATTAAGGTACATTTTTAATGTTTCTGTCATCACTAGATGCTGCTAATATTTGAACAGCCAGTTCAACATGAAGACAAACCTTTGTTTTTTTTGTTTTTTTTAATTGTGTCAGGAATGGAAGAGAAGTGAATGTTTAAGCAGCATTCCAAAAGCAAATGTGGTTCATCGACTCTTCAGGCTTGTTGTGCCAGAGATTGTTTTTGAATAGTTCACTGTATGTGGGGGCTTGCTGGTGCAGCTTTCCTGTTGATATTATATTTATAAATCATACAATGTGTTCCCAGAGCCAGTTTTAATTAGAGCACACATTTCTACTCCCAGTGGAAAGCATTTTGCAAGTAACTAAGCTTGGTAATAGAGGGGAAAGGAATGTTTCTAAGTAAGATACTACAATGCATTTACATATAAATTAGTAATTTTGTATTTTATAATAAAAGAAGGGAAGAAGGGAATAAGCATTTGCATTGTGCCACTATGTGCCATGTACTGTGTTGAGGCAGTGTGGCATACTGTAAAGACAACTAGACTTGGAACCAGAAAACTGGGATTTCAGTTGACATTTCACAGCTCCAAATCTTTATTTCTTCCTCTGTAAAATGAAACTATAGAGCATTTAATATCCTTTGGAATTCTAAATTCTGTAGACCTATGAGACCTAGCTCCTCTGATCTGTTTGGTTCTGTATGTGACCATGGGCAAAACACTTAACCTCTCTCATCATCAGTTTTCTCATCTGTAAAATGGGAATAATCTTCCCTGCTTTATCTTCTTCACAAGCTTGTTATGTGAAGAAACTATAAACTGTCAAGTTTTATGTCAGTGTGACTCATAATCTCAGTCCTGCACATCCATCTTAATGCTGGTATAATTGTGTCGTCTTCAAAGGTTGACTGGTTGGTACATGATTTTAATTTTTCTGCTTTGGGAAAAACTCCCCCACTAACTCCAGCTTCAGTGAATTAAGAAGGCAAGAAAAATAAAGAAGAGTGAATCTATTGGCAAACTAATCCTATATTTCTAAGGAAAAAACAGTGGCAGAAGAGATCAATTCTCTTTTATGGATTTAGTAGTTCTAGGAAATTCTGTAGCCATCATATCCATGTTCTGTTTTATGTACAGATTGATTTATTTGAATTTTTGCAGTGAACAAAAAGGCTTTCTTTGGTTGAGGTGGAGTTGAGGCTACAGAATATGATGTTTAGGTAAAACCTATGTACGTCATTTAAAAGATTTGAAAACATATTACAAAACAAACTAAAAACATGGGTAGAAAATATTAAAAAGTAGTCAGATACACAAAATGAAATACCAGTGATGGCTCTTCATGTCTCCAAGTCTGTAATGGGAAGAATTCCAGATCTTCTAGGAAGCACACCATGGTGATGGTGAATGGGGTTATTTCCAAAAATAGGGGAAAATTACTTGTCTCTCTGACTTCAGTCTCTCCCCTTTTCGATTTATTTTTCACACCACCACCAGGGCAATTTTCATAATGTATAAATCCAGTTACATCGTCTCCTACCTCAAAAACTTTCAGCTTTTTCACAAGTCCCCATTGCTTGCTAAATATGATATCAATGTTTTAATCTGGCTTTCAAGGTCTTCCACATTCTGGCTCCTTACTCATTCCTCTCCTTAACACATACCACATTCCATTCAAGTTGGGACTACTTGGCACATCCTGATCTTGCCTGACCCTCTCTAGCCACTGTAACTTTGTACACTGACAGCCCCATACCTAGAATAGTCTTCCTACACTTCGCTCCCCATTGAAAGCCTTTCCTGTATTTCAGTTTGACAAATTCAACTGAACCAGCACTTATTAAGTCACTACCATATACAGAGCAATAATCATGAATTCTGGCACCTGAAGGGAATTCCCTTGAGTAGGGAGCGGGTAGAAGGTATCTAGGGTAGGACCATGCCTGTGTATGGTTGAGGTAAGCTAGAGACAATGTCATGGAAGTTGAGGAACTTCTAACCTTGGAATTAGACTGTTTGAAGGGGACAGAGGTCAACTGTGAAAAAGAAATCTATGAGCCAGCCACTAAATATGCTGGCAAGGTGAAGAGACACCTGGCAAGCATGGTAGCCTCAAGACTTTGAGGCCACTAGATGCTGCAGTAGCAAGTGTTGGACCTGGAGTCAGGAAGAGTCAAGCTCAGTGTAGCTTCAGATATTTACTAGCTATGCAAACTTGGGTTAATTGCTTAGCATCCATTTGCCTCAGTTTCCTTTTCTGTAAAATGGGGATAATCATAGCACCTGCCTTCCAAGTTTTTTGTGAGGATCAAACGAGACAATATTTGTAAAGCACTTACAGTAGTGCCTACCTGGAACATAATAGACACCATATAAGTGCTAGCTTATAACTATGACTATTATTATTGTTGTGATTAAAGGGAGAAAGGTAGTTTCTAAATAATGGTAGCAGAAAGAAGGTTTTAAAGTAGCATTGGAGAGTGGGGAGCATGTCGAATGCTCCTTCTTGGCCCTGTGTGCCAAGGAGTAGAAGTGAAGAAGGTGCCAGCCTTCTAGGGGGTGACAGAAGATGTGATGTCTTCAGGTGAAAGTTAGGTTTCGGTGAGCTCCAGAAGATGGAAGGAGGAGTTATAAAATAAGGGGGAATTTCTTCACACTATCTAGGAGTTAGTAATACTAATAACTGGGAGCATAAGGTATGGACTAGAAAGGTGAATTTAATATTGTAGGATTGGCCAGCCTGTGGTTCCTTCACCCCTGATCTTTCTGTGGATCCCCCCAGGCTGATCCTATCTACATTATGATTCAGAAATCTGCTGGTGATCCAACTTAGTTGTAATGTTGTCTTGTGAAAGGAAATCATGTGAAAGGGGGCTGGTAAAGTGAATTGGGGCCAGACTGGAGTGGCCATGAGTGCCGAGTCAAGGAGTCGATATCTAAAATCAGTGAATTTGGGGAAGGTTTTTGGTAAGGTGTGATATGGTCAGACCTGTGGCTTAGGAATATTATTTTGATAGATGTGTGGAAGAAAGAAGATACTGGATATGGGGAGAACAATTAGGGGAGGCTATTGTAGTAGTCTAGGTGAGGGGCAATGAAGACATGAATGAGGGTGGTGGTGATGAAGAAATAGAGGAAGGAGAAATATTATGGAGAAGATAAGATGTGGAGGAAGAACTAGCAAGATTTGGCAGGTGACTGGATGAGGGAGACTGAGAAATCAAAGGTAGCATAGGCTTCAAACCTGTATAATGAGGAAGATGAGGTATCAGTGGAGAAATGATAGTTTCAAGAAGAGTTAAGGTTGGGGGAAAAGATTTGCTTTGACCATGTTGAATTTGAAGTTCTGGTTGGATATCTAGGAGACATTTAGCAGGCATTTGGGCATGTGAGGCTGGTGTTCAGAGTAGAGATTAAAGCTGGAAATTGAGATTTGAGAATCATATTCTTAGAGATCATAATGGAGCCTTTCAAAGCAGAAACAGCCACCAAGGAAGAAAATCCAGAGAGAGGAAAGAAGGTGGCATGAGAAGAGCCTGGGAGATGCTAAATTCCAGTTACTAAAGGGTGGGATTACATTATATTAATCTGTATTATTTCCTCTACTAGGGTTGGTGTTGTTCAGTCATATATGACGCTTTGTGACTCCATTTTGGGTTTTATTGGCAGAGATACTGGAGGGGTTTGCCATTTCCTTCTCCAGCTCATTTTACAGATGAAAAAACAGAGGCAAACAGGGTTAAGTGACTTTCTCGGGTCACGTGGCTAGTAAGTGTCTGAGACTGGATTTGAACTCACATCTTCCTGACTCCACTATCCACTCATCCACTGTACCACCTACCTGCCTCTCTACTAGAATATAAACTCCTCAAAGGAATGAATCATGTCTTAATTATTTTATCCTTATGTCTCTATCACCTAGTATAGTGCATTGAAAACAGTAACAGTAAAAATAGTAAGCAAGTCAATTAATTTATTGCTCTGATTTTTTTTCCTTTTGGAAAGCTTCCCTGATATAACTCTACAAGCCCTGTTCTCCAGCCAAAGGAATTTCATTGTATTCTTTTTAGGCCCTTTAAATTCCTGCCCTGAGCCTTTGTCTTTGGCCCACCTCCTCCCCACCCCTTTCTCCTTTCATTTTCTTTTGCTTTGAGGTTCATCTAAAGTCCCTCTTTCTTTTGGGAAGTCTAGCCAACAACCTCTTTCCTCTGAAGTCATTCTCTGCACCACTCATAAAGCCATGGAGAATTTTTTCAAGTCAGAAGGGACCATAAAGATCATCTAGTTCCTTCCTCATTTTAAAAATGATGAAACTGAGACCCAGGGAAATAAAGAGAATAGTCTGAAGTTACACAGTCAGTCATTTCTAGAAACTCGTTCTCATGACTCTCAATTCAGTGTGACACCTAGATTTTTACATAGTAAATAATCTTCCCAACAATAGTATAGCTTCAAAGACTGTATCTTGAGGATAGTGACCATTTCAGAAACCATCTTCTCTTCCAGTACCCAGCAAAATCACTGCCTTAGATATTTTTTCAGAATTTAGAACTGTGATTTCCTTGATGCAGGATTCCCCCAATAAGGAAACCCCCTCTAAGGCAGAGCAGCACCTGCTAAGCGATTCATGGTCTTGGAGATTTGCCTGACTCCTTGAGAAGACTAGCCCAGCCTCACCCTGCTGATAAACATCCCAGTCTTCCTGACTGGGAGGCAAGCTTCTCATCATATACACAGAAGTTATTAAATAACTGTTTGTCGAAAATGGTAAAGATAATGTTGATATCAGGGGCATGTAACTGTATGGAAGATTGGAGATGTCATGTCTGAGGAATGGGAATAGCTGTGACTAGACAAGAGTTTGGGGGAACTGATTGAAGCTGCCATTTCTCAGTCTGATTAAAATGTCTCATTCCCCTATCCAAGGTCCTAAAGCAGACCATCCCAGTAAAAATAACCATATGCCATTTTTTCTCACTGTTCTAAAGATTGTGCTTTCCTCTTCATCATTCCTCCAATGAACATTTTTTTTCAAACCCTCGATGACAAAATAAATAAGAAGTATCAGGAATGGAAAACATTATGCCACAAGCATAAATTATCTCTTTCTCATAGTGGATGCCTGGCTACTTTCTGAAAAGGATAAGAGTTCACTGTATTGGAAAGTGACATTGAGAACAAATGTATTATGCTGAGAAGAAAATGAAATCAAGCAATTCAGAAGGATGGGAGCCTACTTTATAAAGTGGTGGCGTGGACCTCAGTACACATTCCCAAGAAATACCAACCAGACTATTGAGAAAACAAATGTACAAGAAATGAGACTGATTATAAAATTTTGCTCAAAAATGCCATTGGTAGATTTCCTCTGACTGAAGGGCATTTTGTGATGCTAGTAGTTAGGAGGAAGAGGCTAGAGAGTGACATGGAGTCAGGAAGAGCTGAGTTCCATTCCTGCCTCAGACACTAACTGTGTAACCCTGGTGAGTCACGTGACCATGTCCTCCTCTGTAAAATAGGAATGATAACAGCACCTGCTTCCCAGGGTGGTTATGAGGATAAAGCAAGATAATATCCATAAAGCACTTTGCAAACCTTCAAGCGCTATGTAAACATTAGCTGTTTCTTCTTCTTCTTCTTCTTCTTCTTCTTCTTCTTCATCATCATCATCATCATCATCATCATCACAAGTAACATCCCTGGAACTTTCTAGTTATTTTGCCATATACGCAAAAGGAATACTTTTAAGTAGTAGAGAATCTTAGTGGATCTATAGTGTTCTTGTGACCTTGAGGGCAATGCTAAGACTGAATCTGCTAAAGGAATGGGATTAACCAAGGAAGTATCAAATGGGTAGTGCTGTAATCACAACAAAGTCATTTCTTAGTGATTTAGGCACTCAGTCATCTGGATTGTTATTTCTTGGGCTGTGTTATAGGATCATACCTACTAGTATACCTAAAAAAGGATTTCTCCCTTTTTGATACCCTACAGTTTAAGATAAAAACAGTTTGATTCACTTGGGGAACATTATGCATAATATAATAATAATATAATGTATAATACCACATACACAGGACACCAAGGCAAAATATATGAAATGTCATCTATATCCATGATATAAATATATGAAGGATTTGTGATTTCAGGAGCATGGGGAACTCCCAGTGTGGAAATTCCTTATGCAACTCAAACATCATCCTCTCTAAGTACATGAGTCTTAGCAGAATTGCCTGAGACACACAAAAGTGACTTGAACAGGATTTATTTGTTACTAAGTGTCAGAGGAGAGATTTGAGGCCAGGTCTCCCTGACCCCAAGCACAGTCTTCCAGTCTGCTCTATGCCATGTTGCTTCTCTATTCCAAAGACTGCATCATGTTATTCAAAATTACACATGCATTTTAGACCTGTCCTCAAAACAACATCTACAGACAGGCTTTGGTAACTTGTGATTTGCTTCAAACATTTTAAATTTATAATCTTTCATATTTATATCACTGTAATTTCCAAACATATCCTTCTTTCTGCATCACACCAAGAGCCAGTTCATCTAATAAAGCATTAACCAAAAAAAAAAAAGAAAGAAAAAAAATGTAGTTGAGTAAAACCCTCTGACTCATCAGCCAATTCTGACAGTGTATTCCATGTTCCACACCTGTAGTCTTCAGTCTGTTCAAATAAGGGAGTGAAGGACATTTTCTTCTTAAAGCCAAGCATGGTCAATAAAATAATACAATGTTTAGGGTACTTTGGCATATTTAGAGCTTCGATCTTTAAAATTAATTTTTAAGAGAAAAACTATGGGGCTACTCCCCCTTAAAAAGAAAAATGACAGAGTCATAGACTCTTAGCCCTGGAAAGGACCTTAACAATCGTGCTTTTTGAGTATTATTATTTTCCTCAAGGTTCTGTTGACTCAGTGGCAGTCTTAAGATTCAGTCTTTGAGATAACTGCTATAGTTAAATGAGACGCTTGCACTATTATTAACTTTAATAAAATGTTTGTCTCCCCGAAAAGAGCAAATAACCAACAGTAAATTCAACCAGGTCTCTCATAAAAAACCTGAGCGGTTCAAATTCTGTTTAGAAATAGTGCTTTAGATACTGAACTCTACATTTTTGAGCTGAAAACGCCATACGCTGTGCTATAAGTCACAGAATGCGGTTTGCAATCACTCTTTCTTTGTCCAGTGACTGGTGGGAGAAAGGGGACTATATGAAGGGGTAAAAATGAGACAGTCAGAGAGGAAGGCCTAAGGAGTGGCTGAAATTGATGCACTCTTATTTTCAAGGATATTAAATGGGAATTTTAGGACTGTCCAGGGGTTGTGAGAATCAGGGAGGTCTCTTTGTTTGGTGCCTATTCCATTCTGTTCAGTCATCTCTTTTATTTTACATGTTGCTCCTCTAGTCAAGAAGCTTAAGGGACTCCATATTTCCTCTAGAATCAAATACAGACTCTTCGGTTTAACATGTGGCCACATGTGCCTCCAATGTGTGTACCTCATTATCACATTCTCCCACAAAAAGACACAATGCTTGGTGGGGAGAGCATAACCACCAAGCATTGTGTCTTTTTGTGGGAGAATGTGTCTCAGATTCATGTGGGAGGAATATTTTGCAGTTATTGGTTTTACTATGGCATCTCAGTAAATGGCTTTGCTAAGAACTAATTGTGCCTGTTGGTTTACTGTTAATGGGAGGCACCCTGGCATGTACTAATGAGCTCTAGTTTTAGGAGTGGGTACATAGGGTACTCCTCTTCAGCCTTGAGGCAGCAGCCACCCTCTGGGGCTCCAACCCCCAAGTACAAGTGTAGATTGGAGAAGCAGCTCAGAGGGAGCATGATATCAATTTCTCACAGTTGGTTTTTTAAATCAGCATTTTGAGATAAGAGCCATAATGATCTGGATTTTTAATTATCTGCCCAAACATTTTATGATGATTCTAGAGTTCCCATCCTCCTTGATTAATTGATTCCATTCCAGAGAAAATGTTGCGCAGTTTGTTTGACAAAGTGCCTTTTATTTGTCATGAAGCCTCTTGGGTTCTCTAGTTTTGTTTTTTGTTTCACGACAGATTTTGACAGCTGCTTTTTCTTCAGCTGCACCTTCTTCACTTTACCTCTTTGCTTTATATCTGTAGGAGTGGAAAGATCTTCATTTTTATGGTAAATTCCCACTGACGCCTCACTGTATGACTGAGATGTCAATCTTTAGAATTTTCTAATTCTTGTAGGATGTGGGAAATGGCTGAAGTAGTGAGGATGGTGCTTTAATCCTGACTAAATTTTAGTCTTTCACAGTTGGATCAGTAAAGCAAATCAAAGAGGGTGTGTGTATATATATATATATACATATGTATATATATACATATGTGTTTGTGTGTGTGTATATACACACATATATATGTATATATAATATATAGCTGTGGTGTGTGTGTGTGTGTAGTAATGCTCTTAAAAATCTCTGTTGTACAGTTGGAAAAGACACTGACTTTATACTGTGACCATAACTGATACTGCTTATGGTACAGTGAACAAGGAGGGCCATCTCTGCCCAATTTTAGAGGTAAATAAAAAAGAGGATAATAGTTTAGCTTAATCCCTGAGTGAGTGTGTGTATAAATATGTGTATTTATATTTATATACACACACATACATATACATACACATATACTCTCTCTCCCTCTCTCTGTTCCTCCCCCCTCCCTTCCTTCTCTCCCCCCTCTCCCTTTCTTCTTTCCCCCCACCCTCTCCCTCCCTTTCCCTCTCTCTTTCTCTTCTCCCTCTCTCTAGACTCCCTTCCTCCCCCTCCCTCCTTCTCCCTTTCCCCTCTCTATCTCTCTGTCTCTCTCCTGGCCAGGGTCACACACAGCTAGTATATGTCATAGGATAGACTTAAATCCAGGTCTTCCTGATTCAGAGCCTAACCTTCAGTCCACAATATCAGACTGCTTTTTCATTGAAACGTAATCATAATGTACCTTTTCCATAATTTGTGCCCTTTAAAAAATGAGAGCAGCATAATTCCATGTCCCCATCCCTGGAATGCTCTCCCTTCTTGGTTCTACTTCCTTCGAGTCTAGGCTAAAACCCTAGATTCCCCTTTAACAACTAGTGCCTTCTTTCTGAGATGATCTCCAATGTAGCCTATATACACCTTATTTGCATACAGGTTGTAGTCTTCTCTATTAGGCTGTAAGCTCCTTTGCCTTTCTGTGTATCTTCAGTCTTAGCATATAGCTAGTGCTTAATAAATGCTCACTGATTTCACTTGACTTGAAGATCCACAATTTCAAATCCAAAAGCAAACCATTTTCTTGTTGTTGCACAGTCATATATGGCTCTTTGTGACCTTTTATGGGCTTTTCTTGGCAAAAATACTGGAATATCCAAAAATACATATCCTTCTCTAGTGGATTAAGGCAAACAGAAGTTAAGTAACTTGTCTAGTGTCACACAGCTAGGAAATGTCTGAGGTCTGATTTGAACTCAGGTCTTCTTGACTCCAGGCTAGCACTATTCCTTTAGCTCTACTGGTTTATCCCTACTTTATTGTGATTAAATATGACTCCCTAATAATCCATAGTTACATGACTTTGAGGTATGACTATGAATAATTTGCTACAGAAAAATGAACTTGCCTTCCTGGAATTTACATGTCAGTCTAGGCTGGCTTCATACTGAATGGAATGTCCATTTGATTTAGGTTTAGTCCAGAGACTGTGTTGATGTATTAGATTTGTTACAAGACAATTGTTTGATAAGATATACTTGAGATTGTTTGCTTTTCCTTTGTATGTGTATGTGCAATTTTCTTTTAGGAACCATGACTTTAGCCTGGCAGTTTGGAAAGGTGTGTGGTAATGGCTATGTTGGTCCATTGTATTTTTCTGGGAAGCTTTTGGTGCAGGAGTTCTGACTTCATTGTCTTCCTCCTGTTCCATGCTTTGATCCTTTTTGCCCCCGCCCCAAAAAGAATCTAAAGTTGGATTGCTGTGCTTGCTGTTCTTGCTTTGCTTCCTTTGCTTGCTCATGTTGCCACTCAATTACTTGACTTTTGAACTCTTTGCCACAGTAGAACTCTGCTTCCAGGGAGGAGAGCTTTGTCCCAAATCGCCGAGGTTTTCACAGCTGCTGGAGCTATTAGTTGGGTGCCCTCTCTGTAGCCACCCACTAGCTCTGGCTCACTGGTCACACACCCCAGGACCTCTACCCAAGACAGTGATCCAGATCCAGGGAGGTCAAGGCAAGAGTGATTACCTCTCAGATGGTCGCCTGTTCCCCCTACAATCTGCAGGCCAGGAGCTCTTAAGCAGCCACATGGAGGCATCTGCATGGCTGGGGCCGCAGCGCCTCCTGACTCTTCTTGCTCTGGGGGCTGAGGCAGGACTGCACCTCTGTTCCCCCACCAGTTCCAGCAGAGTTCTTCACTGACCTTTTACTTTGTCTTTGGCATTTTTGGGTTGATTCTGGAAAACGCCACAGCTGCTGGTGACCCCCTCTCTTGAGGTCTGTTCTAGCTGCTGCTGGTCTGGGCTATCCTGGGGCTAAAACCATGGGCTCATGCCGGACTGGACTCTGCTCATGGTACACTGTGATACTTCCTGTTGGCCTGCTGGGCTGCCTTCATTGGGAGATTTGTTTCTCTCTGTCACTTTGTGGGTTCTGGAGCTCTAAAATTTGTTTGGAGTAATATTTTATAGGTATTTGAGGTGGTTTTGGGGGGAGCCCCCGGAGTTTTCCTGCTTTTATGTCGCCATCTTGGCTCCACCCCCTTTCTTACCTTTCTTAAAGTCTCAGCTAAAGTCTCTGCATAAAGCTTTTCCTGTTCCCCTAAATATGAATGCCTTACCTCTGATATGACCTCTAATTTAGCCATGGCAGCAGAGACCAACAGACCTCAAACCAATTAGTGAGTTAAGGGGATTTTTCTGGCCTTTGGCAACCTTATCTACTCCCATGAGTTCAGTGATTAAGTCAATGTACATGAATCACAAATTTATATATCTATCTCTGTCTTATTCCTAAACTCCATTCTCTCATCTTCAAACACCTGATGGTTATCTCCACCTGAGTGCCGCTCCCCACCCCCACCCCCACCAGAATCTCAAACTCAACATGTCTAATGTGAATCTTGTCATCTACCCCTAAACCTGCCCTTCCATGAAACTTCTTTGATCTATTTTTGGAACTGTGGCACACAGGCTCAAGTCCTGGGCTTCATCTTTGACTCTTCCCTATTCCCATATCCAGTCAGTTCCATAGTACAAAAAGATTCCACCTCTGAAATATCTTTTGAATTGAATCTACTTTTCTGCTCACACAGCTACTTCTCTGTAGGTAGGAGATCATATTACTGTTTTCACATTATTCCCCTTCTCTCCCTCCATCCTGTTGCCTATTCTTTTTCAGCCAAATTAAGTTACATTATCAGATCTTAACATACCATGTCTTGCCTCCATACATTGATATTAGCTTTCTCCATACCTAAAATGCATTCCCTCCTCATCTTTCTCTTCCCTCAAGGATCAGCTCCATGAAGCTGTCCCTAATAATCCTAATATCAGCTGAAAAGTATTTTGCTTTTCAAATTTTCCTGGAGCATTTTGATGGGTCTCCCCTTGCCCCTATCGCACTCTACCTTGTCAGTGTAGAAATCCAAGATGATGAGTTTGATGTCATAGTATCTTAGAGTTGGAAGTGACCTCAGAGGCACCGGTCCAACCTTATCTGAAAGACAAATCCATGACCAAGTGATCATCCAAACTCTTCCGCTTGAATGCTCCCATTGATGGCCTATTGAGGGAACTCATTGACCTGGGGGTGGGGGGGAGGTTCATTCCATTTTTCTGAGGGGGGGAGGTGTGGCACGCTCTAACTGTTAGGAAGTTCTTTATATCAAGCCAAGTTAGTTTTCCCTTCAAGTTGCATGTACTATTGTTAAGACCTGGGGCTGGGACTATAAGAGCTGGTTCAATTCATGCTAATGTAAAAAAATATATAAATTTGTTCAATGGACACAGGCTGTGATGAAGAATCAGAGTTAATAAACATTTATTTAGTACCTACTTTATGCCAGGCACTGTCCTCAGCAGTCAGGACACAAAGAAAAGTGTAAGAGGATCCCTGCCCTCCAGGAGCTTATAATCTAATGGAGGAAGACTATATAGAGAGGGAGACTGAAAAGCAAAGGGGTGGAGGCGGGGAGCGGAGTGATAGAGCCAAGCAGCTGCATAGGAAAGGATCTGGAGAGATTTGCATTACAGAGTCAATTTCTGTATGACGAGTTTCTGGAGATCATGAAATCCATGAGAGCAGACAGTTGGGAAATGGAAATCAGTAGCACCTATTTGTCACAAGGAGACCAAGACAAGGAAAGGGAATGGTTCAGAGGAGTCCACCAGAACTATTAGGAAAACAGTTCTAAACACATCTACTGTTAAATGTGGGCCATTCTTTCATTTAACAAGCATTTATTATGATGCAGTGGATAGAGTGCTAGCCCTGAAGTCAGGAAGACTCATCTTCCTGAGTTCAAATCAGGCCTCAGACACTTACTAGCTGTGTGACTCAGGGCAAGTCATTTTACCTTGTCTGCCTCAGTTTCCTTATCTAGAAAGAGAAAGAAATGGCAAACCACCCCAATGTCTTTGCCAAGAAAGCTCCAAATGGGGTCACAAAGAGTCAGACACAATTGAAAGGACTGAACAATAGTCTGAACAACAACAAAAGTGTCAGGTGCAGTACTAGGCACAGGAGATGTAAAGACAAAATTAGAAGTCTTTGCCTTCAAGGAGCTTACATTCTTTTGTCGATAATTATCCAAGACTGTAAGGGATTTCACCAGCCATCTAGCCCCGCCCTTTCATTTTATGGAAGGGAAACTGAGACCCAAGGAGATTAATGACTTGCCCAAGGTCATACAGGGACAGCATTTGAACCCACTCCTCTGGCTCCAGAGCCAGGCGTCTTTTCACTGTACCATGGTGCCTCTTTACCTGCACATCAGTAAATACAAACTAGTTTTGGGGTTGGAAGGGGATTGGCAACTGGATAGATCAGGATAGGCCTCCTATAGGACGTGGTATTGAATTGAGCCTTAAAGGAAGTTAGAGAAAGCTAGAGATTTCTAAGAGGTGAGAAAGAAATGTGTTCCATGTGGCAGGTAGCATATGCCACAGTGTGGAGATGGGACATGGAATTTTGTGTTTGAAAAATAGCAAGTAGCCTATTTGGCTGGATCATAGCGCATGTGAAAGGGAGTAATGTACAAAAAGCCTGAAAAAGTTGGGCTGGAGTCCAACTGTGAAAGACAAACAGAAGATTTTGAATTTATTTTATCCTAAAGGCATTAGATAGTTGCTAAAGCTTCCCAAGCCAGGAGTCACGTGGTTCAACCTGTGTTTTAGGAATAGCAGTGTTGCAGTGTGTTCAATAATGTTATCTCTATGTACCAGTGACTGATCTCAGATCACAAGAAGTCAGCTTTCTTTTTCTACTTACCTAGGGAAAGAATTTATTCACTTTGAACTACAGAAAGCTCAGGGGGATATCCCGAGAGCATTCTAAAAAAACGGGTTTCATTTGCTTCCCCCTTTTCCCACTGCCTAGCACAGTGCCTGGCATTAAGCAAGTATGGAATCATAGCTCTTTGAATTTACAGACAATGAGAGTGTATGGGGGATTCTCTGCTTTTTTAAAAAAAATTCTTTATTTGATTTTGGATCGTTCATTTCATTTGTTAATTTTGATTATGCATATTTTTATGAGTTAAGCCTCTTAACCAGCATTCTCAAGGTACTAGGAAAATAATGCTTAAGTGATTAAGTACATACATTTAGTGCCGGATCCCTTTTCTTTTATCTGTACAGCAGAAAGCATGGAGGAAACTCCCTTTAACAGAACTGACCGGAGATTGCTCTGAAGCTTACAGAGCTGTCTAGGGCCCTGAGTGGTCAAAGTGCCTTGGTCCTACATTCCTGTATGTGTTAGAGATAGGACTTGAACCCAGGTCATCCTGGCTCCAAGGCCAGCTCTTCATCAGCCACACTCAAGTGTCTCTTTCTTGTGTGTTAGAGATAAGGGAAGAGAAGCTGAGCAGGCTAGTCTAGTGTTCAGAAAACAAAGCAAAATATGTAGTTCATGTGCTTAGGGAATAAAAAATAGGCAAACCCCACAAGACCAAACTGCTCCAGAGGTCTGAAACATAAAGCTGTCAGCAGCACTCGAGAAAAGTGACACAGATTCCTCTGTAGCTATTTCTCCATTGACATCACCTCTGGCTTTGCTGTCTCGCGGCTTTTGGCTCCAGGAGCCCACAGAATTGATGGTGTTGCCTTTGATTCCAAAGGAAGAAAAAACAAAATTGACAGGTCCGGTTGATCACCCCCTTTGGATGAGTGTGTAGATACGTGGGTGCGCCTGCCTGCATGTGGGTGTTTTTAATAAAATAAGGCATCCCTAAAATTACTTAGTTGATTTCCTGCCTTTATCATGAGATACTGTATTAAAAATGCATCTGTATCTTTTCATGCATCGGTAATTTCATTTCCTATTTGCAGCTAAAGCTTTCTCCAAACATTCTGCATTGCAATGCTTCTATTGAATATAGTAGGCAACTATCTCTTTTGATAATCTGGCAATATAATATGGTGAATAGTAAAGTTGTGTTTCTTCTGATGGGAAGAATGGACATTAGTACCTTCAGATTTATGTCATGTATTTGCCAGACTGAAAAAATACTTTATTGATCCCATGTTTAGAAAATCTAATAAGTACCCCCCCCCAAAAGGATTTGCAGCAGAACTCATATGGAACATATGCTTTTGCTTCTGAGAGGTGGCAACCAAAAATGCTGTACGTTAAAGACTTTTACCTCAGTCATATAAAATCCTAAGGGATAAAAGGAGGGGAATGGAAATGAAATTATAGCTAGCTAAAAAAATGATAGATGAATCAAAGCCTTCTCTCTAGGTCTGGAAAAGACCTTTGAAAGTATTAAGTTTAAACTCCAAGGGACACATGATGGAAAATGCTATCCATATCCAGAAAAAGAACTATGGAGTCTGAATGCAGACTAAAGCATACTCTTTGCTCACTTTTTTGTTTGTTTCTTCTTTCTCATGGTTCTTCCCATTAGTTCTAATTCTTCTTTGCAACATGACTAATGGCAAAGTGCTTAAATGAATGTGTATGTACAGCCTATATCAGACTGCATGCCATCTTGGGGAGGAGAGAAGGGAGAAAATTTAGAACTTAAAATCTTATGGAAGTGAATGCTGAAAACTAAAAATAAATTTTAAAAAATAAAAAAGGAAACAAAAAAAGAAACTTTTGAATTTAGCCAACTCTTCTTACCACTGAAGAATAAATGATATGATAGGAGCCTGGAAGTAGGGCAAAGGTTTCCAGATTGTCAGTTTTTTTTAACTGAATTTAGATGCATCAAGCATTTATGAAGTACCTACTGTGTGCAGGTTGTGTTAGACCCTGGGGATATAAAGACAAAAATGAAATAGTTACTGCCCTCAAGGAGTTTACATTTTGCTGGCATGTTCAGCATGCTTTTTAACTAAGTCATATTGATCATAAAGGAAAAATTAGAAAAAAAAACTTGTGAAAATCTTTCTTGAGTAACAGGTTAATATACATAAATGCTTTTAGTTTTGGCAATACAGATAAAAGAAAAAATATCCAGGACTAAATTTAATACTTTTAGCATTTTTTTCAGTACTTTGAGAATGTTGGGGAGAGGCTTAGCTAAAAAGATAGGCATAATTATTATAAACAAATCATGAAACATTCCGAAATGTTGTTAGAGAGATAACAAAAGAAATGAAATATAGCTTTCCCAGAGGCCTTTTATTGCAATAGTGAAGAATAAACCTAAAATTCAAGGCAGTGTTAGGAATTATTGACTCCTGGAATGCTAAGACTCTTACTGTTAAATGGTTTGCTTTGCTTTTTTGCTTTGGTTTCCCTGTTTTTCCTGCATTCAATGTAACTCACAAGCACATGATGACCTCTTTGGGCCTCAGTTTCCTTAGCTGTAAAATGAGGATGTTGGATTGAATTATAGTTATCCTTTTCATATGTGGAGGTTACAGGTGCCGTGCCCCCACAATCTGGAAAATTAATATAAAATTTTTTGGTTCTTCCTTTGTATCACAGAAAAAAGTCTGAACTTTTTTCTTATGAGTATAGATAGTACTTTATTGTAAAATTTGGGTTAAGTATTTAGTCATAAGCTATATGTAGGTCAATGTTAAATAAAATTACTGTATGAAAAATGACTTTTTCTGTGTCATCTGCTGATCTTTAAATGCTGTCTTCAGTTTCCACAAAACTCCCCCCAAATTTCCATTTAATTTCTTATGCTAAGCCATGATATATCAAAACCGTGATGGGGAAGGAGAAGTATACCTCTAAGGTCTATTCCAGCTCTAAATTCTATTACAATATTATTTACCACATTGACCTGAGGTGGAGTTTGTCTTACCTCTCTAAAAAAGACCTCTCTAGAGTTAAAAGAAAACACATATAAAAGTACTGAACTATGTAAATTTGGATTATATAGAAATTCAGTAGGTGAGTTAGTCATTTTTCCAGCTATTATGCAATACACCTTGACTTTGAACATTATTGTCAGTGGCTACAGTTTGATTTGCTTTTAAAGTATTTTTTTATGGGTGGGGGGAATCACCAATAATTCTCTATTTAATTTATTTTATTGATGCTTTATTTATTTATTGATGCTTTTTGGAGATAACAAAGCAGTATTGTCCTTGTACCTGGCCTCACTGAACCTTCTTTTGTAATAACGAAAAATAGTGAAGGAAAACGGACTCCTAATCACTTCGATCTGACAGTACATAAAACCTTTTGTGCCTGAAGTCTTCCTGTTGAAGGAAAGGAGGAAGGGTATCTCATTATCTATTCTTTGCAACCATGATTGATCATTACACTAATTGATCATTAGTGGGGCATGAAAGCCATTACACATCTGTTTCCCTGGGTTGGTTTTACCCTGTTCTGTATCTACATTGGTTTGTTATCTTCCCATTTTCCTCTGAGTTCCTTTTGTTTGTCATTTCTTATGGTGTGATAATATTTCATTCTATTCCTATGCCACAACTTGTTCAGTATTTTCTCATTGATAGCCACTGCTGTATTCCAGTTTCTTGTTATCACTATGGATTTCTTAGAATCTAAGGAGACTGGAGGGAACATTGTCCTCTATTCTTCACAGTTTTGGTTGACATTGCCTCTCATTTCTCCCCATTGTTAATATATTCCTTGTTATATTAGCATCCTACTTCTTGTTTGACCTCTGCTTCCTAACCTTCAGGATGGAAGGATGGATGGATAGATAGGTAGATATAGCTATAGCAGTCTCTATGCACGTATGTTTATGCATGTCAGGATATAGGTGTTTATATCTACATATACACATATATCTTCATACTTGTGCTCATTTTACTCATTATTTATGACTGCAAATAGGTCTCAGTAGAATTGAGGAAAACTGCTGTGTTTTAATGGGATACTTGTGATACCTAATTAAAATTTTTATTGAGATTCTTTGCTTTACATCACCCATATTTCCAAATATATAATTCGCCTGAGATCTATCCCACATATCAAAGAATAAAAGGGGGGAACATAGCAAAAATAGCTAACACATTATTCAGTTTATTAGATAATTACCTATAGTGTTCTATTATCTATCTCTAGTAATTTTGCCAAATAAGGTTATGAAGAGTCAGACATGGCTGAAAAACAATTCAACAACAAAATCCATTATCTATAGAGTTCCTAACCAATAGTTATCCACCTTTGAAAAGAAGAGTATAGTATATTTTCATATCTCTTCTTTGAGGTCAAGCTTGGTCATTGCAATTTCATAGCATTTGGTTTTAATTGCTTTGTTGTTGTCATTTCATTTATATTATAATAGTCATTGGGTATATTGTTTTCCTCTTGCTTCACTATGTATTAGTTCATAAAATTCTTCCTGTGTTTCTCTGTATTCATCATATTTGTCATTTCTTGATTGTAAAGTACAGTAATACAGACTACAATTGCATACACAGACCACAGTTTGTTTAGCAATTTCCTAACTGATGGACATCTGGTTATTTCCAGTTCCTTGCTGAAAATGCTGCTATAAGTATTTTTGTGTATATGGACTTTCCTTTTTTGTCACTGATCCCTGGGGTAAATGGTATGGACATTCTAGTTACATTCTTAACAGTCTTCCAAACACTTTCCAGAATTGTTGGAACAATTCTTAGCTCCACAATAGTGTATTAATGTGTCTGAATTTCCTTAATCCTCCTGGCTTCAACTATTCCCATCCTTTGTTGTCTTTGCTAATTTTCTAGGCATGAGTTGAAACCTCAGAGGTATTATGATTTGTATTTGTCTCCTATGTTAGTGATTCAGAGCAATCTTGCCTGTGTCTGTTATAGTTTGTAATTCTTCTTTTTGGAACTATTCATACATATTTCTAACCACATATCAATTTGGAAATAACTTTTGCTTTTATATATTTATGTTGGTTTCCTCTATATGTATATATTTATCTTGGATTTGACATGTGATTGCTAAAATTTTAAAGAATAGCATTTCTTGTCAGAGGAAAATACACAGTGTAGCTCTTTAGTAGAGTATATTAAATTAACATTGTAATATAGTCTTTTCTAACCCAAACCATACTTCAGTTTAGCTGGAGACTAGAGGTTAGTAGTTAAGATGATGGACATATATAAGAAAAAGGAATCAATAAGATGTATGAAGAAAAGGAAGAATTTTTTTAAGTTTATAGGTTTCTATAAAGTTTTACTGCCTTTGGTGGTAAAAGTTTTGAGGACCAGTCAAAATTTGTTTTGGACTAATGCCAGTTTACAGATCAATAAAGAGAGAAGACTGGTGGGCAAAGAGGTGTTTAGGTGAAACATTTCTATCAGCAACCACCCTACAGGCTACTTGAAAAATCTTCATGCCTTTAGGATTATACTTTAAAGATCACTTAATTAAAATAAAGGGGTTGTAATAGGCAGTTTTTACTTAAATTTTTAAAATTCCTTTGGTTCCTATGAAGGAAATGAAAAGACATTTATTAATGAATGGAAAAAAACCCATTTATTATGTGCAAAGAAAATAGTGTGACCATTGCTAGGAATAAAAACCAAAATGAAAGGTGATCTTTACTCTCAAAGAGATCCTAATTCTAATGGGTTACACAACAGAAATAGTTTTTAATTGTCAAGCCAGATTGAAAGGATTCACAGACCTTCAGATGCATTCCTTAAAATGTCTGATAAAATCAGCTGATAGCATTGGATGGTAATGTTTCCTGGCTCTGATCTGTTTGACAGCACTAAGGAGTTTGATTGTCAGGAACATCTTTCCAGGCCTTCAGGAGCTGTGGCTGTTGTGGACGCAGGGGTAGCAGCACCCACGGAAGCCTCTGCTTGGTCACATCTCCATAGGGATTGCTTCCTCAGTGATGGTTGTCAGGCCTAGTGATCTGAGGGATTCAAGGTGGGGTGTGGGTGCTTCTTGGGCTTACCTGCTCAATGGTAGCGGTAAGTCAGCAGTTGGTGTTTGTGGTGTCAAGGAAATGATAGAGTCTGCCTGAAGACAAAAGTAAATTTTGAAATCTATGACTAAATGATACTTTTATTTTTTTTCTATTTCAACTACACAGAAATCTTACCATACTTTTTTTTTCCCACAAGGAGAAATGTGCAGTGAAAGGGGACCATGGAATCTTTAGCAGTGTCCAAGGATAAACAGTTTGAAGGTCACTAGTTTAAAATTGCCACAGGAATTCAAATGTCATAAGACATAAGCCTACACAATGTTATAAATCATCTAGGAAATAGTTTCTCATGTTTCAACAAAAACTATCATCATAGAACAAAGTGTGTTTTATTTTCTAGAGGAATATAAATTCTGGTTAATACCTACTGGTTAAGTTCAAGTTATTTTATTAGTTGTATTGGAAACAAACTGACTACTCAATAGAACAAACTGATAAGAACGACCAGTAATTCTAATGATAATTGCCAGATTTCTCTTTTCTGTAGGGAAAGGAAGGCTAACAGTTTATAAGGACAGGGCTATTTTCTTTAAATACTTTGAGTCAGGCAGAGCTGAATTCTTCTCTACACTTGGACATCTTAGTTAATATTCTAGTAACCTACACAGTCTTCTTATGTAGGTGGGAATTTTGCACAGGAAATGAAAACTTAGCATATAATAGATGTTTACTTTGTAAGCTTTGGAGGAGATTTGTCCCTTTACTCTCCCAGCAACTCAGATGTTTTGGGCAGTTAATAAACATGAAGAAAAAAATAATACCAATGGGTGAATTTCAGTAGAGATGAGTGAGTTACATGCTGATTAATCTCATTTCCTCTTATGCTAATATACTGCAAATCTATAAATTAAACAATAAACTTAAAGAGAATAAAAGATACTGAATTCTGATTAGCTTCTTGACATCTTGACACTATTCCCTCTATAAATGAACTTTCTGGGACACCAGACATCCAGAGACCATGCTCTCAATGACTCAGTCTGCTCAGCTTTGGAATTCCCACTTTGGATATCCAGTACCCAGAATTTGCTGTCCAAGGACCACCACCAGTGTGGAAAGATACATCACAAATAGATTAGCCACTAGGGGATGAAATCTTTGGCCATGGAAACATGAAGCAGTTAGAGAATTCTGAAGCCCTATGTAAATGTGATTGTAAAATGGACCATATTCGTAAGTTAGAAGAGGCTTGGGATCTAAGAATTGGAGTTCAAGCTCCAGTTTTGATATCATTTGGCTTCATGACACTTAAGGGAAAGTCATTTTCCTCATCTTTAAAACATAAACAGTGCTTGCACTTAACCCCACAGGATTGTGGTGGGGAAAATACTTTGGAACCCTGAAAATGTTTTAAGGTTTGTTATTATAAGCTATTGATGCTTATGAATTATTTTAGAAAGAGAAAGGATAGAAAAAGAGAGAAAGAGAGAGATGAAAGGAGGAAGCCAGGAAGAAAAAAAATAAACCTTAGAGCTCAGTTATCCTGATTAGTGAGTCAGTGAACTCAAATTGACATAGCTGGCCCCAGACCACCCACCATGTTTTCAGCCATCACTCCAGCCATCTTCTTGCCATCTGCCTTGACACTGTAGCTGGTAACACTACCCATTGAACCACCCCACCCTCCACCTTGTTCTGGGAGCTATAATCAGAACAATACTAGCATTACTTCCAGAAAGGATCGGTTAATTTACTCCCTGATCTGTCCACTCCCATTCCTGTGACTTCCTGACTAAAACACCTTTCCCTCCCTACCCACCACTCCCATACTCCTTGAGTGGATGGATTATTCCTTTCTTTTATGTGTAGCCCCAGCACTTAGTAAACAGTAAATATCATTTATTCATTCAAGTCAACAGCAAGGAATCTGAGGGATGTGAACTATAAAATAAGGAGTTGCTGTATTTGATGTGAATTTTTAAAATAAAGAATTTTCATAGAATTCAGGTGAGAAAGGGTGGGGTCAGAATTGGGGGTCAAATTGAGACTTTGCAGAATCCTTTCTCAGAACTTGACTATTTGTGCTATATGCAAGCATTGTAAAATGACAACTATAATTTGTGTGAGAAACCTATGTGACTGAATGATCTTCTTTCTCCTTACATGACATCACTGATTAATATAAAATGGGATTTATGAAGAAGAAGCAGAGTTAAGTTTCTGTCTTAAATGGTGAGGTGTGAAGAACACTAGACTAGAAATAAGACTCAGGGTCTAGTACCAGTTTTGCCACTAATTTACTTGTATGACCTTAGACAAGTCATTTAACTCTCTGAGCTCCTCTTTCCTCATTAGCAAAATGAGGGGATTGGTCTGTATTATTGCTGAGGAACCTTAGCAACTCTAAAATTCAGTGATTCTTTAGTTCCTTTAACATCCAGGTAGGGAAATCTAGTCATTTTCTTTAGACTGATAACTGGTCAAGAGACTGACAAGCCAAGATCCATCCACTTCCCAATATGAATAAAATGAATGAATAATTGACTCCTTAATACAGAGTTGTATAGTATTGTTCTGGAAGAGGCCAGAGGACTTGGCATGCAGTCTGAAGCTTTTTTTATTCTATAGGAAATAACCCTTATTGAGCTCCCTAAACAGCCACTGTATCTTTGACCAGAACTATTTATTTGTCAAGAAGGGTTTGTGTACCCTTGGATTTATAACTGTTTGCTGAAAGTCATGCTGGTTGAGCCAAATTTTCTTGAAGCAGTTCACTAAAAATTTCTCCAGTGAAAGGTTCAGAGCTCTAGAGGTAGATCTAGGTAGATTATAGAGGCAATCTAGGCCAACACCCTCATTTTACAGTTGAGGAAACTGAGCTAATGCAGCTATATCCAACTTCTAAGCAAGTCATTTTGGCCTGACCTGATTACTGATCTTTGTACCAATTCCTCTTTATTCTATATATATATATCCTTTATAAGAGGAACTCACTTTTTATAGCATTTTATGGTTTACAAAGAACTTTCCTCACAAGTCAAATATTCTTATCCCCATTTTACAAATGAGGTGATTCACTCTCAGAAGTTAAGTAGCATGCATATGGCTAGTACATATCACAGCTGGAGTGGTAAGTCCAGTTGGTTTTTTACTACACCATAAAATCTAAATTGTTTTGTCTTTGCATTTTGGCCTAATGGTAGATTTGTTACAAATTGTTACAGGGCTTTTAGTTGCCGACTTTTTCTACTTATATTTTAGACTTGTAATTATTCTTTTTTTTTTTTTTTGCTTTTCGGAGGGGAATTGGGGTTAAGTGACTTGCCCAAGGTCACACAACTAGTTTTTGTGTTAAATGTCTGAGGCCGGATTTGAACTCAGGTTCTCTTGACTCCAGGGCCGGTGCTCTACTCACTGCGCCACCGCCGCCCTAGATTTGTAAGAATTCTTAACCTGGGGTCTTTAAATATCACTCTATAGAGCTTGTGTCCCAATGGCATAATCTTCTAGAAACTAGAATTGTTTCTGTGCCATTTTGAGGCATTTATATAGGTTGTATCAAATATAACACTAAAATGTAAATTATCTAAATCCCCTTATAAAGAAGGGGGAAAAGGTCACTGATTATTATATTTTGTTCTCAGTACAATCAGCATCCTATAGGAGATGCTTAAAATCTAAACCAAGATAAAAACATAAGCAGATTAGAAGTTAGCAGATGTTCTAAATTTCTGTCATTCCTGTG
This sequence comes from Petaurus breviceps papuanus, assembly GCF_028583685.1. NCBI lineage: Eukaryota > Metazoa > Chordata > Mammalia > Diprotodontia > Petauridae > Petaurus > Petaurus breviceps. The sequence continues at coordinate 15,601,480 of NW_027186523.1, forward strand.
GGAATGTAAGAGAAAGAAGGATACCTAGCCTTCCTATACTCCATGGGTGTCCATAGAAAGGAAGTTTCCATATACACTAGAATATTTGTAGCAACATTTTTTTGTACTAGCAAAAAACTGGAAATCAAAAGTGGGCATTCATTGATTGGGGAGCAGTTGACTAAATTGTGCTGTGTGAATTTTATAGTTCTGTGAGAAAAAGTGAGTATGAGGAATTCAGAGAAAATATGAAAAGATTTATATGAACTGATTTAGAGTAAAGAAAGCAAAGCCAAAAGAAGAATATAAACAATGACTACAATAATGTGTTTTAAAATAACACTAAAAGAAATCAGAATGGAAGGACTAATGATGGTACGTGTTTCCCTCCTCTTGGGAAAGAGGTGGTAGACTATAGGTACAGATTCTTGTATGCTCTGTCAGTTTTGCCTACCTATTTTCCTTTGTTACAAGGAATTGTTTTATGAGGGGTGTATTGAGAACTGACAGTGATAGAAAGTGAATAGGATCGATAAAATATTAAACAAAGATACAAGGAGCAAGACTGAATTGTGATATCATAAAGATATTTTAAAACAAAAAGCTTTAAAGAGAGTTAGAATAAGTATACAACACAATAGCCAAAGGTTGTGTAAACCTAATACTGAATTTACATATCCCAGGCTTCACAAATTACATGAGTTCTACTCACAACAACTTGTCGTTGGACTGAATGATTTTAGGTTATGTTTACTGTGTTTCCCCGATAATAAGACCTATCCCGAAAATAAGCCCTCCCCTTACTATGTAAGATTCCTCTAAAATAAGCCCTCCCCCGAAAATAAGCCCTATTGGGATTGCTACCGTAGTGAAGGTGATCCCCTGCGTTACATGCTACATTACGGTCCCCTCTGTATGCCCCGCTCCCCCCCCCCCCATGAAATGCGCGCCGCGCTCCGAGCTGCATCCAATCAGAGCTGCAGCAGTGAGCACGTCATCCTGTTCTTCCCCAGTGATTTGCTTGCTGGCGCCATTGAGAGCAGTGCCGCAGAGGAGAGCTGAGGCAGGACAACATAAGCCCTCCCCTGAAAATAAGCCCTCTGGTGTTTTTCTTTCCAAAAAAAAATATATATAATAAGACAGTGTCTTATTATCGGGGAAACACGGTAGTTACAGGAGGCCATGCCTGGACCTTTGAATCAAATGATGGTAATAATGTGTTAAGTCTCTTTCCCAGAATAAAATTAAAGTGATTTCTATTAGACTCCTTCTGTCCAGCATGTGTGGTCCAGATGCTTTTGGAGTTTAGTTCAATTATATAAAATTATATTATGGAGAAAAGTCACTGGGATAAAGTCATTGAATACAAATTTACAAATCCCATAGTTGATGCACTCTGCCCAGGGAGCCAAAAATAAACCAATGTTGTACTCAGGATTTTCTCAGCACCTGTGAAACATGTTTATACACACACAAACACATATAATAGAATCATTAATTTAGGGCTAGAAGGAACATTAGATGTTATCTAGTCCAAATTCCTCATTCTGCAAGTGATGAAACTGAGACCTAGAGAGGTCAGTAGACCTGGGTCACTTTCTACCTGTGTTTTTGGGCAAAATCATATGTAGTAAGTGACCTAGGTCTACTGACTACAAACTTAGAGTTCTCTCCACTGCATGACAAACTAACCCCTCTAAAGAGGTTGTTGACTTATAGTTCTATAAACATGGAAACTCTACATACACTATTTTTTACTTTTCATTTATACAATTTTAATAGCCACCTTAAAGCAGAACTTTTAAATCCAACATAATCCATGTAAACTTAGCATTATTGCCATAAAAAATGTGATTGGTTAGGTTTAGAAGACTCCAGCCATTATTCACAGAAGCATCTGTTAAAATGAAGTCAGAATGGCTAGGGGCAAATGGAAGTGTTGGACCAGAAGGAACTTTTAGGCTCTAGGACTGTGAAGACCAAAGATAAGGTATGCATACTGCTGAAATGTCTAGGTTGAGAACACAATGTACCATAATAGAAAGTGACATATTACCCAGATTTTATAGCTTTTAAACCATAGACACACAGCATCATAAAATCTTGTAGTTTAGATGGATTCTTATAGTCATCTAGGTTTACCCCTACTCATGAAATATGAGTACCTTTTTATATAGCATATCCAACAAGTGCTTATCCAGAGAAGAAACTCAGCTACTTCATGTTATGCCCCATTACATTTCTGGAAAATCCTAATTGTTAGGAATTTTTCCTTTTCCTTTTCCTTATGTTGAACCAAAATTTTCCCTTTGTAACTTCCATCCACTGCTCCTAATTCTGCCAGAAGAAGACTATTTCCTCTTTCTTATGTTAGTTTAAATATTTGAAGCCTGGGGTCACATTCTTTTTAAATCTCTGGTGTCCTGCTAACGACCTTCATAAAAATGACAGATTTCCTTACCATGAAGTCTCTGTATCAAAATGGAGACTGGTAAAATGTATATTCTGTATACTCTACTGCATGACAATGATTGGTAACAGAATTTTTTTTTTAAAGCAATCAGGGTTAAGTAACTTGCTCAAGGTTACACAGCCAGTTATTTCTGGGTGTGGTGCTGAGTATCTGAGCTTGGATTTGATCCAGGTCATCCCGACACTGGAGCCGGTGCTCTTACTTGCTGAGCCACCTGGCCACCCCTAAGCAATTGGGGTTAAGTAACTTGCTCAAGGTTACATGGTCAGGTGTTTCTGGGTGGGTGCTAAGTGTCTGAGCCCGGGATTCGATCTCCAGGTCATCCCAACACTGGAGCCAGTGCTCTTACTCGCTGTGCTACCTGGCCGCCCCATGGTAACAGAATTCTAAAGCTTTGGAGATTCAAGTGCTCTGAGATCATTAGGTGAGACTTATTTGTGCATCTGCTCCCTTTTAATTTTTCAGAATAGAATTTGCTTTACAATTGATCCTGTGCATAATTTATTCCTTACTGTACACCTATAACATGAGTTAAATGTCATTTATTGTTCTGTCTTGTTCCATAACATTACTCCCATGCAATGAGCCTAGAGGCACAGAGTAACACCTCCTTATAACTGCTAGACTGAATCAAATTATAGTGGTAGAAGGTATTATGTTTCTGATAGTCTAAGTCCCTGATAAATAGCCCAGAGTTGATTCACCTAAGTTACAGCCTGCTTTATCACTTGAGCTCCAGCTACCTTCTAGGAGTATATTAGTCAGACAACATATTTCAGTTTATCAGCTGAGTACTTGGCCTTTTATCACAAATATAATTGTGCTTCAGATAATGCCATTCCTACTGAGGCAGACACTCACAATTCAAAGGAAATGAAATTGCTTAGGAAGTCTGTTCTGTAGAAGAAGCCAGGAAAGAACACATTTCATTCAACGAGACTTGAGGCTTTAATTCACTTGCAAGGCTAGCTAGTGAGAAGTTCAGCTATATTCTTCATACATTTCAAACAAATGCTTCAGCCAAATGACAAAAATGTAATAGTCTCTGAACTCCAGAGCTTATGTTGTATTGAAGGTGACAACATGTACATAGAGAAGTATATACAGAGTGAATATTATTATATTATGTTTTAGGTATAATATTATATTATGTTATGTTATATTTATATTATATTATATACAGAAATTATCTTCTTCTTTACTTAGGTCACTTGAAATCCCAAAAAGATACATCTCAATGACCAAATAAACACAAAGTAGTTTAGGAAAGTTGGGTGCTAGCAATTGGGGGGATAGAGCAGAGGAGAGGGGATCAGCAAAGGTTCTTGTAGAGGGTGGAGTTTGAGCAGACTCTTTTTTGAATGACTTAAAAAAGCAACCAGATCTGAAATTTCATTAGCATAGGAAACTCACCCTGAGCAAACCCCCTTTACCAGTGCAGAAGAAGGTATTTGCCAATAACTTCTTTATAGCTGATGGTCTTAGAGATTTGTCCGTAGCAATGAGAGGCTGAGTCTTGTGTGAAATAGACCTTGTACCTACATCTTTCTGACTCTAAGGCCAGCTCTCTAGCTGTCATACAACATGGCCTCTCTTGAGCTGATCCTTTAAAGAAGTAAGGCATTCTTTGAGCTAGAGCTGAGGAGGGAGTCCACTTCAGAAACAGGACTGGACATTGCTAGTACAAAGGGATCGAGAAAGGAGAGGAAATATTGTATGTGAGGAAGAGAAAGACCAATGTGGCTGGCTCATAGAGGGCAGGCAAGTATGTTATGGGCAATGAATCATTCTGACTGTGGATGTAGCCTACAGACTGGGTTGCCTGTATACTGATCCCAGGATATAATAAAAAAAATTATGCTCTTAATGTTATCTTTGAAATCTTCTTGTTAGGTTGCCATTTGCCACTTCTTTTTTGAAAAGGAGGATGTGGGAAATTCGAAGTTATTCAGGGTTCTGCATAATTAAGTGAATACTTATAATTATGTGGGCAGCTATTTAGTGCAATGGATAGACTGCTGGACCTGCAGTCAGTAAGACCTGAGTTCAAATCTAGTCTCAAACAGGCCTAGCTGTGTGACCCTGGGCAAGTCATTTAACCCTGTTTACCTCAGTTTCCTCATCTGTAAAATGAGCCTGGAGAAGGAAATGGTATCTTTGCCAAGAAAACCCCAAATGGGGTCACAAAGAGCTGGACATGACTGAAAAATGACTGAATATCAGCAGCTTAACTCTACGTGTTAGGAAGCAGAGATGAGAATACCAAATCTCTTCTGTAGCAACAGGACGAGGATTTAAGCTAGGTAATTTTGATTTTGAGTCTTGTAAATTGATAATCCAATTTGGTATCTTGTTCTCTCCCATTCTCTTCCCAAGGTTTCAGGTGTTTGAGGGGAGCAAAAGAGGTGGAAGGATTGAGGATAAAGAGAAAGTAGCAGCATCTGGAACAGGTTGCCCGAAGATTGCAGGGAACAGGAAATGAACTGTTAAGACCTGGCCAAAAAAAGGGGAAACACAGTGAAGGTGAAGGGGAGGGTGAAACAGATAGTTAAGAAATAACAAGGTGAACAGATAATTTTACTAGCATTGGTAGCATCCCAAGAACCAAGTCAAATACATTGTAATTTATCCATCTCTAAAGTTTACCTGTTCTCTTCCCTGGACTAAATCAGTATATACAAAAATATCTTGGTCTTGGAGAGGCTCTTGGCTTGGTAGATAGCATGCTGTTCATATAGTCTGGAAGCCCTGGACTCAAATCCTCCCTCTGACATTTAACTGGCTTTGTGACCATGGGCAAGCCACTTAACCTATCTGATCACAGATTATTGAAAAGACGGGATAATACATCTTAATGTGCCTCCCTCAGAGGGCTGTTCTGCGTCTCACCTGAGATACCACATATCAAGCACTTTGCAGACCTTAAAGCCCTATAGATATGACAGTTATCATCCTCATCATGGATGGATAAAGGGTCCTTAGCTACTCACATGCCCAGCTCTCTATTTCAGTCACATTTCTTTAGTCCTGGTATTGTGCAGAGCATCCTATGAGGCGCCATTTAGATCGCTATCATTAGATCACTGAAATTTTTTTTTTTGGGCCCTTTCATTTGGGCCCGCTCTGCTTTGTCTCCTCAAGAAATGATTCTCCTCTCTAGGATAGTAATAGTTTGCACTACAGCTTGAGGAAAGGGGTTACTCTTACTAACTTACTTGCTAATTCAGTGGTTCTTTGGAGAAATAGGTTTAATGCTACCACCTGTGTGAGGAAACTGAGACCGTCAGAGACGTGCCCTTGCCTGAGAGAAGATACAAAATCTGGCATTTAATGTCCTCCGCCCTGTAAGTGTTCATGCAGTTTGGCTCAGATGTTTGGCACAACCAGGGTGACCATAGCCACTGGTTCTTCCTCTGGAAGGAAATATTAACGGGCATAGTCACTGGGGGGTGTGCTGGCACATCTGGCTCCACAGCTGTGCTTCACAATATGGCTCCAACCCACCTCCCCAACTTCACTTCATTGTATTGCCCGTTCCTGGAACATACTCCTTCCTTGTCCTCTCTTGTTGGACTCTCTTCCTCCCCTTATCAGCTCAGAGGCCACCTCTTCAATGGAGTCTTTCCTGGTTCTGTTGGTAGCTCCCTCCTAACATTTTCCAAAAGCACTTTGGATAGGAACTGAATCTGACTGAGCAGAAGTGGTTTACCCAAGTTTATGCAGCAAGTCAGTATCTGAAACAGGCTTCAGACCTGGGTCTTCTTTACCCTAAGTCTAGCCCTTGAGAAGCCACTCTGTGCTGTCTCCCAGCACAGGAAGGGAGACAGTTTTATGTGGAAGGATGAAAATTAATTTATGCTTCTACAACCCCAGTTGTAATACAATTAGAATGATTAAACTTGTTGGAAAGGACCAAAACTACTCTTTCCAAGACTCCTATCATTGTGGTTGTTTAGTCATTTTTCAGTCATCTCTGATTCTTTTGGGAGTTTTCTTGGCAAAGATATTGGGGTGGTTTCTCATTTCCTTCTCCAGCTCATTTTACATATGAGGAAACTGAGACAGGGTTAAGTGACTTGCCTAGGGTCACACAGCTAGGAAGTGTCTGAGGCTGGATTTGAACTCAGGTCTTCCTGACTCTGGATCTGGCATTCTATTCACTGTACCGTCCAGCTGTGATCTCTTAAGTGCTAAAATCATTGTCCTTTTCTCAGTCTTCAACCTTCTTGATCTCTTTGCAGCATTTGGGACTGTTGATCACTCCCTCTTCTTGTGTACTCTCTCCTTTCAATGGCAAAGATGAAACACAAGCCCCTTCTGGATCCCCTCAGGATGGGCTTCTGCTGCCCTCCCTGGGATTACTTCGGATATTCTTTGTGTCTGTTTTAGTGAGTTACTGGGTATTCAGGGAGGACTAGCACCTTTGGTGGGAGGGCTTGGCAGGCTGTTTGGGGCTCCTTATCCGCTGTTGGTGTCTGCCATCCTCCAACTCTCACTTGTGGCTCCAAGAAGCTGTAAAATGTGCAGCAACAACCCCCTGGTAAACCATCTGGGCAGGTAGGATAAACCAGTCTGTGGGTAAACAAGAGGCCTCAAAGCTGTCAAGTGAGTTGGGGGATATCTACCCCAAGCATGTGAAGACTCCTCCCCACCTAGACCCCGAATGGGCAGATGACAGATCTGTTCTAACAGCCCTAAAGGTGGCTGAAGCACGTGCTGTGGAATGTTTAGAGCTTGGTCAGATGTTGAAGGTGCCAAGACCATCTGATGCATCCCAGGCCATCACCAGTCTTCTTGACTTTTGTCCTGCCATTGGTCTTTGATGACTCCGGAAGAGAGTGAGGCTGACTGCTGTGCACAGTTCTGCCTCACTTCAATCCACAAGCAAGACGTCACCTTTGGATATCATTGGTCCTCTTTAAAATAAAGGATGAACAACTTGCCAGTGTTAGTAAATTTAAATCCAGGGTCCCCAAACAAAAATTCTGTGGGAAATCTCCTTAGTATTTGTTAGTTATGAAATAAACAACCATCTCTTATTACCAGTTCACTTCCTTACTTTCCTTTCCGGATATTCTTATGCAATACTTACCCCTAATTTACTCTGAAGAGGGAGATTTAGTATTTATATATACATATTCAGACATTCTCCCAAAACTGTTTACAAGCAACTAAATTGTTAAGGCTTCTGATACCAACTTTGAGGCTCACATGGACACACTGATTTTGGTAAAAGTCTGTGCACTGATTTGGGGGACTTGGTTAGCATCTGGACAGTGCTGCAGGCAGGGGAGGAGCTCCTCCTCTCTTAACCCTCTACTAAAAAATGTTTAATTTCACATTGACCTCTACTGTGAACTCCCTTTCCACCTATCTTATTGTCATCTATCCTTTGTGTATCTGTGGGCAGCTGGCCAAGGTCCTAAACTCAGGGGTCACATTGGTGCAAATAACTGCCCTGGCTCAAGCAAGGGGATGTGAGGAAGGTATGCTAAACGTGTAGTGATTTAGTTATTAAACACAGGGCAAAAATATGTGTGGGGACTCCTGATGTTGATTCTACTGAGTACTGACCTCCCCCTGACTCCCTTCCCTCCTCACTAGCCTAGAGACACACTCAAAACAGGGGCTAGTGAAGTCTGTAGAATTAGGGAACCAGCAAGTTCTAAATTGTAGATCTTGCTCTATAACCTCTAGTGGTACTTGTCACTTCTACGATCAAATACATATTCCTCTGCTTGGCATTGAAAGCTGGAAGATGGCCTCTTACTACCTATCCAGTCTACTTACATTCTATGTGACCTTCTGTGTATACTCTGCTCCAGCTACACTGGTCTATTGGTAGTTCCTTTAACATGATAAACCATTGCCCATCTTCTTGCCTATAGTTCGTTGCCTCTTACTTTCCCTGGCTTACTTTAAGATTTGGCTTAGATACCCACCTTTTGCCAGAGTTCTTTCCTCCACTCCCCAGTCCCTCCTCAGGTGCTAGTGTCTTCCCCTCCTATATAACCTCTCATCTAGTCTGTATATATCTTGGATGTCCCTAGTTATTAACATATCATCTCCCCATTAAAATATATGCTTCTTGAAGGTAGGACTAGTGTCACCTTTCCAGTGCTTAGCACAATGCCTGGATCATAGTAAGTTCTTTAAAAATGTTTCTTTGTTTTTCACAAATGCTTTATTAACTTCTAGTTTACATCATTCATTTCCACAAGATTTTGAGTTACAAATTTTCTCCTCATTTTCCCCCCCTATCTACCAACCCAAAATAGCGATCCCACTGGATATCCCCTCCTCCAATCTGCTCTCTCCCATATCTTCTCCCATACCTCCTCTGACTTTCCAGTACGGCATGGTAGATCTCTATGCCCCAGTGCCTGTATATCTTATTTCCCAGTTACATGTAAAATAATATTAATAATATATATATATATACACATATATATGTATTTTAAACATTTGATTTTAAAGCTGAATTCCAGATTCATTCCCTTCCTCCCTTGTCACCCACCTTTACTTAGAAGATAAGCAATTCAATATGGCTTGTACATGTGTAGCTATGCAAAACATTTCCATAGTGGATATTGTAAAAGACTGACTATATTTCCCTCTCTCCTATACACCTCCCACTTGTTCTGTTCTCTACTTTGATCCTGTCCCTTTTTAAAAGTAGGTGCTTCCAACTTCCCTCCCCCCAGCCTGCCCTCCCTTCCATCATTCCCCCTCTCATCCCCTTCCCCCCTACTTTCCTGTAGGGTGAGATGCCCTACATATTGTGTATGTCATTCCTCCCCTAAACCAAATTCAATGAGAATAAGGTTGACCCATTCCCTTTTGCTTTCCTGTTCTTCCCCTCCATTGTGACCATTTTCCCTTGCCTCTTCTATATGAGATAGTTTAACACATTCTGTCTCTCCTCATCTCCTCTCATGATATTCCTCTCTCACCTCTGAATTTCACCTTTTAAGTATCATCCCTTCCTATTAAATTGGTCCTCTGCCCTATATCTATGTATACCTGTACACATATATGCATACATTCATGTATGTATTCATATACCCCCATACCCTCCTATATAGACATACACACACACATTTCTATTCCCTTCAACTATTCTCATACTAAGAAAAGTTTCATAAGTTACAATGATCATTTTTCCATGTAGGAGTGTTAATAGTTTAACTTTGATAAGTTCCTTATGATTTCTTTTCCCTGTTTACCTTCTCATGCTTCTCTTCCTTCTTATATCTGAATGCCATATTTTCTATTCAACTCTGGTTTTTTCATCAAGAATGCTTGAAAGTCATCTATTCCACTGAATCACTGAATGACCATATTTTCCCCTGAAACATGATACTCAGATTTGCTGGGTAGGTGATTCTTGGTTTTAATCCCAGCTCATTTGACCTCCGGAATATCATATTCTAAGCCCTTCGATCCCTCAGTGTAGAAGCTGCCAGATCCTGGGTTATCCTGATTGTGTTTCCACAATATTCAAATTGTTTCTTCCTGGCTGCTTATAATGTTTTCTCCTTGATCTGGGAATTCTGGAACCTGGCTATAATATTCCTAGGAGTTTTCTTTTTGACATCTTTTTCAGGAGGTGATCGGTGGATTCTTTCAACCTCTGTTTTGCCCTCTGGTTCTAAAACATCAGGGCAATTTTCCTTGAGAATTTCTTGAAGGATTATTTCTAGGTTCTTTTTTTGATCATGGCTTTCAGGTAGTCCAAAAATTTTTAAATTATCTCTCCTGGATCTATTTTCCAGGTCAGTGGTTTTCCCCATGAGAGATTTCACATTGCCTTCTATTTTTTCATTTGTTTTGATCTGTTTACTAGTATCTTGATTTCTCATAAAGTCACTAGCTTCCATTTGCTCCAATCTAATTCTGAAGGAATGATTCTCTTCAGTGAGCTTTTGGGATTCTTTTTCTATCTGGCAAATTTGGCTTTTTAAGATATTCTTCTCCTCGTTGCCTTTTTGAGCCTCTTTTGCCATCTGAGTTAGTCTATTTTTAAGGTGTTATTTTCTTCAGTCAGGTTGTTGACTCTCATTTCATAACTTTCTTGCATCATTCTCATTTCTCTTCCCAATTTTTCCTCCACTTCTCTTATTTGTTTTTCAAAATCCTTCTTAAGGTCCTCTGTGGCCTGTAACCAGCTTGTATTTTTCTTGGAAGCTTTTGTTGCAGGATTTCTGATTTTGCTGTCTTCCTCCTATTCCATGCTTTGATCCTTTTTGTCTCCAAAATAGGATTGTAAAGTTGGGTTGCTCTGTTTGCTTTGCTTCCTTTGCCTGCTCATGTTACCACTCAATTACTTGACTTTTGGGCCTTTAGCCACAGTAGGACTCTGGTACCAGACAGGGGAGCTTTGTCCCAAATGCTGGGGTTTTCTCAGCTGCTGAAGGTATTAGTTGAGTGCCCTCTCTGAAGCCTCCACACACTCTGACAAGCTGGTTGCATACACTAGGACTTACACCCTAGACCGCAATCCAGATCCAAGCAGGTTAAAGCAAGAGTGTTTACCCCTCAGACTGGTTGCTTGTTCCCCCTACAGTCTTCAGGCCAGGAGCTGATGCTGCCCTGTGGCGGTGGCTGCAGGGCTGTAGCACCTCAGCTGCTTCTCGCCCTGGTGGCAAAGGTCGATCACACTCCGAAGCTACTGGATCCCAAAGTCCACACTGCACTGACCTCTCACTTTGTCCTTAGCATCTATAGGTTGATATAGAAACTGACACAGATGCTGGTGATCTGAAGTCCCTCCAGGTGGCGGCTAGTCAGGCCCACTCTGAGGCTAAAACCTCAGGCTTGAGCAGGTCTGGGGTCGGCTCCCAGAGCGCTGCATTGGCCATTACCTGATGGCCTGCTGGGCTGTCCTCAGCAGGAGGTTAGCTTCTCTGTGTCATTATGTGGGTTCTATAACTCCAAAGTTTGTTCTGAGTCACCTTTTACATGAATTGGAGGAGGTGGTAGCCAGAGCCCCGTGGAAGTCCTTTTTCTACTCCTCCATCTTGACCTAAAAATATTGACTGATTATTAGTGATCTCTGCTTATTTCTGTGCTTCTCCATCCTTATAATCAGTCATTTTTCTACTGTGTCTGATTCTTCATGATCTCATTTGGGTTTTTTGTCAAAGATGCTAGAATGGTTTGCCATTTCCTTCTCCAGCTCATTTTACAGATGAGGAAACGGAAACAAACAGGGTTAAATGACTTGCCCAAGGTCACACAGTAAGTGTCTGAGGCTGACTCGGCCTGGAACTCTATCTACTATGCCCTCTATCTGTCTCCTGTGATAAAATCCTTTACTTTCTTAAAGACTCATGTCAAGTACCATTTTTCTACAGGAAGCGTTTCCTGTTTATCCTCCCAATACTTAGTTAAATACAGAGTATTAATTTTGTAGTTTTTCTGTGTATAGTTATAAAAATCCCCTGATGATTTAACTTCTTGAGAAGAGATGCTGTTATGTTGTTTTTGTCTTTTTTCCCCAGTGCCTGGAACATAGTAGGTTATTAATAAATGTTTGTGGCTGGATTGATTCATTGGAGGGAAGCAGCTTGGTATAGTGACAGAAACAGTGACTTTACAGAGGACCTGGTTTTGAATACCATCCTTGCTACTTCCTATCTATGTGTCTTTGGGCAAATCACTTTCCATAAATCTTTGGGTCTTAAATTCCTCATCTGTAAAATGGGAGAGTTGCACTAGTGAGATATTCTTTATAGCCCCTTCTAGCTCTAAGGATGAGTATAACTTCTTGGAGTGAGACTTGGAATCTCCCCACTTGCAGATGGTAACAGTTTATACCATGTAATTTATTCAGAATCCTAGGATCATAAAACATTAGTGCTTGGAGATAGAATCTTGGATTCAGAGCTAGAAAGGATGGACATTAGAGAGCATCTAGGCCAGCCCCCTAATTTTATAGCTGAGGAAGCTGATGCGTGGGGAGATGTTCACCAACTCACCAAAGATAATACAGTGAATTTATTCAGCTTTTGTGGAAAGGGCAGGCTCTTGTGGGGAAAAGAAATCTGGGGCTTATTTATAAAGAAGCAGTATGTAGTTACATAAGTCTTCATTTACAGAGTACATTAAAATTTGAAAAGTATTTTTGCACATTATCTCATTTGATCCTCTCAATAATCTTTTAAGTGAATTGTTATTATGCTCATCTTACAGATGAGGAAACTGAGGATGAGAGAGATTAAGTGATTTGTCCAGGATCACACAGCTAATAATTGTCCAAGGCAAGATTTGAATTTAGGTCTCCTTTACTCCAAAACCACTATTTTATTCACTACGTTGTTGTTCAGTCATTTAAGTTGTATCTGACTCTGTGATCCCATTTGGGATTTTCTTGGCAAAGATACTGGCATGGTTTACCATTACCTTTTCCAGCTCATTTTGCAGATGAGGAACTAAGGCCAACAGGGTTAAGCAACTTGCTCCGGGTCACACAGCTAGCAAGAGTCTGAGGCCATATTTGAACTCTGGAAGATGAATCTTCCTAACTCTAGGCCTGGCACTGTGCCACCTAGCTGTCCCCTAATCACTCCATTTTGCATAAAAGACTCAGTATATTCAAGATAGTGACTAAGGGAGAGGCATAACACATAGTATGGAAAGATGAGGTAGAGAGAGGATTTCTAAGCATTTTATGAGTAAGTCTATAGGAGTTTAGTGAGTTGGGCTATTTTCTTTAAAAAAATGTTTTTTGTATAGTTGTAGAGCCAGAAGGGACTTTTGAGAAAACTGAGGCCAAATAGGTTAAGTGAAGACTCTCCTAATGGTGCTAGAAGGTGATATGACATTGACTGTAAAGCTGTCAAGCTTTGGGAGAAGAGGTAATGAAAATGTGGAACCCACCAATCAAAATCTCCTATTCACATCCCCTCACTTGAAGTTGTAAAAGAAAAAAAAGAGCAGGTGTCATTTCTCTGAGACCATGAAGAAGTGATACGTGAGGAGAAGGGAAGGGATATATTAGGAAAGTGTCAGCCCAGGTAAAAAGCCTCACACTTCTTTCTTCTTTCTCAGACCTTCCTCCTCACTGAGTCACCATGTCTGGTGGGAGGGGGGGAGTGGATGAGAGCTTGGGTGGGAGGGGGGAGGCTTCACGGGAAAGCCCACACTGGTGCCTGGAACCTTTACAATTATGTAAATGGAAAGGTTCTTTTTTCTTTCAAGTTAGATTTGTAAAGATGGAATATATTATTGCTGGGGGAAGAATCTTGGCTGTGAAAATATGGCAAGAATGCTAAGGGAATTGTTACTGGATTTTATTTGTTTTGTTTTTGGAAAAGGAGACATTAGCTAGGGAAGAGACCGATGTCTTTTCCACTCTTTTCAGTATCAGGAGCAAGATTATGAAGGACATTCACCAAGTAGAGGAGATTGTATTTGCTTTCAGAGCTAACAGGAAGCACTGGAGTTCAGGCCTGTGTCAGGAAAAGCACTTTAGCAACTATAGAGGATAGGTCAGGGGTGGGGAACCTGCGGCCTTGAGGCCATATGTGGCCCTCTAGGTCCTCAAGTCCTTTGAAAGGGCCACACTTGAAAACCTAGAGGACCATATGTGGCCTTAAGGCTGCAGGTTCCTCACCCCTGGGTTCAGTTTAAGAGGGGAGAAACTTGAGGAAAGGAGATCAATTAGGAGGTTATTTTAATAATCCAGGTGAAAGGTGATAAAGGATTGAGCAAGGGTTATTGGTTCACATTAGTAGAGAAAAAGGGGGGAGATAAGAGCTATTGAATCAAGTAAAATCAAATCAATAAGCATTTATTAAACACCTACTATGTTCCAGGCAATAAGCCAGTTTAAGACCAAATTATGGAAGAGGTAGAATCCTTTAGGAGATGTCAGCCAATGAAATATTTGCATGAGTGAGAACCAAGAATTGAGGTGGGCTCAGGCGTTAGAAGACAGTATGACTAGAAGAGTAGTGACACCATGGACAGAAAGAGCCGAGGCAGAAAGTCAGGTGAGCTTGGGGAGTTAGTAGGCATTTCCTAAGCTCTTACTGTGTTCCAGGCTTTGTGCCGATTGCTAGAGATATAAAGAAAAGCGAAGAAGAGTGAAATAGTTTTTCCCTCAAGGATCCTGTAGTTTAATGGCGAGGTAAGATGCTGAGGCCATTCCGGACCTTTCACTTGAGGCGTCACTGGGACGTCTGCATGGTCCACATATCGCTAGAGGTAATGGAGTCAAAATTTGGTGAGGACAGCGCGAGAATTTGTTTTGCTTGGCTGTGCACATCTGTTACATGGGTTTTTCTTTTTCAACTAAATGACTCGAGGTTAGAGGGAGAAAAAAGAGATGCTTATTTATTGGGGAAAAAACGGAAATGACCAATTGGGAGATGTGTCATAGGACTGGAGCACAAGACACCAGGGTTGGGAATAGAGATCTGGGAGTAATCTAGATTGAATTGATAATTGAACCCATGTAATCTGATGGGGGTGAGGAGGGAGAAGGGAGATAGGAAGTGAAGAGGAGAGGATCCAGGACAGAGTCTTGTAGTTATGCCCAAAGTTAGGGGATACAGGGCGGGGCCTGATTCAGCAAGTAAAAAAAATGAACTGTCTTAGAGGTCTGAAATGGAATGGGCTGTTCCATGAGAGTAAGAGTTTACTGTCACTTGTTAGTGATGATGTATGAGGGATTCTTGGAGTGGTGAGGAAGACTAGAAGAGTTCAAGTCCTAACCAACTCTAAGATTAAGTTATTATTCTGTATTTACCGTGAAGTTTATAAGGCTAGAGGGTGTTAAAGGAAAAGGCCTAAGAGTTAAGAGGAGGAATGCTTGTTTCTGTAGTCTTGGGTTTTGGTCACCTGTCTTATAGAAGTTTTTCAACTAGTCCAGCTTATAATGTATAGTTGTATGGGCCCCATCCCCCCCGCAAAATCACTGAGTCTTTGTCAAGATGGCAGAACTTAGTATAATCACATGCTGACTACTTAAGTCATTAGCATCAACTACTGCAACAAACTCTCCATTTTGGATACCATGACTGGAATTTGCTACTCACCAACCAATGTGGGAAATAGTCTTATAGGGAAAAGTGCATAGTGCATGTAAGACTGATTAAAAGTTATCTTAACTCTGGGAAATATCATCTCCCTCATCTGTGAAACTCTTATCTTTCAGGAGGATGGTTGAGATTTCTCATCCTCCTTGCCCAATCCCCTCAGTGCAAAAGTAGTTATCATTTGGAAGAATCTGAAATAAGAATTTAAATATAAAAGTTAAAAGTCTTCTGGATTTTGCATTAATAAACTGCTTTGCATTTGTATTGTTCCTTTTATTTTACTCAACATTTCCAAAATTGAACTCATTGTCTCCCTCCCACCAAAAAACCTTCCCCTCTCTCTAGCTTTCCTAGATGAGGATAACGCTGTCCTCTCAAGTCACACAGGCGCACGACTTACGCGTTGTTCTTGATTGCTCACTCTCTCTCATCCCACACTGACAATCAGTTGCCGAGTCCTGTCATGCTTACATTCATTGCATCTCTTACATATATGATCACTTCTCTTTGACACCGCCACCACGCTGGGCCAGGCCCTCATCACCTCTGCCCAGACTACTATTGCAAAATGCTTTCTAGTGGATCTCTCTGCCCCAAGTCTCTCCTTTCCTCAGGTCCATCCTCCACTTATCCATCAGATTAATGTTCTAAAATTCAAGTCTGACCATCCCTCCCACCCCCACTCGATAAACACCAGTGACTTCCTGTAACTTTCAGGATCACATATAAAACCTCTATTTGGCTTGTAAAGTGCTTGGTTCCCTACTTCTCACCTTACCAGTCTCCTTACACTACTCCCTGCCACATACTCTGATCCAGTAACTCTTGGGCCTTCTTATTCTCCCATGCACACAACATTCTAGCTCCTTACTCTGTGTATTTTCACTAACAGACCCTCATGCCTGGAATTCTCTCCCTCCTCATCCTAATCTCCATCCATTGATTTCCTTCAAGTCTCAGCTAAAATCTCACCTTTTGCAATTAACTTTTCCCTATCCTTTCTAACTTGTCCCCATCCAGGTGGATAGACAGCACAGTGGATAGAGTGCTGGGATGGAGTCAGGGAGACTCATCTTCCTAAGTTTAAGTCTGGCCTCAGACACACTTACTAGTTGTGTGACCCTGGGCAAGTCACACAACCCTGTTTGCCTCAGTTTCCTCATTTGTAAAATGAGCTGGAAAAGGAAATGGCAAACCACCCCAGTATCTTTGTCAGGAAAACTCTAAATAGGGTCACAAGAGTCAAACATGGCTGAAAAACGACTGAACAAAATCCTACTTTTAATGCTATCACCTTCCCTCTGAGACTGTCTCTAATTTATCTTTTCTGTGTCTTCTACCTACATAGCTATTTCACCATTAGACCTCGAGCTCCTTGAGAGCAGGGACTATTGTTGTTGTTCTGCCTTTCATTTTATCCCTGTAAGTAATTTTCCATTTTGTCTCTGTAACTTCCATGCCTAGGTTAATGTCTTGTATGTGTTATTCAGTCTTTCAGTCATGTCCAACTCTTTGTGACCCCAATTGAGGTTTTCTTGGCAAAGATGCCAGAGTGTTTTGTCATTTCCTTCTCCAGCTCATTTTATGGGCTGTGACTTGCGTAAGGTCACACAGCTAATTAGCGTGTCTGAGGCCAGATTTGAACTCAGAAAGATGAGTCTTCCTGACTCCAGATCTGGCATTCTAGCCTCTGCACCATCTAAGTATATGCTTGTTGGATTGGATTGAAAAAAGGAAAGAGGGGTGGCTAGGTGGCGCAGTGAATAGAGCACCGGCCCTGGAGTCAGGAGGACCTGAGTTCAAATGCGGCCTCAGACACTTAACACAAAACTAGCTGTGTGACCTTGGGCAAGTCACTTAACCCCAATTGCCCTGAAAAAAGGGAAGACTTTCAATAGGTAGACATTTGGCATTAGTTCATTTCAGTCTCGTATTTGATACAAATATTCAGGGGTGGCCAAGTGTAGGAGGAGGTTGGGGAATGATGAGTAACTCAATTTTGCCAGAACATAGAGTACTTATAGGAAAATAGTGTGAAAAAGCAGAAATAGTAGACTGAGACCAGGAAAAGGCCCTTCAATTGAAGACAGATTGAGGATTTTATAGTTTATTCCAAGATATTGGAAGCAAACCCCTCTGAAGGCATTGGAGGAGGGCACCAATGTGAAGGACGGTTGGAGAGAGAAAAGATGGAGTTAGGGAGACCAGTTAGGAAGTTATTAAAATAATCTAGAGGAGCAGTAATGAAAGCCTGAACTAGGGTAGCAACAGTGGGAATAAAAAGGATTGAACACATATGAAATATGTTGCAGGGTAAAATCAATAAGACTTAGCAATGAATTGGATGGAGATATCAAAGAAAAAGCAAGGGGTCAAAAGTAACTGAGTTGACTTGGGAGGGGGTAATACCATCAACAGAATTCAGGAGGTTTAAAAGGAGGGAAACAATTTAGGAGGGGGCAGGGAGAAAGATGTCTGAGTATTTATATATGTAACACATACCACAGTGTTTTGTACACAGTAGTTAGTTAATGTTTGTTTCACTGAACTGAATTACAGGCATTTGTTTCCCTTAATTTAGTGTTTTCATACCCTAACGTAAATATTCAAGGTTCACCTTCCTCCAGTTTCTTTGCCCAATTTTACATCTTGTCATAGTCCTTTGCTAAATTAATTGCAAAATAAGTTTCTCTCCTTTTCATGCAGTTCAAAAGTTATAGGTCGATAAAATTAGAAAAAAAAATATGTGCTAAGCAGCAAAAAATAAAGCTTTTTACCTTTCATGCACTAGTAATATGCGTTCGCCTTAACTGAAGATTTAGTCTCTTTGGAGAACAGAGAAAAAATGAGTATAGAAAATTGCAAAACCTCTATTAAAGTATTATGTGTGGAAAAAATTAACTTTGGTCAGAAACTGGGCTGTGAGATGTGTGTTTATTCCAATTAAAAGGAATCTCCTATTGTATGTGTTACTCTGTCTCTTTTCTGTAATTAGAATTACAAATCTGGTGCCTATATAAACTCACAGGATTCCTGATCACTGAAAACTTACCCTGTTTTCCTCTCTGTCATTTAGTTGTATCCTAATAAAATCTTCTGGAGTAGGGACTCCTTAAATGGCTGGCTGATGTCTAATAGCAAAACAGACAGCTGTGTCCCATGTTAGTCACTTGAGATGATGTGGCAAATGCTTGTTTCTGAGATTATCCAAGTTCTGCCCATTCTTGGCCAGACATGATAGCATCATGGTACAGAGGCTCCTCCTATAGGGATTACTGGGAAACACAAGTATTTAAAACACAGACACACAGACAGACACACACACACACACAACCACCAAAGTCTGAAGAAGAGAAAATGGCACTATCCTTGCATGGAAGACAATGCAAATCAATAGAATCCATCTTTACCTGAACATGGGTAACAGCCTATCAGTTTTATGAGCTGTGGTTGATAAAGTGACATCCGCACTGCCCTCACAGTTCCCCTAACTCTTCTAGTTAGAGAATATATACCACCACCTTACCCTCAGTATCATATTTTTTCAGTACCATATTTTTATACTTTCCCTTAGGAACCAGCAAAACTATGATGCCATCTCCCCCCCCCCATTCCTCCACCTGGGCCTGTGCTATTGATATTTTGCTTGGTTAATGGTTGACCTTAAATAAATGATGAAGAAAAGCAGAGTGTTTCTGTAAGACCAGAGAGAGCAATAGGGTTCCCAGGTGGAATAAGGCAGGTGAGAGAAAGTCAACATAAAGCAGTAAGTTTCAAAGAGGTTTTTTTTGTCCAAAGACTGTATTAGAAGAGCAAAAGATTTATTTTTATATGACTTTGTTTTCTACTGCGAAAACAACTATACCAAGATTAATAGGTAATGTAAATACAAACTACTGAAATTAATCTGTTATATACTATAGAGGCTACATTGACATTACTTACAGATTTTCCCACATAGGCTAATTTTCATCTCCTTGGCTACCCAGGAGCATAGCATACCTCTTTAGCAGGTGTTTCATTAGTAGACTGGTGGAAGCCTTGTTGGGAAGCACCTAGCTGCTGTAATGTATAGTCTATAGGATCAAAATCCAATTTCCTCATCTTATGGATGAGAACACTGAAGGACAGAGGTTCAGTGACTTTCCAAGATCACACAGCTTATTGCTGGCAGACCAGAGACTAGAACTCAAGTTTTTTAACTCCAATTCCCCCCTCCCTCCTCCTTTTTTTTTTAACGTTTACAGGTTTATATTTATTTTATTTATGAGTACACATTTAACCCAATGGAAGAAACATTAAGAGTAGTAAAACAGAGGAATTAAAGAGGTTCATGAGAAGTAAAACAGATAATTTTTATCACATAAAATTGTTTATGCACAAGGAAAAGCAATTCAGCTAAAACTAGAAGAGAAGCCAGGAATGAGAAAAACCCTTTAGAGCAAGTTTCTCAGATAAAGATTTCATAAGATAAAAACTTGAGGATAAAAGTTATTCCCTAATTGATAAATGGTCTGAGGATACAAACAGGTGGTTTCTCAAGGGAAGAAATTCAATCTATTTATAACCATATTAAAACATTTTAAATAATTAATAATTAGCAAAATGCAAATTAAAGCAATTCTGAGGTACTACCTTACACCCTTCAGAGTGGTAAAAGTAACAAAAAGGGAAGATGACAAATTCTGGAGGTGTGGACATTAATGCATTGTTTGTGGAACTGTGACCTAGCTCAGCCATTATGGAAAACAATTTGGAACCATACCCCCAAAGCTATTAAGTTTTGCACACCCAAACAATACCAATATTTGATCTATACCATGACATGAACAAAGAAAGGGAAAAGGACTCATATTTCAAAAATATTTATAGAAGTTCTATTTGTGGTGGCAAAGAATTGGAAATTGAGGAGTACATGTCCAATGAAAAGTGTCTGAACAAGTTATGGCATATAAATGTCATAGAATACTATTGTACTGTAAGAAATCATGAAGGGGATGGTTTCAGAGAAATGTGGGAAGACTTGTGTGAACTGATGCAAAGTGAAGTGAGGAGAACTATTTATACAATAACAACAAAATTGTAAAGACAAAAACTTTGAAAAAGCTAAGAACTCTGATCAACACA
The DNA here is from genome assembly GCF_028583685.1 of Petaurus breviceps papuanus. Classification (NCBI taxonomy): domain Eukaryota; kingdom Metazoa; phylum Chordata; class Mammalia; order Diprotodontia; family Petauridae; genus Petaurus; species Petaurus breviceps. Next base: position 15,622,102 of record NW_027186523.1, read on the forward strand.
ATGCTGACTCAGTTCCAGAGAACTCATAATGAAACATATTACCTACCTCCAGATTGAGAGATGGTAGATTCAGAATGCAGTTTGAAACTTATCTTTTTGTTTTTGTTTCTTGACATGGCCAATTCAAGCAAACTTGACTTGTAACAGATTTATTTTTCTTGCTTTCTCAATGTGGAGGTAGGGAGGATGTTGGAGGGAGAAAATTTGGACTTGAAAATAAAATAAAATTTAATTTAAAAAAGTAGCGTAAGAATACATATCATTTTGATGATTATGTAATTTTTACTATTATACCACTCTGAAAAATTAATTCTGGAAAAACTCTTGGTCATGATATTAAAAAAAACAATATGTAAGTTGAAAGTTTTTCCTCAAAAATTGAAAATGGAAGTAAATCCATTTGGATAGAAGTCACAGTTAAATATACCCTAAAGGAAAAAAGACTTCGGACCCAAATGGCATCTTTTGGGTTATAAGGATAACAAGCAGTTTGCTTCTTCTAGAAGCAGTCAAAGATATTCCCTGTGTTCTGAGGTTCTGCATTGACTATTATGACTTTTCTTGTGAAACTGCTCTATCAGCATTTTCTGCCTTCCCAGTTATCCTTCTAATATCATCAACAGAAGTCTGATTTTTTCTTAGCCAAAGATTCTCCCAAAATGGAAATTCCAGGATTCTGTTGAACTTTCCCTGCTACACAATTGATCAACCAGTTTAAATGTGTAGGTCTTTTCTCATCCAACCTAATGAGAATTTGTATTTTTCTTGCCATATCCAACAAATTGCTGTGGATAACTTTAATCACTTAAGAACATTTTGTTGATGTGACAAGTGTTTAAAACACACACAGACGCACACACACACCACCACCACCACCACCAAAGTCTAAAGAAGAGAAAATGGTACCATCCTTGCATGGAAGACGATGCAACTCAATAGAATCCATTTTTACCTGAACATGGGTAACAGCCTATCAGTTTTCTGAGCTGTGGTTCATTTTCACAAGAAAATAACTGTTGATGTCTGTATAGTACTTCTAAGAAAAAACAGCATACTCATCTTTCACAGAAGCATCTAAGCTGCCAATTTCACCCCAATTTAGGGAAGAATATTTTTATACTTTAGGAGATTACCTTTTATCTTAAATTATAGCAATTCATTCCAGAAACAAAATGCCCCCCTCTCCAACCTCTCTGTCCATAGTAAAATGTTACTTTCTTGATGTCAAGGACTATTTCATTCTTGACTTTATATTTCCAGCAGTGTCTTGCTGTATTGGTTTAGATGACCAAGTTTGGGGATTATTTTGGGGGAAAGAGGGATTGAAGAGGTACAGGAAATATAATTGTTCAGCATACTTACAAGAGTTAAATCATTTAATTGAATTAACAGAAAAAGGATACACAACTTTTTGAGTCCCATCAGTCAGGTAGCTGTATCTGAGCCCCAGTATTGCTATCTCTGGGGTAGATAGTAGGCTTGTCCAATTGGGCAACCAGGTAGTGCAATGGATAGAGTGCCTGGCCTGGAATCAGGAAGACTCATCTTCCTGAGTTCAATTCTGGCCTCAGACACTTATTAGTCACTTAGCAAGTCTCTTAATCCTGTTTGCCTCAGTTTCATCATTTATCAAATGAACTAGAGAAGGAAATGGCAGCTCATTTCAATATCTTTGCCAAGAAAACTCCAAATGGGATTATGAAGAGTTGGACATGACTAAAAATGAGTGAACAACAACCACTACCACCAACGGGGAGAACTTCGCAAAGTTTGGGTCAAAGCTCAAAGCTGACCAGGCCAAGGCCCCTTTGTTGCCTATCTCCACCCTCATCTCACTTAAGAAGGAAGAATATTTGAAGGTAGTAGTCATTTGTCCAGATCCCTTACTGTACTGGTAATTGGTCAGCTTAAAAATGGGGGTAGGACCTCCATCTTAAGCTGCATCCTTCCAGGACTTATTCCACTTGAAGTCTATGTCTTTTGTATGTAGCTATCTCTAGGCCTTAGATGAGAGGTGGCCTCATTCTCTTCTTTGTTCTGGACAACTCAGCGGGCACATATGTAAAACAAATCATGCCATCACCATACAAAACAGGATACAGATACTAAGAGGAGCAATACCATCCATCACCTCAACAGAAACTCATTGACTGCTGCTTGGCATGGCATAGGTACGATTAACTCTGCTCCCTTGACTTGGTCAAGACACTGTTCAGAAATGGCCTTCAGACTTTATTATGCTTTATATAGTATGCTATATTTATGTCTAATAAATGCTTATTGAATAGTTATTATCATATTTAAATATTAATATAATAATACAACCACCAATCTATTCCCAGCTCTCTTTCCCTCTCCCTTAGTCTCCTTTCTCTGACTCATCCTCCGATAAGTGCTAAGATCGTCTTCCTAAGGCTCGGGTCTGATCATGTCGCTCCTTTGCTCCAAAATCTTCAGTGACCTCCTAATACCTTTAGGACAGAGGTTCTTAAACTTTTTTGTGCTATGAGCTCCTTTGAGCAGTCTGATGAAGCCTATGGACACCTCCTCAGAGGAATGTTTTAAAATAAAATACAGAGAATTACAAAGGAAACCAAAGGTTAGCAAAAATAAACATGCAAGTTTTCCATCTAGGTTCACAGACCAGACAAGAAATGAATTCATGGACTCTTTTGTGGACCCCAGGTTAAAAACCCTTGGTCTAGGATAAAGTACAACTTCCCCAATCTAGTATTTGATACCTTCTATAAACTTCACCCCCTCTAAAAGCTCCCAACTATCTTTACATTTTTATTTTGCAATATTTTTCTTAATAAGCCAACGTGGCTGAACTATTGGCCATTCTCCAGAGTTGTCATTCTGTCTTCCACCTTCTACCTTCCGTTCCTTCATGTGGGCTATATAATAGATGGTCTTCCTCTAATCCCTTCTCTCCAGTACTCCCTCAGAATATTCTGGCTTGGAGTAAAAGGTAGTAGTGATTGGAAGAGACTGATAGGAATATGCTATATGATCCTATTACTCCGGGGCCTAGGATTTCATGAAAGGTATTGAGGTTTATAAGAATTCGCAGTACCTAGGACTTTGGAATGACAATTTTAAATTTTATTTTTGTTTTTGTTGGTTGAATAATAAACTCACATTTATAGAAAATCAAGTTCAAAGCACAAAACCTTTAAGTTGGAAGACATTCAGAATATCATTCATGTTCCGTAGGACTTCTGGTTTTGAATAGTGCACTTGAATTGAATTATATTTTAAAGAATCAAATATCTTTTAAAAGCAGTAGGATCCATTTTTAGCATTTTTACAGCTTTAAATAGAGGGTGGTTTTGGAAGTCACATGAAAAATTACCTGCTGAGTTTCCATGTTTGTGCCAAGTTTCTGGTTCATTTTTGTAGCAAAGTTAAACCTTAGCAAGAAGTTCATAAGGGAAATGCTGACTGTCGACCCATCGTACTGAAGACTTGCCATCGGTGCCTGTATAATTACGCTTTCACCCTGGGCACTGGGATTTCCTCCTGCGAAGACCACTACCTCTAGGAGCTTAGTGGGAGGCAGATTGGATTGGCAGGGAGAATTGATAAGAAGGCAGTATTAGAGGATTTCTAGAAGAAAGATCTCTTAGCCAGAGTTCAGCATAAAACAGGTACAATTTTTAAAAACCTTACAGTGACTGTCCCCACTTTTTCTAAGTGAGAGGATAACATTCATTTCCTCCTTCAGAGTAGTTTAGAGCAAGAAAAGGCATTTCAACAATAAAAGAAATTGCCATCCTCTGCCAAGGTCTTTGCATGAGACCCCAAAGAAGCATCGTATGTGTTAATCACTAAGGTATTTTTATTAACCATACTCAAAAAAAAAACAGCATGAAACTGATTTGCCTCAGTGGGACTGTGTCTTTTTTATTGTATTCCCTGGAACCCATTGAGAGAGAGTACAATAGTCCTATATCACTAAAGGAAGTCTCCAACTTAATTATATCACAACTATAAACTGTTTATTGGTTGGTGATTTGAGTTTTCTTTGCTACTTTTATATCTCCTTCATTTAGTCCCTTCTTTCATTATGGCAGAATATACTTAGGAGAAAGATAGAGGAAAGATATAAAAAGAGCTTGTCAGGTTAGACTTGAGACAAATCTAACAAGATGAAATTTAGTAAGGATAAATGTCAATTCTTTCTCTTGGGTTAAAAAAAACAACAACACCACGTCTCCAATATTGGTGAAACATATTAGCAGTGGTTCATCTGAAAAAGATGTGACAGTTCTGGCAGACCATAAGAACAATATGAATCAACACTATAATATGATGCCCAATATGATAAAAAGGCTAAATGTAAAGATTTATAGTCTGCAGGACTGGGGAGGAGATAATCCTGCTTTTCCCCATCTGGCATATTGTGGGCATTTTGGGTGCCACATTTCATCAGGTCTGTTCCTGAGTAGGTCAGCTAGGATGAGACAGCATCTCCAGATCATTTCAATTAAAAGAACTGAGAAAGGATTTCTGGAGGATATGGGACCCAAGCTAGCCTTAAAAGGATGGAGATGGTTTGATGCAGCAAAAGGAAGGAGGGGGATGTGACAGTTAGGTAGAGAACATGGTTTTAGGCTGTAATGTTCCTGGAAAAGAGAAATCTTGGATGTGTGAGAGCAGCCTTCAAATATTTGAAGGGTTCTTTAGTGTAAAAGGGTTAAGCCTGTCTCAGCCTAAGAGGCCAAAACAAGGAGAAAGGGTAGGAGTTATTGAGACGATTATATTTAACTACTTTGTATAGATTTATAGCTATTTATTAACTTTACATTTACACTGTATGTGTTTTTATATGTACTTATCTTCCCTTTAGAATGTAAACTCTTTGGGAGTAGGGATTATTTCATCCTTTGATACTTGTATCCCCTGGGCCTAGCACAGTGAAGACTGATTGGATGTATGATGTAGTTTTGACTAATTAAAATGAAAAACTTCTCACAATTAGAGCTATGCAAAAAATGAGACTCCGTTCAGAAGGAGAGTTCGCCTTTACCTGGGTTCTTTAAGCAAGCAGGCATGATGGCAGGGGAATTTTTGTTCAAGTGTGTTTTAGACTAAAGGGCATCTAAGGTCCATTTCATTTCTGAGATTCTGTGAACCTGTGATTCTAGCTGCTTTTTTGCTTGGTAAAAGTAATTTGCTTTCTGTGAAATGGTGGGGAGAGGGGGGAAGTTCCAAACATGATTTCATGGTAAATATATTTTCCATAAAGAGACATCACTCACTGGCATTATTCAGTCCATTTTTTAAAATGCTGGTAGAGGAAACAAAAACAATATGTACACACATATTAGAAAACCTTCCTAGAATGCCAGAGTGTGGACAACCTTAACTTTTATTGGATTGATTCTAAATGTCATTATTTTATTTTTCCTACACCATAAGAATATTCCGTTCTTTCCTAGTTACATACTGTACTGAACCATTAGTTTCAGCAGCAGAATACACAGAAAGGAAATCTTGTCCTCAGGAGAAGGATCTTAATTAGAAGGCAATCAGGCCACCAGATGGCTCCCTGATGTTTTTAAATCTCCACTTGGTTGAAATAAATTGACTTTCCCTGAAAATATTATCTGAGTAAATTTTCAATAATTCTCTGAAGCCTGAATGTAAAGCAGGTTCTCTGTATTTGTGGGCTTAATTTGTAGGCTCAGAGGGTGCAAGTTGAGGGGTTTTGTTTTATTTCTTTAATAATAATTTTTTAAAAGACCAAAAGAAAACCCCATAAATGAGTTCATAGACAAGGCTGCCAAGGTATATTTCACTGCATGCAATAGGATTTGTCATCTCTGTTGTTTTTGTTTAAAATATGTATTTTCATTCCTGACTTGAACTGCCTGTTCTCTTGTTCCTTACTTTTCCTTCCCCTACAGCTGCTCCACGCTGACTGAATTCATGCCCTTGGAGGCTCATAATTGGGCCCAGCTCTGGAGACAGTAGTGGGTGTTCTGTCCAAGGCAGAACATTGAGATCAGAAAGCAGTCTATCATTCCATCTTACCTGCTTTAAACCCCAGTGCCTCCTCTGCAACTGCCTCTTCCTTCCTGCCTCTATGCCCCTTCACATCCTTCGTGCCCAATTCAGTTCCTGCAAGCCTTCTTTGACTCCTTCAGCCAACACTATTCTCTCACACTTATTGGACTTCTAGTTGGTTCCACACAGTTTAGCAACTAACTGCCCTTTAGTTGTTTCATATACATTACATTCCTCATTGGATTATAAATTTTTTTATCTTGTTTTATTAATTTTCTTCAGACTCCTAAGAGTGCTGGACACAGACAAAACATAACCTTCTCCTTGAGGCTAGAAACTGTTATTTATGGGATATGGCAGGGAGGTGGGGGGGGGGAATCATGATGGAAGCTTAAGTCCAGATAGTAGGACCTCAGAGACGATCTAGTCTATCCCATCCTCATCTTACTGAGAATGAAATTACAACAGAAGAAGAGGGATGGCTTGACAGGGAATGATAGTATATAGCTAATTAGTGGCAGAGTTTGGACTAGATACCCAGTCTGGTGCCTCTCAGGTCAAGGCTCTTTTCATTACATCATTCTATCTTGTAACTCCACAAATATCTCAGTACAGTGCCTTATGCCAATAGATCCTTCTGTTCAACTTTTTGTTATTGATTGATAGTAGACAGTCTAAATAGTGATTGATTAATTGAACTCTATCAGTCATAGTCACTTTGATAATAAAATCATGGATTTTGAGTTGGAAGGAGCCATCTAACCCCAGCCCTTCCTTTTATAGATAGGGAAAAAGTGGGTGGTTAAGGGAAGTATTATTGGTCACATAGCCAGTAAGGGTCAGAGACAGGATTTGAACCTAGGGCTTCTGACTCGAAGTCCAGCACTCTCTACTACATACACTTCAGTGTATTGCCCCACAGTCATTAAAGTCTCTTTGTCTAAAAGGCTAGTGTGAAACCATTTTGTCTCAGAAGAGTTACAGTATAGGGGGTGGCCAGGTGGCTCAGCGAGTAAGAGCACTGGCCCCCAGTGTCGGGATGACCTGGGGGATCTAATCCGGGCTCAGATACTTAGCACCACACCCAGAAATAACTGGCCGTGTAACCTTGAGCAAGTTACTTAACCCCGATTGCTTTAAAAAAAAATTTTTTTTTTAATGAAAAAAAAAAACAGAGTTACAGTATGAGGTAGGAATAATAGTAATAGCTAACATTATATAGGGAAGCTAGCTAGTGCAGTGGATAGAGTACCAGGCCTGGAGTCAGGAAGACTCATCTTCATGAGTTCAAATCCGGCCTCAGACACTTAGTAGCTATTTGACTCCAGGTAAGTCACTCAGTCCTATTTGCCTCTATTTCCTCATCTGTCAAGTGAGCTGGAGAAGGAAATGACAGAGCACTCCAGTTTCTTTGCCAAGAAAATCCCCAGTGGTCACACAGGGTCGAACACAACTGAAAACAAATGAACAACATGTATTGATAATTGTATGTTTTTCAGTAAAGATTGTAGCTAAATTCTTAGCTAACTTAATAATTATATAGAGAATTATGTTCTGTGCTAACAAAATGGAAGCATGCTTGTAGAGATCTGTAATGAACACACAATTATGGTGATTATAAATGATCCTGGAAAGGTGATGTCACATCATAGATAGAACTCTAGCCTGGGAGTGACAAAGTCCAAACTCTGTGTGACCTTGGGCAAATCCCTGACTTTTCAACACTTCAGGCAACTCTCTAAAGCTCTAAGTTTCAGAAAGCACTGATCTGCATTGGTAGAGACCCTGAAAACTCCCTCTGTCAGTCCTTATCCCTAACCCTATTAATGACCCTATCATTAATTAATATTGTTTATGACAGTGCAGGAGGTATTAGAAATTTGAGAAGAGTAGATGCGAAAATATGTATTATTCTTTTTTACAATGGGTCTTACATTTTTTTAGAGACAGATGATAATGAATATTATTCAGTGCTTATAGTGGGAGGAACCTTTTAATACATTATCTTATTGGAATCTCATAGTAAACCTGGGAGCTTGTTAACACAGCTATGTTTTTTTTAAAAGCAATTGGGTTTAAGTAACTTGCTCAAGGTTACACGGCCAGTTATTTCTGGGTGTGGTGCTAAGTATCTGCACCCGGATTTGATCCCCATGTCATCCCAACACTGGAGCCAGTGCTCTTACTCGCTGAGCCACCTGGCTGCCCCTTACACAGCTATGTTTTATGCTCCTTCTACATATGGGGAAACCAAGGACAACAAGACTTAATTGCTTTTCCAAGGAATCAGCTCGGTGGAGCCAGTACCAGTGTTTAGGTTGTCTGAGTCTATGCCCACTAATTCTTTCTTTATGTCATGCTTGTATCTATTAGGTGATCTAATGTACACACACACACTAGAAGGCCTAGTTCCCATTCTCAGCTCCCATACTCACTGACTAGAAAACTACAGGCAAATCATTTAACCTTTCTGAGCCTTAGTTTTCTCATCTGTAAAACAGGAATAATAAAACCTGCCCATCTTCAAGGTTTTCGTGAAGATTGAGTAAAACAACATATTTGAAAACTCAGAAAGGGCTATTGAAATGTAAGGTGCCATTATCATCATCACCATCATCATTATATATTTTGAGGGTATTGCTATATCTCTCTCACTTGTCTCTGAAATAGTCAAATGAAGTTTCCTCAGACTTTGCCTTTGGCCCACAGGAAGGGCTTCTTCTGACAGGAGAAAAAAGTAATAGGTAAGGGCAGTAATTCTGCACAGAAATTAAAGAATAATCCAAATGTCTGTGTGTGTGTGTATGTGTGTGTGTGTACATATAATGTTTGGCTTTTTAGAGGCAATTAGGGTTAAGTGACTTATCCAGGGTCACCTAGCTATGTAAGTATCTGAGGCCAAGTCTTCCTGACTCCAGGCCCAATGCTCTGTCTACTGAGCCACTTACCTGTGTCCTTACTTCAAGGAAAACACAAAACAGAGTTTTTAAAAACCTAGCTAAGATTAGTATTATAGGATATATCTATACCTGCCCCCAAATAGGGAAAAATGTTCGAGTCAATTATTGTATATACTATATATAATATATTCTATATACTATAGAATAGACACTACTATCCTATAGAATATACAAGTACAATATACACTGCTCATTGAGATGATTTTGTATCTATGGAGTGTTTACCTTCAAGTATATTCAAGGTCAAAACATTTAATTCTGTTTCTTAATGTTTTTATCATTGGACGTATACTCACAATAACATGCTCCATATAAAATGTGTTGTTTTAGTTGTTACTGTTTTTTAGCAAAAATGGTTTGCGTATCCTTATGTGTTATAAATATCAAATAATCATTATCATGCCACCCCATTCCCCCCAACACACACATACACACACTCACACTTTATCTTGTAGGATTTTTATTTAAATCACTTAGTTTATAATAATAAATTTACAGACTGCCTTTTAGATCAGCTCTGTAAAATCAGCACTCACTTTATTTTCCCCCTCATTTTTAGCCTGCTTATTCTAAATACACCCAGAAGGATTTCTCATAGATGAACCTTTAAACTTTGGATTCGTCATAAACGTTGCTTTTCCATTAAACGGTTGACTAGAACTTTTACTTGGTCTGTAAAGTGGGACTGATGACATTTTAATATTGTAAGAGAAGTACTGCAGTCAAATAGAAAGCAGACATACATGCTGCAGGCTTTAATTTGATCCATCCCTGCTCTATATTTAAAGGAGAAATCTCCCTCAGACAGTGTCATCACAGCTATGAAATCCTGTATTTAGATATACATTTAAAAATGTTTTTTTTTAAAGGAGTCATGTTTCTAAACACTCTATCCTCTTCCCCATTTACCCATCTGGCTATTGGTAGAGTTGTCCAATTCAAACTGCTATGTGGAATTTCTATAAAATCATGGATGGCTCTAAGTGTATCAACAGGATAGATAGTGATGGTGATTTGAGCTTGGCTTCCATTCTAGCTATAGTCCTGGTCTCTCAGAGATGGTTTGCTGGGGTCGCCTAGATGAAGCTGATGCTGTTTAGTTCTCTTTACCTAGAGGTGGCGACTCATAAAAGTCATGCCTGACCTGCTGCTCAGGACAGGGATTTCTGAAGAGAAACCCAAGAGGGGAGGGGAGGAGAGGGGAAGGGAAGGGAAAGGAAAGGAGGGGAGTGGAGTGGAGGGAAGGTTCTCCTGTCTGAGGCAAGTCTGTTCACTATCACCAGGCAGAAATTTTTGCCTATCATCTCTTACCTGACTCTACTTGGTCAAATTTGCTTGTTGTCCCCTGGTTGGCTTCACTCCATGTTGTTTCTGTGCCTTATATTCACCAAGAACTCCAATACTGTGTTGTTATTGAATGAACACACTGCCTACATTCCTACCATGACCCAAAAAGCTTACTTCACAGGCCACGTCCAACAGAAATCTTTCTCAGGCTAAAGAAGAAAGGTATTGATGTCTTCTCTGATTCCTATGGTTGGTTTTTTTAATAGGGAAAAATGTCATTGGGTGGATCATGCACTAAATCCATAAAGATTCAAGGGTTTTAAAAGAATCATACTGATATAAGATGTTTCCTATAACCCTAACTACAATTAATGCAATTAACAAGAAGCTCTCTGACTTGATACCTGCATGGATCAATCGAATATGTAAAGTAAGTGTGAACAATTGAATCAAACAATCAAAAGACTAGTTTGGACTTGTAACAACCTACTTAGTCAGTGAATTCCTTTAAGTTATTGGATGAAAAAAAAGGACATCAATCCATCCAAGAGCTCTAAGTTCCCCCTTTGTTACATGTGATTTCTAGGCTTGAGCTCATTTTCTCCTGGTCTCTGTATATTTGTTGGGAGTGGGGTGTAGGGACATTGTTTTTGTTCCAACTGTTTCTATTATACTACTCTATTAAATTCAGATTTCTAAAAAGTAATTAAATCTGGTTGACCAATTGATAATCAATGACAAGTACATTGGTGGGGGCTCATGAGCAATAGTTCTAGGAAAAATTCTCAATCCTCAAGGTTACCCCTGGTACCCTGGGGGTTAGAAGTAGAGAACCTGCCTAGGGACCTGGCCTGCCAAACTAAGTAGGAGGTAGGGAGTAGCACTAGAAAGGGTATTACTTTGCTGGTGGAGAGAATTCCCAATGAGGAAATTCCCCCTACAAAGGCAGATCTTATGATCTTAAAGAATCACTTGGAGTACTGCTAAGTTAAGTGCATTGTCCAGAGTGACATAGAAAGTAGATCTCAGATTCTCAGAATTTTTCTCTGGTATGTAAAAGGTATAGAAAATGCTTTTAAATATGTTACTTCTGTCCATCTTTGTAAAAAAAATGAGTTCCTAGAAGTGCTTTCAAATTAAATAACAATTAGGTAAAAAAAATTTTAGAGACTTTGTAGAACTGATACAGTAATAGCTATATCCCCCCTTTGGGGCCAATAATTTCAGATATGTCTGTCCCTCATCCTATCCTGACTTCCTGAAACTGGTTAGCTTGACACAAATCTGGTAGATTTTTATTCCTTAAGATAGAAGGAGATCATAGGGTGCTAGGTTTACTAGAAGAGAATGGAGAGATTGAAGCCACTGCATCCTATTACAGATGAGATCCCCAAAGCCCAGTGAGATTAAGTAACTTGTCCAAGCATCGGAGGCAAGATTTAACCTCAAATCTTTTCATGGTACCATATTACCTCTCAAGATCCTCAATACAGGCCGTTCTGCTATGAAGAGATATGCATTCCCTAAAGCACTGAACTGTGCAGGGTTGTGAGATAAAAACCAGAGGGCTTATAGAGCAAATGGGGTTAGCAGGATAACATGCAAAACCTTTGTCAGTGATGTGAGAAAAAGAAAGGAACCTAATAAAAAACGGTAGCACAATTTTATATGTTAAATGGTGGTTGTTTGTTCTTCATCTTTCTGGTCAATTATTAGAGGCTAAAAGTCAGGATAATTGGGTTGCAGTGGATGACCTTGGCATCTCTGATGCCTGACCAAGCTCTCAGTGCCCCACAGCACCTGCTTCAGTCATCTTCGGGGCATTGGAACAAATTGTTCTCATCCACCCATTCCACTTCTTGTGCTCCCTCACTTACCGAAAGGTTTGAGGCCTCTTGGTTACCCTCAGCTGGTTTTAGCCTGTCTACCAAGATGGTTTACTGGGGTGTGTGGGCTCCAGCTTTTCAAAACCATTAGTGGACACCAGAGGTGGATGAGCAGCCATGAAAAGGGCTCAGAGCCCTCACAGCAGAGGTACTGGTCCTCCAGAGCTCCCCATACACCCTATCGTGTCATGGTCAGAAAATGCATAAATGCTATGATAAGTAACTTCAGACTACTGAATAGCCTGGGTTCCCTTGGGCCATGGCTGGCAAAGTTTCTCGAAAATTGGGCAGGACAAAATTCCAGACCATGGTGGAAGGTAGGGGGTGGGCATTGTGAGGACCAAGCCTTTTTTTTTTAATTATAAGATTTACCTTTGGTTTTTACATTTTTTCCTTTTTTCCCCAATTTTTAAAACATTTTTCTTTAAAGTTTTGAGTTCCAAATTCTGTCCATCCTTCCCCTCCCTGAGACAGTAAGCAATCAGATATAGGTTCTACATGTGCAATTATGTAAAACATTTTCATCTTAGTCATTTTGTACAAGAAGATTCAAATCAAAGAAAAAATTAAAGAAAGTGAAAAATAGTGTGCTTTAGTCTGTATTCAGGCAATATCTGTTCTTTCTCTGGAGGCAGATAGTATGCTTTATCATTAGTACTTTGGGATTCTCTTGGATCATTCATAGTTCTACATCATATAATATTGCTGTGTTACTGTGTACAATCCAACTTCTTTATACCACAGATCTTACCAAACCAGAAGACACACAGTAAAAGTGGCCCTCTACTTTGAAAAGGACCTGTGGTTTGCTTGTGGAAGTGGGCATCTGAAGGGTGGCAGCTTGTTGGTAACTGTGAAGTAGTACCATTTTCTGCATTCTTGATGTTTTTCTTAGGAGGAAATTGGATATAAACAAATATATATAAATATATATATATATATAAATTCAAAATTCATGTTATACTCAAATTGTTTCCCAATATGTCAGTCACAGAACAAATGCGCATTTTCAAAACAAGCATATAACTGACTATATTTTTATAAATACTTAGGATGCTGTGATATCAGTGATAGTAATCAAAGCATCTAAATGACACAGTGGATAGAGCATTAGACCTAAAATGAGGGAAATCTGAGTTCAAATCCAGCCTTAGGTGTGAGCTTCCTGTATGACCTTGGACAGTTCATTTTCATAAGAACCTATTGTGTGCTGGTACATTTGCAGTGATATTATTCCAGGTAGTTGGTACCTGCAGATCTTTTGAGGATACCAGTGAAATACACAAAAGCATTAGAATGCTGTTATGATATCAGCTAATCAGCATAGACCCTCCTGTCAGCAACTTTGCAGGGAGCAGGATTGTGATTCTCTGCAATGTGCATATCAGCCTTACAATGAAGTGTTTTAAATTGCTTGAAAATTAAAGCCATCATTAATCCTTCCCTTAAGTAGTATATAGATTATAACTGATAGCATACTGGGAGAATAAATATAATGCCTCTTTCTCTGTTAAATATTCCATCGTCATTATAGGAATAAAATATGACCAGGGAATTTGCTTCTAAAAATCATTAAAAGGACATGTTCTCCTTGTGCTGTTGACTGCAGCTTTAGTTGATAGAAATTGGTTCTTCTCATTGCCCTCAGAGCTTTAATTTATTTGCTGCTGATGTTTTTTTTCTTTCCTGCAGAACTATTTGCCTTGACTAAGTCAGTGACTACATCCATTTATTTGTTTCTCCATTTTTTCCTGTTCAAATCTTTTGTAAACTTGTGCCTGAAGAAGATGGGAGAAAGGATTGTGGGAGTCAAGGGATAATCAGCTTTTAGAAAGCAGCCCAAGGGGTAGGGCTATAAGTAATATAACATATGAAGCAAAGGGAGGGAAAAAAAACAGTCATGCTTAAATATATTCCCAGAAGTAAAGAGTTTTTAAAAATGTATGGAACTTTTCTCACTTTCGTACTGGTGTTTTAGTGCTTTTTAAAATGTCACTGTGTAGTGTCACACCAGGATGCATCCAGCATTCTTGAACTAGTGGCAAGATAATGTTTTTCCTCTTTTTCACTATCTGTATTTCTGAGCCAGAAGGGACCTTGGAGATCATTTAGAAAAGCCCTTCCCTCCCCTGCTTATGTCAGGAAACTTAGGTCCATTTATATCATTCAAGGCCATACAGTTACCTAGAAGAAGATGAGTACTCCCTATCCCCATGCCACTGTACACTTTCCGACATCAACCATGTGACCTTGGACTTGACTACTCTGAGCTTCAGTTTTCTCATCTGTATAAAGTGAGATGATAATAACCATACTCTCTACCTCGCAGGATGGTTTAAGGTTTGTAAAGGACTTTACAATTACAAATATTATCTTGTTTGATCCTCACAATAACACAGGGGGGTCAGTGCTCTTATTATTTCCATTTTACAAATGAAGAAACTGAGGCAGATAGAAGCTGACTTGTCCAGGGTCACATGGCTTGTAAATATCTAGGGCTGGATTTGAGCTGGGGTTTTCCTGACTCCAAGTCCAGCGCTCTCTCTCCACTTTTCCACGTAGCTGCCTCCCATTAGAGTGTCTTCATTGCTAACTGCCCAATGGGGAGAAGAGCACCCTACCTCTCTTTGGACATCTCAGAAAGTCATCCCCATGCTTTAAAGTCAGAAGGAAGAGAGCTGGCCTGGGGGGGGGGGGCTGATCTGTCCCTCAGAAATCCAACTCTGCAGCCAATAAGGGTTCCCAACTTAGTAATACTTTATAGATGGCCAGAAGTCTACTCACTCCCTCCTCATCCAAACTTCCAAGGAGTCAATAAGAATGATGACTGAGCACGCTTCAAAGGAGGTGGAGAAGGGCATGCAGAGTGCACCTGCTGCATACAAACAGCCCAGGAGTCTGGCTTTTTCCAAGCTATTTGGTCACAGACTGGGAAACTGTCAGACAAGCTTACTGTGAACAAGGGATAGAGATTGTTTTTAGCAACAGTGGAATTGCTTTGGTGTATTATGGTCCCTTGACACTTGCAAACCTATGACTTCTGTTTTCCACTTCTTTAGCTTTGCTCCCATTCTGCCCCAAATATAAGAAATCATGGTATATTATTGCAGCTAATCATAGTAATCACTAATACTGATGTCAGCTTCTGTTCTTGGCAGACCAGAGGGGTTTTCAGTGCTGCCAGATGTACTTAAAACATGGCTTACTTCCTCATTTGGGGAGCTTACTTAAGGTCATACAAGCTGCTGTCTCCTTCCTGCTCTCAGCCCATAATGATGCGAGTTTTTCACCGAGCTCCTCCAAACTAACAAGAGGCCAGAACTCTGGGCTCTGGCAAGCTAGAGATTGTTTTGACAGTTCTTAGACTCAGTCTCATTTTCACTCTGGCTTTACACCACTCACGGGAGACATTTCCCTGTTGTCAATGAGATGTCAGTAGCATTTTTAGGGATTGGCAATAATTACATCCTCTTCCCCCCCAGCCTCACATTGCATAAATCATGTCTGCTCTGATCCAGAAGTTCTGTACTCTTGATGCCGTCCTCTCTGTTTCCTCGCACAAGCATTCTCTTTAGTTGTAAGATCTTTGGGCTGAGGCATAGTGTCTGTTTTATTGATTCAATGCTCAGTCCAATGAAGAACAAGTAAGGTCTAAATTCTTTACCAGCTTAATGGTTCTCCCAGAGAATTATGTTCTGTGTTTAAAAATTGGGGAATGTATATGTAAATGATGGCACAATTATGGTGAGTATGGCTGGAACTAGCCTCAGATTCAGGAAGAACCAAGGTTCAAGCCTTGCCTCTGATACATACTGGTTCCATGACTCTGGGCCAGTCACTTAATCTGTCAGTCCTCTAGGCAGCCCTCAAGGATGACAAGTGGTACAGAAAGTGCCAGCTTCCATTAGGAGAGGGATTTCCTCACATGGGAGTTCCCTATATCAGTGAGATCACAAATCCAGTCCATAGTCTTACTCATTGTAAAATGGAAACTTAATCCATGCTATTTGGTTATGATGTTTATCGGCATTTATGAAGCATATGACAGGGTCAGAGGACCAGAACCTAGCATCACTTGTTAGCAAGGATATTTTTATTTAGTCTACCAGCTGAGGAAGGTGGCTTCTGAGTTGGGTCTTTTTTTTTTTTATTTTAAGCAATCGAGGTTAAGTAACTTACTCAAGGTTACACAGCCAGTTATTTCTGGGTGTGGTGCTAAGTATCTGAGCCCAGATTTGATCCCCAGGTCATCCCGACACTGGAGCCAGTGCTCTTACTCGCTGAGCCACCTGGCCGCCCCTTGAGTTGGGTCTTTCTAACTCTGAGATTCTGTGATTTAACCTTTCTGGGATCTAAGTATTTCAAGAGATTCTGGTGTAGAGAAATTCACACCTTAGACTGGAGAGTGAGGCAGGTTTCTGTTTCCCAATTCTCTTAATGAGAACCTGGGACATTTGGGTAAACCATTCTCCATACCTTGACTGTTCCTTCTGAGGAGATGCCACTTTCCTGATACTGCAAAGTGAGGAGCCACATGACAAGACCTAAAAGTTTAGACTTGGGGACGTTCTTGGAAATAATCCATGAGGTGGATTGTATGAGGAAGCACATCTGGTGGTATTTGTCACACTGGTTTTGTTAGTCATTTAGCAGAGCACCCTCGGTCACTAGAACTGGTCACCTTGACCTGCTCTTGGACTAGTGGGAGAGGAACGCAATCACGTGGATTGAGAAAACTACACTCACTCCTCCCTGAATTTGCTGTTACTTGTTCATCATGTGAGGGCACCACTTGGCTACTCTGTATTTGTGGATATAAAAGACTATAAATGCAAAGACTGGCTCTCTCCCTTCTGTGGCCTTGGCCCCTCTGCTGCCAGAGCCCTGGCAGCAGGCTCTAGTTGTTGGGGGTGGGTCTTAAAGAAGGATAAGCTGGTTTTGATTGGAATTCTCCTGTAGGGATGCTGAAGAATCATTCAGCAGAGCCAAATAACTGAGTAATAATGCAGATAGCTTTTCTTTTCTGCAGTGATATCAGTGAGAGAGAGCAAGCAGAAAGTACAGCTTAAGTCTGCAGCAAGCTCAGGAAGCTGCCCTTTCAATCTGCAGAGGTCTTGTGGCAAGATGCCAGGTGCCAAGGCTTCTGCAGAGCTTTCTGCTGGCCGCTCCATGCAAGGGACCTCATCGTTTCCTTAAAGAAGCTGGGATTTTTCACACTTTGTGGTCTTTATTCTCCCTGATCCTTCTTCTCTCCTTTCCCCTTTAATTATAACTTCAGCTTGTGCCTTGCTTGTCCATCTCCACCCAACTATTCTTCCTCTGTCATGCCCATATTTTATAGAGGAAAAGAACACAAGACTGAGTGTCCAAAATCTGAAGATCTAGTCCAGACAGTCATTGACCAACCTTGTGACTTTGGCCATGTCACAACCTTTCAAAGTCATGTTTCTCAGCTACATGGCAGAGTGGATAGAGCACTGGATCTAGAATTGGGAAGTCCTGAGTTTGAGTCTACCCTCAGACATATACTAGCTGGTGATCCTGGACACATCACTTAATCCTTGCTGCCTCAGTTTCCTCAACTGTAAAATGGGAATAATAGCACCCACCTCCCAGGATTGTTGTGAGGATCAAATGAGATAATATTTATAAAGCACTTAGCACAGTCCCTGGAACACAGCAGGCGCTAAACAAATGCTAGCTGTTATTGTTATTATAAAATTGGAACCAATTACAAGTATACTGCCTATCTCACAGGATAATTGTAAGGATTTAAAAAAAAAGAAATGTTATGCTTGTGAAAGAGCTTTGAAAAGCAAAAAAGCATGACAACATGGAAATGAAAGTGTTTGGGTTTTTTTTTTCTATCTAAGGATTTTCCTAACTGGCAATGCTACAGTGGAAAGAAGTACTAGGTTTGAAAGACTTGTGTTCAAATCCTGGCTATGCCACTGTGGTGTGACCTTGGGTGTCACATATTCCCTGAGCCTGAGTTTCCTCATTTGTCAGATGATTGGTTTGAATTGGATAGCCTCTAAGTTGCCTTCCAGCCTTATAGCTATCATCTCTCAGAGAGTAAGAGGAAAGAGCTTTCTTTTTACTCTTGTATCATCCTCGACAGGGCTTCACTTCCCAAGTCTCTTAGGCCACTGTTCTGTGGCTGGCTATTTTCTGCTGAATGCTTTAAGCCTGTTGTATTCTTGTCTTGGGGCCGTTCCAACTGAGATGCTTTCAGGGGGCACTAAATAACTAAGAGCTCACAAGCCAAAGTAGATGGACATATTGGTCAGTCTTTGGCAGAGACCTCAGCCTGAAGCTGTAACATACACTGAATCACATCTTGTGCCCCCTGAGATGGAATTTGGTTTGTTGTTTTTTTTTTTCTCAGAAAAAGCACTGACATTCATCAGAAGAGAAGCCAAGGACATTAAGAAAACATACTCATGGAATTACTCAAGAATTATAAAAAAGGAGGTAGAATCATTTTGAAGTTTGAAGAAGTTTGAGATAATTAGTAGCCCCCGAAGCCCCCAAGGGAGGAGGCCTTCACAGATCATCCTTGTGGTTCAAGAATCTTTCAGCATGGGGACCACTCTCCAAAATGCTGCACTACCAGTTGTTTTAAATAATTGAATCACTAAAAATCTATGCTTGTACCCACAGGCTTTTCAGCAGAGGATGCAATTACATTAAATCTAAGAAATAAGTGGACTCTGATCATAGTTCACCTAACATTTTGTTTCCTTTTTGAGATGCCCATTTCTTACAGATCTTTTTGCCTTCCACTTGATGCTAATGATAATAGCTAATTATAAGCATAGCTAGCATTTATATAGGGCATTAAGGTTTACAAAACACTTCATACATATTACCCCATCTTACCCTCTCAAGTGGTGTGCAGATACTATTATTATCTCCACTTTTTTATTATCTACACTTTATAGATGAGAGAACTAAGGCAAACAGAGGTTAAACATCATGCCCAGTGTCACACAACTGGTTAAGTGTCTGAGGTAGGATTTAAACTCATGTCTTCCTGACTCCAGGGACAACTGGGTGATGCAGTAGAAAGAGCATTGGACTTGGAATCAGGAAGACTCATCTTCCTGAGCTCAAGTTTGATCTCAGACACTTCCTAACTGTGTGACCCTGGGCAAGCCACTTAATCCTGCTTGCCTCAACTTCCTCATATGTAAAATGAGCTGGAGAAGGAAATGGCAAATCCCTCCAGTCTCTTTGCCAAGAAAACCCCAAATGGGGTCAAGAAGAACTTCCTGACTCCAGGTCCAAGTATTCTAACCATGGTACCACCTAGCTGCCTTCATGCCCATAAGTCTAGTCCATCCTCCTCCCTTCAGGCTGACCTGACTCTCAAGCATTTCTGCCAGATGAGTTTCCGTCCTGTATCTCCAGAAATATTCTGTAGCCTCATTCCAGTGTCTCCTAGCCATTAGGGAAGAACTTCATTTGCAACTATTCATCTAATTGCTGTCCTATGTCTTGACTTCTTCTGCCCCTCTACATCATATAAACCAATTAGCCAGCGAATGAGTCAAGCCCAGAATATTTTATCTGGATGATAAAGGAACTCTTTTCTCTGGAAGTTTTGACATAAGGTGAGGTGGTTAGCCAAAAGGGTTGCATTGAGCAGGCTGAACAGTCTCACAACTAGAGGGTCTGCCTGTCCTGACAGTTCCATCCAACACTATTCATAGGATCACACAGTTAGAGTGTGGGGCTGTTAGGGCCAGCTTGTACTGACTCACAATAGATGGTTGTTCAATTTTCAGTGTGAACATTTATATGTTGTGAACTGGTAAATGCCACTGATCATTGCTTGATTTATTGTTTTGTTGATTGCCTAGACTCTAAAAAGTGCTAGAGGAAATGTTAATAATACAGATTAAAGTCAAAAGTGTTTACATGTGTCCTTTTTTTTCCCCCAGAGGGATTGACTCCTCATATACTCACCCATTCTTCTGAGGGGCCACAGGCTGCTCCATTAAACTTCGAATAATGGTGCTGAAAGGGACAGTAGAGGTCACCTTGTCCTACTTTCTACCCAATGTGTGCATCCACAAAACATTTATTAAATGCCTTCTAAATGCCAGGCAGTGTTTGTACCATTCCCCAATGGATGGCCCTCTGGTCTCTGTTTTTTTTCTTCCAGTGATATGGAACTCACCGTGACATGATATAATCTACTCCATTGTTGGATAGATCTAATTATTTGGACAATCTTCCTTCTACTGAGCTGAAATCTTCATCCCTCAGATTTCCATTTATTGATCTTAATTCTACTTTCTGGAGTTGCATAGCCCTCTTTTCCTTGACAATCCTTTGCATAGTCATTCATGTTATTGTTTCCCTACTAAATTGTATCTTCCCAGAAGTGGTCACAGTACTCTAGATGTAGTCTGTCCACATGTGATCTAAGTCCCACAATCATGCAATCTAACATCACATTGGCATTTGTTGGCATCTTGGAGACAACCAAACTTGCCTGCTCCCCACCCCCAACCCTTTTGGTCTTTTGGCAAGATCCCTTGTTCTCTGCAGTGTCATATTTGGGTCTCATTTTCCCTTATACTGAACATACATTACATACATGCTAGTTAGTATGCAGAGTATTCCTGAGGCCTATCCCCAAGAATTGTATTTTCAATTTGAGTCCCATAGCACACTGGGAACTTGCAAACATGAATCTAATAGTAGTTCTCAATAGGGATTCATCAGCTATATTCAATGTATCAGAGACAGGTAAGTGATTCAGGCAGAACATAAGAAATTCAGGATAAACACAAGAAAGCACATACGAGAAATTAGAAGGTCTGGACTGGCACTCACACAGGTCCATTATTTTGTTTATGAAGCAAATCTCTTAAGTTGCTATATATCTACTTCTCCAAGCTTAGGGACTGTTGCCATCAGAATCCTCAAGTCTGCCAGGAAGGTTATATTCACATACTTCCTGCTAGCAACATCCTGATTTTAGTTAAGTAGCTTTCCCAAGAATGGTGATAGTGGTCTAACCTCATCTCCCATTTTGATAGGGCTTTTAGCCTGGTGGAGCAGGCTGTATGCTGTGTGTGTGTGGGGGGGGGCTCTCTCTCTCTCTCTCTCTCTCTCTCTCTCTCTCTCTCTCTCTCTCTCTCTCTCTCTCTCTCTCTCTCTCTTCTGTCTCTCACAGACACACACACATTTTTTACCTGGATTTAGCAAGGTTTTGGACAAAATCTTTAAAATCATCCTGCATTAAGGTAGGTACCTGATAAAGGCTTACTGAACTGAATGCATTTAAAATGGTGAAGCAAAGGATTTCTTCACAATTAGAGCTATCCAAAGTGGAGTGGGCTGCCTCAGAGGCAGTGAGCTTCTCCTCACTATGGGTTTAAAGTGAAGTCTGGATGATCATGTCTTGGGGATGCTGAAAAGGGGACTCTCTTAGATAAGAATGGGTAGGGAAGGATGATCCAGGTCCCTTCTAACTCAAAATTCTGTGGTTCTGTCAATTAGGAAAGAAGTCAAATAGAAGAAAGCTTTTAAGTAAGTGTTGTTTTAGTCCTTGAACTAAACTAACAAGTGGTTGTGGCAAGATAGATACCCATCAGGGACCTGCTTTAATGAACAGATAAAAATAAGTTGTGATTGGAATATAAATTATCATTATGTCAATAGATTCTTTTAGAATGCTTAAGAACAGTTTGTTCTCTTAAATCGATTAAGTCTGCTTAATCTTGATTATGCTAAGCAGCTTCTTGACACTCATTCAGCCTGCATTTTCAACAGTAATTATTTGCATAATTATTTACTTGTATAAATAATTGCTTGCTCATCAAATTTGTGGATGATACCAAGTTAGGAGTTACATCTAATACACTAGATGACAGAGTCAGAATCCAAAAGGATCTTGACAGGCTAGAGCATTGCACTGAATCAAATAAGGTGAAATTCAGTAGGGATAAATGTAAAATCTTGCACTTGGGTACAAAAAGTCAGCTTCACAAGTGTAAGATGGGGAAGGCATTGGACAGCAATCATTTAAAAAAATTGGAGATTTTTAGTAGATTTCAAGCTCTAGATGAATTGTCTCAAGATGAATCTGGATAGCTTCCAGAAATAGGAAGTCACTGGTTCCATTATTGTTATCAGACATCATCTGGAATGTTTGGTTCAGTTCTGGCCTTAAGAAAGCCATCAATAAGATGTAGAGTGTTTATAGTGAGGAAACCAGATGGGTGAGGTGTCTAAAGAAAACGTAATATGGAGATCAGGTGAAGGAATTGGGTGTATTAAGCCTGGAGAAGAGAAAATGGAGAGGAAATGTGGGGACACAATACCTGTCTACAAGTATTTAAAGGGTTGTCACCTACATGGAAGACAGATTAGAGGCAAATTTAGGTTTAATGCCAGAAAAAGCTTTCTAACAATTAGAGTGTCCCAAGAGTATATATGTATGTGTGTATACATTTATATTTACATATATATGTATATGTATATGTGTTTATATACATTTTTATATTTTATATACACACACCCATACAGTATACAAGGTTTCCTCTAGGAACATGTTCCTTGATCTTGGGCAGGAGACCTTAGTTTTATTTAGAGTATAAACAGAATGTAGGTGAATTCTGGTCCTAACACATAAAGCTTATGCCTTTGCACCCATCCATCAGAACTTAGGGTCACCCAGCTCATGAAGGAGGAAACCAACCAGACTGGTCTGGATAGAGATGGATTCCACTGTCCAGATTGCTGTGGGCAGCTGAGTCTCAGGATCAAGCTTCATTCTCAGAAGGAAGAACTGAAGGCTTTTAGACCACCTCCTCATTTGAAAGTCTATCCCCTCATTAACTGTTCACCAGTCAGGATTGGTGAATATATCTTTTTCCAAAGATATTTAGAAATTCAGGGATCTCCAGGGTTTTGTTTTTGGTTACCAAGAGAAACCACTGGTCATCAATGTATTGATTATCAGCTAGTTGAATTAATAAATCGATTATTAATCACTCAGAAACTCTGTCTCTTGGACTTTCCATTCATCTCACCTCATAACCACCCTATTTTATATTTGAGGAAACTGAGGCAGACACAAGTGACTTGCCCAGTTATAAGTAGCTCAGACACTTACTAGCTGTGTGACCCTGGACAAGTCACTTAACCCTGTCTGCCTCAGTTTTCACATCTGTAAAATAAGCTGGAGAAGGAAATGCCAAACTTATCCAGTATCTTTGCCAAGAGAACCCCAAATGGGGTCAAGAGTGGCACATGACTGAAACAATTGAACAGCAACAGCAAGTATCTGAGGCTGGATTTGAACTCAGGTTAACCTGACCCCAGGTCCATTGCACTGTTTGGCTGCCTCTAGTTCTAACCTCTGTGGCCCAGTAAAACAAATTTAATTTCTATTCCATATAAGAAGCATTTCATATACAGTACTTAAAACTAGCTATTATATGCCCTCTACTAAGCCTTCATTTTTTTCAAGTCAAAAATCCCTAGTTCCTCAAGTGATGGATTGGCTTCGAGTCCCTCTGTCATCCTAAAGACGCTTTTCAGGAATCAGTTGATCTTGTCAATTGTTCTTCTAAAATGTGCCCATATGTGGTTTGACCAAAGCAGAGAGAACAGGGGACCTGGTACCCTCCTTTTTGGTGAAGCTCTATCTCATGACAGTGTTCAATGAAAAAGAATATGTTTGTATTCCTTAATAAAATTTCAGTGTAATTTTTAATTATAAACTGACTGAAATTTAGAAGATACCATGAAACTATATTTTTGAATTTCTTAAAATTATTAAAATGCAATTTGAAAAACAGGAAAACTACTAAGTAAATGGGTTCCACGAAACCAAGCCTTAAGCTCCCTGGCATTGCGAAAGGGAACTCAGGGAGAAATATGAGTGCCCTAAGTCAAAGGCTAATAGAATGAACCTGCATGTGGTCCCTGGGAACCGGAGGGAGAGAGATTCCCCTCCCAAAATGGGGGAGGGAGGAGTACATCAAGTAACTTGCCAGCTTCACGGTTTTACCTGTAACAGTTCTCCATGTCACCAACAACTGCCTCATAGGCTCTGTGTTATACCTTAGTCCAATTTATGTGCAATCTGGAGCTTTAGAAACACCTGGATGTTAGATTACTTTTGTCAGGACTCTGGATAAAGGAGAAGTGGGAGGGACACAAAGCTGTGACCACTGTTAACAGATTTCCTAACCCTACTTTGAAAGAGAGATTCTTAACCTCTTTTATGTCATATACCCCACCACTTGGCACTCTGGTGAAACCTAAAGGTGCCTTCTCAAACTAAATTTTTAAAAAGATAATGCTAATTTTCAGTTAGAGGATGGCAAAAATAAAAATGTATTCTCTTCAAATCCAAGTTCACAAGCCCCCCTGAAATCCATTCATTGTCCTTTTGGAGGGTCCACAACTTCCAGGTTAAGAATTCCTGTTTTAGGGGTAGCTAGGTGGCACAGTGAATAGAGCACCTGACCTGGAGTCAGGAGAACTTGAGTTTAAATCCAGCCTCAGACACTTGACACTTACTAGCTGTGTGACTTTGGGCAAGTCACTTAACCCCAATTTCCCTGCCTTCCCCCCTCCAAAAACAAACAGCAAACAAAAAAGAATCCCTGTTTTAGAAGGTAGGCATTTAGAATAAACCAAATCTATGCAGTAGCAAAGATGGTTGTTTTGTATCTTTTCTCAATTTCTTTTTACCTTTTAAATCATTTATCATTTCCATCACAACAGTAACATGCCTCCTACCCATTCCCTCAGATTCCATGGAAAGTGATTTCATCTCATTACCCACTCAGAATATTGCATAGAATATGCTGAACTATGTAGTGATCAGATATTGGAAAAGTCTCCAGCCCCTGGGTGTTTTTATAGCAGCAATCATTCATTTCTCTCTTTATTAGTTTTTCTTTTCAAAACAAGATTTTAATGTGTTATTTATTACCCATTAATTTACCATGACTTGCAGAAAATGCATCCATTAATTTTTTTTGTCTGTGTTAACTCCTAAGGAAAATCTTTTATTTTAACTGTTAGGATAGTTTCAGCTCTTTGCAAGCAATTTTGTGGCTTCAGTAACTCAATGAAATCTCTTTCATTTTATTTCATAGAAAGTTTGGATTTAAAAAATAATGATATTGTGAATGTGTTCCTGTCTTTTTATCTTTGTCCAAAATAACTAAGCGGTTTGAAAGAAGTGTCGTTTTTGTTTTGTTTTTACCAAGATATTCTCAAGACATATAGCACACTGTTATTGTTTCTACTTGCTATTTTCCAGTTCCCTCAATTCTTAGTATGCAGAAGTCATGTTTATATATTCTTTTACCTATATTATCCAAAGACCTTCTATCCCTCTCCTCACTTTCTTTTAAAAAAATATTTTATTTTCCCACAATTACATGTTAAGACAATTACAAATTTTTAAGTTTTGAGTTCCATATTCTAATCCTTCTTCCTTGCCTTCCCATTTCCCCAAGATGCTAAACAATCATAGATTTTACGTGTGTAATCACATAAAACATTTTCATATTAGTCATTTTGTACAAGAAGACTTGAACAACAACAAAAATTAAAGAAAGTGAAAAAATAGTATGCTTTAGTCTGTATTCAGGCAGTATCAGTTCTTTTTCTGGAGGCAGATAATATGTTTCATCATTAGTCCTTTGGGATTGTCTTAGATCATTGTATTGCTGAGAATAGCTAAGTCGTTCATTGTATGATATTTTTGTTAGTGTGTACAGTGTTCTCCTGCTTCTGCCCACTTCACTCTGTATCAGTTCATGTAAGTCTTTCCAGGTTTTTCTGAAACCATTCTGCTTGTTATTGTTATAGCACATTAATATTCCATTTCATTCATATACTATAACTTGTTCCACCATTCCCCAGTTGATGGGCATTTCTTTGATTTCCAATTCTTAGCTACCGTGTTTCCCCGATAATAAGACACTGTCTTATTATTTTTTTTGACAGAAAAACACCAGAGGGCTTATTTTTAGGGGAGGGCTTATTTTAATGAACATTGACAGCAATTTAAATAAACAGGTAAATGTGAACAAAAAATGTACCTTTATTCAATAAGCAAATCACTGGGGAAGAACAGGATGATGCGCTCACTGCTGAAGCTCTGATTGGATGCAGCTCGGAGCGCGGCGTGCGTTTCACCGGGGAAGGAGGGGGAGGGGGGGACGGTGCATACAGAGGGTACCGTAATGTGGCGTGTAGTGCAGGGGATCACCTTCACTACAGTAGCAATCTCAATAGGGCTTATTTTCGGGGGAGGGCTTATTTTAGAGGAATCTTACACAGTAAGGGGAGGGCTTATTTTCGGGATAGGTCTTATTATCGGGGAAACACGGTACCACAAAAAGAGCTGCTATAAATATTTTTGTACAAATAGGCCCTTTCCCTCTTTTTTTTTTTATCTCTTTGGTATACAAACTGAGCAGTGGTATCACTGGATCAAAGGGTGTACACAGCTTTATAGCCCTTTGGGCATAGTTTCAAATTGCTCTCCAAAATGGTTGAATCAGTTCACAACTCCACCAGCAGTCCTCAATTTATTTCTAAAACCATTTATTAAGCTCTTAAGCCCCTGCCTTCATGGGGTTTAATCTCAACTAATAAGTATACAACTCAAACATAAGATTCTATAAGTGGTACAAAGGATTGTAATGGAAACTCAAGGAAGTAAAGACAGTCTAACTGAAGGGTCAGTATATGAAGGAAGTGGCATTTGAGCAGGACATTAAAGGTGGGCAAAATTCCAACTTTCCAGACCCATGAAGAGTTTAGTATTGTCACATTTCTATATGTACATGTTGTCTCCTTGAGAGTAAGACTTTTTTTTTATTCCCAGCACTCTGCCTAGCATGTAGTAAGTGCTTAATAACTACTATTGATTGTCTGTTTCCCCCATCAAAACGAATGGGTATTTACTTATCTGTGTACATGGTGTATCTCTGACACAGGGGATGGTTTGATGTTTGCTTTCTATCTACAGCACCTAGCATTGTGCCTTGAATATACCCAGCACTAATCAATGCTTTTTAAACTTAATTTAGGTGAACTGAACTAAAAACAAAGAAAGATGGGCAAGATTTCAAAAGAGAGAGGATGTGGTTTAGGGCTGAGAAGAATACTTTGGCATAGGAAATGGCATGAACAAAGATAAGGAAGGCAATGAGCATGCGTATGAGATGCCGCTGGTGGTGCAATGGATAGAGGGTGGGGCTCTGGAGCAGGGAAGCCCTGAATTCCCCGTTCAGCCTCAGACACTTACTAGCTGTGAAACCCTGGGCAAGTCACTTAACTTCTGTCTGCCTCACTTTCCTCAGCTGGAAAATGGGGATAATAATAGCACCAACCTTGGTGATTGTAAAGATCAAATGAAATAATATTTGTGAAAAGCACTTAGCACAGCACCCAGTGTATAGTAGGCATTGTTTTTAAAAATGTTTATTCTGTTTCTCCCTTTCCCAAGAGATGATGAGTAGTCCAGTTTGGCTATGGCATGACAGATGGGATAGGGAGCAGGGAACACTGTGGGTGCCATTTGGTAATATGTGGGGGGTTTATGTTTTATTTTAAAATTATATGTATATGTATATATATTTCCAGATAACTCTCAATTTGTAAGAGATCTCCTGTAAAAAAAAAAAATTTGACCTCGACAGAAAGAGGTACAACATTTCTCATCTGTAACATCCCTCCCCAGCTCTCTCTTTTAAAAAAATAACAGAAATCTATTTTCTCTCCCTTGTTATAAGAAATAAATTTCTTTTTTTTTTTAAAGCAATTGGGGTTAAGTAACTTGCTCAAGGTTACATGGCCAGTTATTTCTGGGTGTGGTGCACAGTATCTGAGCCCGGATTTGATCCAGGTCATCCCGACACTGTAGCCAGTGCTCTTACTCGCTGAGCCACTTGGCCGCCCCTAGAAATAAATTTCTTATAACAAAAATGCATTCAAGCAAAACAAGTTCCCTCAATGACTCTCTGTGTACACACACACACACACACACATACATATATATGTGTGTGTGTGTGTGTGTGTGTGTGTGTATAAACCAAAATATGTCTCATCTTGAACCCTCAATCCAGCATCTCTCTGTAATAGCATGTTTTCTCATTAGTCATCCAGAACCATGAGGGGTCATTGTATCTCTCATAATTTTACATCTGTATGATTTACCCTCCAAATAAGGCAGTGGACAAGGCAAGATGACAACTCCTAGGCTGGGCTGAATCACAGGACTTATTTTAGTTTTCACTTCTTTTCTTTGGAAATCCATGCCCTGTGTCCCAGAAACACTGACCTATAAAAGCTTAGACACAATAGGAGAATGATCCGAAAAAACAGATGCACTTTGGAAATGATCCTTAGATCTTATATGTGATTTCCCCAACTCCCAGCAGAAATCAGCAGGAACTCTCATGCAGCCTTTTTGCTCTGTGGTATTTTACAGCGTATCCGGCGGGGAGCTTTTTGATCGAATAGTGGAGAAAGGATTTTACACGGAAAAAGATGCCAGTACTCTAATCCGCCAGGTGTTGGATGCAGTCTACTATCTCCACAGGATGGGAATTGTACATAGGGACCTCAAGGTAAGGCCATCATTTCCTGGTAGTAATGAACTGAATGAAAGCTGTAAGCTTATAAGCTATAACCCCTTGCTGTTTCATGAGATGTAATTCCCATTTCTCTTAATTGGCTAAGTGATAAAATGTCACACTGCTTATCTCATAATTAACATATTCATATTGTATGTGAACACCATACTCTACATAGTTATAGATTTTTAAGGTCAGTGGAAAATCAGTTAACTTACATTTATTAAGTATCTGCTATGTGCCAGGCAGAGGCAGTTAGGTGGCCTGGAGTTAGGAAGGCCTGAATTCAAATCCCACCTCAGACAGTTACTAGCTGTGTGACCCTGGCAAGTCACGTAACCCTGTTTGCCTCAGTTTCCTTATATGTAAAATGATCTGGAGAAGGAAATGGCAAACCACTACGGTATCTTTGCCAAGAAAACACCATTGAGAGCATTGGAGGGCTATGGTCTGTGGAGTCACAGTAGCCGTGACTAAATGACGATGTGCCAGGCATTATGCTAAGTACTGATGAAGAGAGGCAAAAGGCAGTCCCTACTCTCAGGGCCTTACAGTCTAGTGGGCTGAATATTAAATTGTTTTTATTTATTTATAATTTATTTACTAGGCTTGTGATTCTGTTAATACATGGAGCTCCCGGTGAGGGAACTTCTTCGTACTGGTTCTGTAATTATTTCATAATTACATCATTCATAGAATTGCCTATGGACCCTGGGAGGTTACATCATTGGCCCTGAGTAAAAGGGTGAGGGCGTATGAAGAGGCAGGATATGAAACCAGGTCTTCTGACTTCAACTGACTGTTTCTCATAAGCAAAAGATCATAGTGTCCTAGGTGTAGAGCTGGAAGGAACTTTATTAGTCGAATCCAGCTATCCCACTTACAGATGCGAACAAGGCCCAGGGACATTAATTTTCCCAGGGTTGGATTTTATATAGCCAGCAAAATCAGATTTTAAGAGGTACCCTGGGGTTATGTCAAAGGCAGGAAATGGTGGCCGTCTTTAGTTTTTCAGGGCTATAAAGTACAATACATTCTCTATGTGTAGGTCTGTGTTCCTGCTCTCTCTCATTATCCTTCCATGACCCTTCTTTTACTGGCGATGGCAATGTGTACTTTTGGTAGCTTTTATGAGCTGAGTTACAGCATTAGTTCTTGGCATGTTTTTTAGGATTTCAGAAGGATTATCATGCCTTCAAGGGCTTCTTAAATCCTTCACTGAGCTAAATAAGCCCATCCATAGCCTGTACACCTAGGAAGTATTTTCCCACCATCAGATTGTGTTTTCCAAATACAGTAAGCAGTTTTTAAGAGCCAGGTTAGTAGCCACGTAGGAGTAGAGTGAGTGGGCTGATTATTGGTACTTATTTAAAATAATTTCTAAGGAGAATAATAGGCCATATCATGGTGGGTAACATTTATTTCCTCTTAGAAAGACAGAAACATTGGCTTTAGGGGATATATATTGTATTTCACTCCCACATTGTCCTTATGGGGAAGTGTTTCCAATTTGGATTGGATTGAACCAAAGCTTTTAGATCGTCAAACTCACAGCATGTAATTGCTGAAAGTAGAACACTGCCACTTTAGAGCCCCTTTGTAATCTCCCAAAAAGGGTTCTGGCCTCTGTGAAGTAGGATAAGATTGGATTATGAAATTTTCATAAACTTCTAAGAGAAATAAACCAATCTACTTAACTTCCTGATCCCAAATTACAAATATTATAATCATACAAAATATTTAACGATGTATCTCTCCTCCAGCCTTTAAAAAAATCCATTTTACATGGTTTTTGTATCCTGATAAGTTGTTAGGGAGTAGAAATCACCCCATTTTAAAATACACAGGGACAAGAAAAGCAAGTACTCACCCATTTCCTCCAGTGGATTTCTTTGGGAAACCATGCTAGAAAAATATTCAGAAAATTGAGCTTAACAGTGGTTTTTATTCATTCAAAAGCAAACCAAGTCTCCAGTCATACCTTTGGGTACTGGACATTCCATTTTAATAGACGAGTAAGGAGTAGGGTACTGTTTTGTTTTTGTTTTTTTAAGTCCATGATATTTTTCTAGTGTAGCATTTTCTCTTTCTGCCTCAATTATGTGCACTTTGCACAGGATTATTATTATTATTATTATTATTATTATTATTATTATTATTTGCCTTTTTGGAAGGCAGTTGGGGTTAAATTAACTTGCCCAAGTTTACGCGGCTAGATTTTTTGTGTGGGTGTTAAGTGTCTGAGGCTGGAACCGAACTTGAGTCCTCCTGACTCCAGGGCTGACGCTTTACTCACGGCACCACCTAGCTGCCCCAGCACAGGATTATTTTATTTTTCCCTAGAATATACTCCCTAAAAAGCAGACTAATTTTTATCAACAAAAACAGTGAATGGGAAGAACATTGGTACGATTGTGGAAGTTGGTAAGAAATCATGAAAGGAAAGAAAATTTAATTTAGCCCAGCAGAATGTTAGAAAGTTCATCCCAAAGTACAGATTTTGCAAATTGTTCCTTTTGAGATTAGTGTGAGTAGCATCGTTAATTATTTATTAGATGGATTTTTAATACTAATTCCATCAATTAAGAGACTAACATTTACTGAATTTCTACTATGTGCCAATCATTGTACTAGATGCAGCTGATGCAAATACAAAGAATGAAAGGATCCCTACTCAGGA
Source organism: Petaurus breviceps papuanus (assembly GCF_028583685.1). Taxonomy (NCBI): domain Eukaryota; kingdom Metazoa; phylum Chordata; class Mammalia; order Diprotodontia; family Petauridae; genus Petaurus; species Petaurus breviceps. The sequence continues at coordinate 15,653,558 of NW_027186523.1, forward strand.
GAAACTTACATTCTAATGGGGAAAAATAAACCAGAGTCGATCAAAACGGATGCATTTGCCATGCAGTCCAGCCTTCCTGTATTTGTTGTCTTCCCCTGTTAAAATATAAACTCTTTGGGAGCAATGACTGTCCTTTTTTTAATCTCCTTACCCAGCACTTAACACAGTGCTTTGCATACAGTAAGCACTTAATAAATGCATTTTCTTCCATTCCTTCTAAGTCTTTGATAGCTATTTAGACCTCCTAATACATGTCACTGTTCCATCTCTTTCAGTGGCAGCTCCAGAAGTAGAAAAGACACTTGGGGATGGGAAGAGAAATAGAATCCTATGACAGATAATTAATTATGATTCCTCCTCCCAATCATCATCATGGTCTTGCCATTTAAAAAACAAAGATATAAGTGAGAGGTGTTTTTGTTGCCTGGTGATTCCCCTTCAGCTCACATAGGAATCGAATGAACAGTTTCCCACCTATCTCGCTGTACTGTTTAAGAATTAGTCATTATAGGAAATCTACAGACCAACCCAAAGAAAGATCTAACTTTCAATCATGCTATACATTTCATAATTTAATAGCCATGTTTAATCTTCAATTGTTGTAAGTGAGAGGCTGCCATGTTTGGTCTCAAGTATTAGATGTCTTCTCTCAGACTTAACCCAGATGTGCAAAATATTTATATTTGTTTTTTTTTTGTTTGCATCTTCCTCCCATGTTAGCCTGAAAACCTTTTGTACTACAGCCAGGATGAGGAGTCCAAAATCATGATCAGTGACTTTGGGTTGTCCAAAATGGAAGGTAAAGGAGATGTCATGTCTACAGCGTGTGGCACTCCGGGATATGTGGGTAAGTACACTAATGGGTAGTTGTCCCAGGGGTGTATATGTGCATTTGGGGACTTCGTGAGTACCTTTAAGTATATAAAGCCCACTTGTGACCAACTTGATCTCATTTCCTTTGGGGAAAGAATAAAAAAAAAAACCCATAGGTTATGAGGGTGTTGCCAGTAACTCCCTATTACCAATATCAAATATCAAATCCTCTGTTTGACTTTTAATGCCCTTCTTAACCTGTCTCCTTCCTACCTTTCCAGTCTTCTGATATGTTTCTCTCCTCCCTGTTCTCTATACTACTGTGGTACTGGCTTCCTTCCTATTCCTCATACAAAACATTCCATTTCCTAACTCTGGGCATTTCCACTGGCCTCCCCTACACCTGGAAGGCTCTCTTTCCTTACTTCTGACTCCTAGGTTCCTGGTTTCCTTCAGGTCCCAGTAACATCGCACTTTTTCTGCAAGTAGCCTTTCTTGATCCCTCTTAATGTCACTGCCTTCCCTGTGACGTTATCTCTAATTTTTCCTGTTATATATCTCGTTTGTAAAGAATCATCTGCATGTTGTCTGCTCTGTAGACTGCAAGCTCCTTGAAGGCAGGGACTACTTTTTGCCTTTCTTTGCATCCCCAACATTTAGCCTGTCTTTTGTTCCCAGTAATTAAACACAGCCCTTAAATTATAAGCATGCAACAGACATTGGCTTGACATGAGTTTGTATTTTCTGTGCAGTTGCTGCAAGAAGCAACTTGCTATAGCAGAGAACACAATATACAGAGGCAGGAGTCTTGGTTTCATAGTTCATCTCTGCCCTTAACTGGCCATATGACCTTCAACACTTCATTTCCCTTCTCTATGCCTTAGTTTCTCCATCTGGAAAATGAGAGGTTTGAATCAAATGATCTCTAAGATCTGTCCCAGTTCTAACATTCTATGATCAAGTCAGATAATATATGTAGTTATTATTGTTTAGTCATTTCAGCTCCTTTGTGACCCCATTAGGGGTTTTCTTGGAAAAGATACTGGGGTGGTTTGCCATTTCCTTCTCCAGCTCATTTTACAGATGAGGAAACTGAGGCAAACAGGGTTAAGTGTTAAGTGACTTGCCCAGGGTCACACAGCTAATAAGTGTCTGAAGTGGGATTTGAACTCAAATCCTCCTGACTCCTACTCTACCCACTGTAGCACCTAGTGGCTCCCATTAACATAAGGGCATTGCACTTAATGTGCTCCAAGGTCCATTTTGTCTCTAAATCTATGCTCCAATGAAGATTTCCAAAGTGCTCTATGTATATTACTTGGAGGCCGTGAATCCAAGGCCCTCATGTTTCAGATGAGACCTACTGAGATAAAATGGCAGAGCTGGGATCTGAACCTAAGACCTCAGAACTTAAAGCACTATGTATATGTTATTGATGATGATGATTCCAGCTGAACAGATTTTAGAGCTGAGAGAGACCTTAAAGATCATCTCGTTCCACCTCTTTGTTTTATAATCAAGGAAATTGAGGCCTGGAGAGATTTAGCAACTTGTAAGTAGCAGACCTAAGCTTCACTCATAGGCTTTTAGAATCCAAACCCAAGGCTCTCCCCACTCTACAACAATTCTTCAAGTTCTTGGGGCAGCTAGGTGGCACAGTGAATAGAGTACCAGCCCTGGAGTCAGGAGGACCTGAGTTCAAATGCGGCCTCAGACACTTAACACTTACTAGCTGTGTGACCTTGGGCAAATCACTTAACCCCAGTTGCATTGACTTCTCCCCTCCAAAAGACAAAAAAACTTTGAAAACCCAGTTCTTCAAGTCCTTATATAATACATTCTAGGGCTATGTCAGACACACAATCACTTGGTTTTTAATGTTTCCCTTGGGAGGTTTCATATGTCATATCCAATCATTCCTTTTTTTTTTTTAATGTTGCTGCAATTTAATGGCTAGAAGACAAGAAGGAAAAAGAAATGGAGTTACATAAAGGAAAAGAATGAATAGAGGGAAGAAATTAAAGGGCAGGAGAAGAGAAGAGGGGATAGGAATGGCAGAACTAAGATGACGCCATTTGCCTGTGTCTAAAGCCCTAGTCTCCTGCATAGCCAGTCACTCTCCTCTTTTTAAAAGGGACCTTTGCCTCTAAATTGTATGTGTTGGAGAGCAGGTGGGGAGTAACCTTAGTGATCATTTTATAAAGATTGTTGCTGGCTGCTCATCTGTAAGCCAAGAAATAACATCTAATCACTTTGCTTCTTGGCATATTTGTATATAAACTAGTAAGATAATGGAAGTAGGAAAGAGCCAGGCCATATCATGAGGGATTGAAGTGTGTGTGTGTATGTGTGTGTACACATGTGTGAACATGCATGCATGGGGGAGGGGAGGGAGAGATCTGTACAAACCAGTGGGTAAGCAGAAAATAAAATGAATGTTATCTAATCCAACAGTCTCTTAAAAGGAGTGAGGAGAAGTACCACCCACACTGAATCACAGCAATTAGAAAATGAAAACTCTATTAAGTCATGTTATTTAGTCACTTGGCCAGTACAGGATTTCTTTCTTTCTTTTTTTTTTAAATTTAACCTCCTTTTATTGATTATTGCAAAGTCTTTGGTACAAATCCATACTCATCTATTAGTCATTTACTGCAAATACATAAAATAGATTTAAGTAGATTGAGAATACTAGAGGGTTTGAGGTCCTCATGGGAAAGAAAAACTGTTCTCTATTTAATAATGCAACCAATATAATAATTTCAAGAACAATTGGAAGAAAATGTTTTCAGGATTTCTTTTTCTTTTCTTTTTTTTGGAGGGAAGGCAGGGCAGTTAGGGTTAAGCGACTTGCCCAAGGTCATACGGCTAGTTTTTTGTGTTAAGTGTCTAAAGCCAGATTTGAACTCAGGTCCTCCTGACTCCAGGGCTGGTGCTCTATTGACTGCAACACCTAGCCGCCCCCAGGATTTCTTTTTTCAATGAAGCTGTGATATGTGGCCCAGTCCAGAGCATGAATCTGCTATATGGTACTGTGCATTCATTCAGTTTTCACTTTTAAGTATGTCTTTTAAAATATGATCAAATAGTCCTGACAAAGAATATCTATGTTGTACCATTTTAATTTTTGATGTTTGAGGATTTTTCTTTCAAAATAAATTTTTGGGTATTTCTATGTTGGCTAAAGAACTAGCAGGGCTGTGAGACTGAATGTGAACTCTTCTGGGTTTCTAAATAACTGCCAACCAAACTCTGTGGTTTTCTTACAGTTCTGTCCACTCTCTGGTGCTGCTAAAGTACAAGGAGCCATGTTGGATTTTTTTTTCTTGGGGAAGCATAGGGAGGACAGAGAGAAATATGAATGTTCTGTGTAACAAATCTTTCTGATTTACATTTGCTGCGCACTCACAAGGTACATGGATTTCTGCTGAACACTGTAGGATCAGAAGGTGGTAATGTGAGGTCACGGACAAGTGGTGCTCACCTTCTAGGATCTTCCATTCCTATGCCATTAAGTCACAAAACAAACAGGTGGAAAATCTCAGAATGAGAACTTCCTCCTCGGCTAAGGGGAAAATCACACCTTCAAAATGATGAGGCATCACATACAAGGATGCGCTTATTCTTATTAAGCAGAATCACTTCCCCAGGCCACATACACACACTATTTACCTCCACTATTTACTACCACTCCATGGAATGGTCTCATCCCAACCTGGAATTAAGAAGGAGTTATAGGAAGATGAAAGAATCATTTACCCCATTTCTTATTTGGGGGAAGTTTATTCTCCCATGCTTCAGAACTCAAGAAAGAGAATTAAGGGAAATTTTTACTTATTACTACTTATAATAGTTAACATTTATATAGTGCTTACTATGTGCCAGGAAGGCAGTTAGGTGACATAGTGGATAGAGGGCCAGCCATAGAGTCAGAGAGACTCATCTTCCTGAGTTCAAATCTGGCCTCAGACACTTACTAGCTGTGTGACCCTGGGCAAGTCACTTATCCCTGATTACTTCACTTCCTCATCTATAAAATGAGCTAGAGAAGGAAATGGTGAACCATGCCATTATCTTAGCTAAGAAAACCCCAGATGGAATTACAGAGATTGGACATGACTGAAAAATGACTGAACAACGTGTTTAGGCACTGTGCTGATTGCTTTATCATTATCTTACTTGATCTTCACCAAAACCCTACGAAGTAGGTGCTATTTTTATCCTCATTGGTAATGGATATAAGAAAAGACAGCAACATTAATTATAATGATTGCATGCAAAATTTTAATTAATATAAATAATAATATAAATCATATAAACCAGATCTGTAACAAGAAGACCAAAAGAACCTAAAGAGTGCCGTAATCAACAACTTTCTTAACCAGGCAGGGAGAGATGGTGGTAAAAGGGTATGTGGATTTAGAATATAAACTTATTTATAAAATTTTACAGACAAAGATGATGGTAGCTTATAAGCAGTATTACCTCATACAGAAGAGAAGCAATGGAGAGCAAAACTAATTTAAAGAAAGCTTGATTAGAAGCTCAAGAAAGCAATCATCCCCATGATTAGAAGAGAAAGAGGACAACAAACAGAAGAAATGTGGAAAAGATCTGCAAAGATTTTCATGACAAGTCATTTTTGCAAAGGAGACCAGTTGAACCACCATTCTTGCAGTGTAATATCACAATCCCTAACATATTTATAGAGGACACAGAAATGGCACTAAAAAAAAGCAAGTGTGTGTAGAAGAGGTTTGAAAAACTACTAACCAATGTGCCTTCTTTATCATTTTTACAGAATTTGTGAGAATAATCTGCAAATGCATTGAGGCCATTCTTGATGAGTGTATTAGTAGAAACAGTCAAACGTTCACAAATAATATTCTATGTCAGACCATACATATTTTTATCATTGTACAATTGACTAAAAGTTACTACTACATTTATTTTTATTGCTTATTTTAAAATACTTTATTCAGTAGAGTAAAACATTATTTTATTTATTTATTTATGGTTTTTCTTTGAAGGGGGAGGGCAGGGCAGTTGGGGTTAAATGATTTGCCCAAGGTCACACGGCTAGTAAGCATTAAGTGTCTGAGGCTGGATTTGAACTCAAGTCCTCCTGACTCCAGGGCCAGTGCTCTATTCACTGCACCACCTAGCCACCCCAAAACGTTATTTTAAAGACCATCTTCAAACAAGGTGTCTTCCATCCATACATCAAAATCATTCATGATTCCTTGAAATATTTAACAATGGAGAGAGTCTTGTTCACTGACTTTCTGACCATAAAAACCAGGCAAGGCATAAAACAAGAAAGTGAATATTAGTCAAAGAAGGACCAGTGGGCTATAGGAGATCTAAAATGAAGTCCAAGTTGAACTGGAATCTCCTGAACAGTGAGGTACTCCAGATGCTTCTGTTAGTAGATGACATCATGCTAGTTAGATTACCCCCTGAAACACTACCAAGCTTCCTGGAAGAAATTGTTTGGCCTAATCATACAGAAAGGAAAAACCAAGTGGGTGACGAATACCTATTGTTGGGATTATGACATGAAGTTGGTTAAACAATTTATGGAATGTCCATCTGTATGTGTGTGTACAAACACACATATCAACATATACGTACAAGCTTTTGTATATATACATCCTATATGCTGTATATTATTGTGTTATGTATATATTGTATCATGTGTATTTATAGTAGATTACTACTCTGAAGTAGTCTGCTACTATAGATTGTATCATAGGTGTATATATTATATGTAGTATGTAGACTACTACTAGGAAGTAGTCTACTACTATTTTAGAGGCAGGGTGAACAAATGGATTAATAAGTAAGCCTCAGAATTAAAAAGAACCAGGACAGCAGACGGCATTGCCTTCAGGAAATTGCAAAGGTCTTCTAATGTCCCCAAGCTTCTCTAAGAAACAAAGGTCCATATTTTTAATATTTCTAGTCTTCCAGTATTATTTTTATGACTCTGTAAAATGGAATACTATAAACTCTAGAAAACAGAAAACAAATGTGAGAATGGGGAGGTTCATGGTGGGCATAATAACAGGCTGTGTAACGCTTTAAAGAAGAAGAGGTGTAAAGATATCATGAGGGAAATGGGTAATGGAGAAAGACGATGGCCATGTAACAAAAGCAAAGTGTTCATCCTGAGTGCCCCATTTCTAGCCTTGCAACGTCAGGAAAAGCCAAGGGAGGTTGGAAAGACCTCCTGTGGCTATTTTATGAGAGGAAATGGACCAGAGTCACAAAGGATGTGTGCAGGTGTGGCTGAATTACAATCTATATCACTGTAGTGAACATCCACATTGATCATTGATCCATTTGAGCCTCGTGAGTTTCTGAATGTGCTTTCATCTGGAACATTTCCTTTAGCGTCAAGAGTAAATTTGCACATAACATGAGAATAATTTCTTTGCCAACCCAAAGCAATTCATAATTTCATGGCCTTTGTACTTATTATTAAGCATTCTGATAGTTTTTAACTGTACAACACTTTTTATTTAAATGACTCTTTGGGTGAATAGTCAGTTTATGGAATAGTAAAACAATCGCCTTAATTTGAACAAGACTCACAATATTAGAGAAATAACAAGGTGGGGGGGAGCATACTACATGGCTGCATGTTCAGTACCCTTCTGTGTTTTGTTTTTGCTTAGAAGACATTAGTTTTATAGGCTTGAATATTGCTCTTTAAAATTTATTTGTACAAAGTAACCAGAATTGATACAACATTTAGAAAGAAATGTCACCTGTGGGATTTTTTATCATTAAAATAAACTTTATTTGAAATACGATTTTGGCCATAATCAGTGAGCATTTATTTAGTACCTACTAATGTGCCAAGCATATGCTGAGCAGGGGGATACAAAAAGAGGCAAAAGATAGTGCCTGCCCTCAAGGAGCTCACAATCCAACGGGAGACAGTATCCAAACGTATTTAGAAGCAAGTTATATATGGGATACATAAAAGATGAATAACAGAGGGAAGGCACTAGAATTTAAAAGGATTGGGAAAAGCTTCCTGAGGAAAGTAGAATTTTAGCTGGGACTTGAAGGAAGCCAGAAAAACCAGAGACAAGGATGAGCAACAGCCAGAGAAAATACCCAGAGCCGAGAGATGGACTGTCTAGTTTGTGGAATAGTGAGAAGGCCTGTGTTGTGATTGAGTTCATGATTGAGAGTAAGATGCAAGGCTAGAAGGCTGGGAGGTGGGGAAGCATTGATGAAGGGCTTTGAATGTCACAGACATTTTATATTTGACCCCAGAGGTGATAGGAAGCCACTGGAGTTCACAGAGCAGGGCAGGGGTTGGGGAGAGTGAAGTGGTCAGACCTGGGCTTTAGGCAGCTGAAAGAAGGATGGGCCAGAGTGGAGAAGGCTTATGGCAAGCACACCCACAATGATAACAGGTATTTTTTGAGCACCCATGATGTGGGTGGCATCGTGTTAGGAAGAGATTAGATTTAAAATGCATTAAGATAGCTTTGCTGACTCCGAAGGGCTCATAAACAGGGAAAAATGTTTACTAATTCACTTGATCTCTATGCTTCCGGTCTCTTTCCTTTGCATTAGAATACCACATCTTCTTTTTGTCTCTTATTCTGCTTTGGCATTTTCTGTCTTATTCTTCCCCTTCTCTTTGCTTTGGAGAAGCAAGGATAAGGCTATCAGATTGGCTCTGAGAGGAATTCCCGATTCCCTTCTCCCTGGGTTGTGATCCTGGAGTAATGAGAACATCTTGTGAAATTCCTTTCATCTTATTCCTCCAACATAGAACAAGGGCAAAATGCAAGTCTCACTTGCATTCTCTGTATAATTGCAAAATATGCCTACTTTGGAGAACCGAAGTTTGACCGAATGTCATGCAGGTGGTAAAATGATCCCTTGAGAATGTTAAACAGGTGATTCATGTGCCATGAATTGCAGTTGGATTAATTGACATCAATCGTCCTGTCCAGCTCTAAAATTCCAATTCTATGAAATCATTGTGGTTGGAACCAAAAGCCCAGGTAGAAAACTAATAGAAGAGAAGGTGGGAGGCATAGCTGAGGGGGTAAAGTAAACCAATCTCTCCACACGCTGTTTTTCTTTCTTTCTGTAGTGCTACACAGAAGAAACTAGACTTGCACATAGTTGGTGCCCTATTTAATAAAATTGGAGACAATATGCCCTCAAGACAAACACTCTCTAAAGAGACTGTGTGAAAGCAAAGAAACATCTGTGGTTTCTTTTTGTGTTCTCTGTTCAGCTGTCTTGCCAAAGGCCACTGAGCATAAACAAGAAGGCACTGAAAAGCTTCAGTTAAATTTAAGTTCACATAACTGAGAAAAAGGTAAGAAATGCAACCCTCCTTGGGTAGCAGATTGATAATCTGTCCCAGCTGCTTCTCAGTGATGCCACTAATCTATGAAGAAGATTTCCATTATTCTCCATATGCTTCTTCTAGTTTGGGGAAAAGAAATCAAGTTGGCATAAATTCATAACTTTTAAGCAGTTGTCAGATAACAAAAAAACGCCTTCCTAAAGGGATGTAAAGACATCCTGTCTTAGCAGAATATCCCCAGGCCCCAGACTTTTCTGTTAGGGAGAAAAGACAAGAGTAATGGTAGTTGCCATGTCTCTTTAGCCATAGCCTTGAACCCAATCCAGCTTCTCACCTTAGGCTGAATAACTAAAACAGCTGGGCTTTTGTCTTGCTGAATAATCATTCATGATTAAAATCATACGCTGAGCAAAAAAATAAATTCCTTCGAAGATGGTCACACTTTTGTATTTTGCATGCTTTGTAATGAAAGTGAATATGCATGTGTTAGAGCTAATTTCTCTTTCTCCCTCTTCCTCTCTCTCCCTCAGTTGCCACAATTTCCCTCAGTAATTTATTTACAAAATCTCACAGGTGATTTTTAGGCTGCCTTTCTTATAATGGCCATCAACAACAAAAACACCCTTGCAGAATGAGAAATAAAAATATTCTAACTCCCTGAAAAGATTATACCAAACATGTTTACAAAGTAGACCTGAATAAATTAACACATGGCAAACAGGAAAGACATTTTCCTTTAGTCCCTTTCTGAAGTTTTTATTTTTATTTTCTTTTGTATTTAGTTCATCAGATCATGGGCATTAAGGGACTTCAAAGTCTAGTCCAAATTCTTGAATTTCACAGGAAAAAAAGGAACCCAAGAGATGTTAAGTGTCTCTTCTAAGACTACACAAGTAATACATGACACAGAGAGGACCTGGAGTCAGATCCCTGATTCCAAAAGCACTCTACATTACAGTACTTAATGCACACAGTCTTCTGCTTCTGTTGACCTGGCTTTGTACCACTTTATCTGAACCTTTCCATATTTCTTTGTATCTTTCACATTTGTTGGTTTTCGTAGCACACTCCTCCCCTTTTACATGAAGATATCAGAATTTATTCAGTCATTCTCCAATCCACAAAAAGCATATTATTTGGGACATTGTTGTCTATAGCCACCTATAAATCCTCCATGGAGGTCCACCCACTGTCCTAGGCACCTTTCTCTCAGTCTTTAAGCCTCATGAGAGTATTAGTCTAGCACACAAATATTTCAGAGGCTAATAAGACAAAGTGTGTTAGTACTAAGCCAGCTAGGTAGCTCAGTGGATAGAGTGCCAGGCCTACAGTTGGGAAGACCTGAGAAATCCATCCTCAGATGCTGCTGTGTGACCTTGGGCAAGTCACTTAACTTTGCCTCAGTTTCCTCATCTGTAAAATGAGCTAGAGAAGGAAATGGCAAACCACTCCAGTATCTCTGCCAGGAAAACTCCAAATGGGGTCACAAAGAGTAAGACATGACTGAAAAAAGACTGAACAACAACAAATTAGAGATAAATTGAAATTATCTGAATATTTGTGTGCTATATTAATACTCTTCATGAGGCTTAAAAACTGAGAGAAGGGTGCCTAGGACAGTGGGTGGGCCCCCATAGAGGATTTATAGGTGACCATGGACAACAATGTCCGAAATAATGTGTTTAATGATTGGAGAATGACTGAATAAATTCTGATATCTTCATGTAAAAGGGGAGGAGTGTGCTATGAAAACCAACAAATGTGAAAGATACAAAGAAATATGGAAAGGTTCAAATAAAGTGGTAAAAAAAAGAATTCCTTTTTTTTCTAGTGTAATTTCCTCCAAAATAATTTAAACCAAATTTTTTATTTTCTGAGCAGAGATGAGCTATAGGTCTGTCCTTTTAGCATAGTGGCAGAATTCAAGGCATTTTATCATCTATTCTGCTCCTTTTTGCTTCTCCCCACCAGGAACCCTAACCCTTTAGTCTGGACCAACAGAATTCTACCCAGGCAAAGTTAATCTACTCAGTTTGGCGACTTGCCTTAAGGCATGGCTGCCATGAGTTGGAAGGTTCTAGAGTAATCTTCATCTCACCTCTCTGTATCTGGTTGGCTCCAAGACCATGCTTTACTCCATCCACATATTCAACAGGACATCTACCCATATTGCTACATGTATGCCATTCTCCCTTATACTTCTTACACAGGGAAAAATAATCAACTCAATGTTATTATTGCCCCTAAAAAAGATCTGAAAATCTACTACCCTATGGCTCTCCTCACCATTCCTGACTATATAGACCAAAGCTCCATTCTCTGGCATTCCCATGTGAATTATGGTTCTGTTGCCCAGTAGAATTTAAGCTCAACGAGGACAAGAGATGTTTCGCTTTTACATTTGTATCGCAGGTGGGTAGCACAGTGCCAAGAACACGGCTTGCTAATTGATAGCTGCTCTTGCTCCCAGACTTGGATAGAATCTACCCAAACACACCCCAGACTGGACACTGGGCCTTTATTTGGCAGACCTACAGCAACAAGGAAATCCATTACCTCGTGACACACACCCCCTTGGAGTGTATAATTTTTAGGAAGTTTTTTCCTTACATCAAGCCCAAGTATACTTCCTTGCTACAACTTCTCCCCACTTTTTCTGGTTCTGCCCTTTAAGACCAAGCAGAATCCCTCTTCCACAAATGCTTTGATACAACTGTTACCCCCTTTCTTCTTCCCAGACTTCTCTTTTCCAAGTTTAACATTCTTGGTTCTTTCAATTTTTCACATGGTCTTGTTTTAAGGTTTTCTTCCTTTTTTAAAAAACCACTCTGGAATTCCCTCTTTCAGTGTTCTCCAGCTTAGCAATTTCCTCCTTTAAATGTTGGACCTAGAACTAAACATAAAACTCCAGGGTTGGTCTGAGCAAGGCAGGATACTGAAGGACCAATACCTTCCTTATCTTGGATATTACACGTCTCCTAATTCAGCGAAAGCTTGCATTACCTAATTACCCTGTTGACTTTCACTAGAAGGGCACTAAAGCTCCAAAGAAAAAAATACTGTCTACTCATACACCTCCTCATCCCCATCTTGGATTTATAAAGTTGACTTTCTTAGACTTTACATTTGTCCCTAATTTGTTGTTCAGTCTTTTTTTCAGTCATGTCTTACTCTTTGTGACCCCATTTGGGGTTTTCCTGGCAGAGATACTGGAGTGGTTTGCCATTTCCTTCTCTAGCTCATTTTACAGATGAGGAAACTGAGGCAAACAAGGTTAAATGACTTGCCTAAGGTCACACAGCTAGGAAGCATCTGAGGATGGATTTTTCAGATCTTCCCAACTCTAGGCCTGGTACTCTATCCACTGAGCTACCTAGCTGGCTTAGTCCTAGCACACTTTGTCTTATTAGATTCAGTCCAGCATGCTAGCCTGTTGGGATAATTTTGGTTTCTGATTCTGTCCCATGGTAGTTAGCTGCTGTGTCTTCTGCAGATCTGATAAGCATCCATCCCTTCTCATTCTGAGCAATTCTTATCAATAGTTTTCCATAAATTCTCTACAAGGGGTCCCATCAGTGTGTTGGGAACCTTCCTCTAGCACTGCTGACAGGGTGTGGATAATAATGGATCACATAGCTTGTGTTCTAGTTATCCTTTGCTCTTATTACATGAGTGACCTTGCCTTTTTTGGGGAATGGGAGTGCGGGGGAGGAGTCATACAGTAAAGCTCTTTAGATGCCAGTGGTGCCAAACTCCAAAAGAAACAGGGGCCACTAACTTGTACATAAAGATCCTGACAGGTACACACTGCCCTAGAAAACTACATATTAACATTATCTACATTTTATTTTATTTCCATTTATGTTGTCAAATATTTTCCAATTACATTTTTATTTATTCAGACCATACTCAGGAATGTTGTGGTCTGCATTTGCCTCCCCACCACCCACAACTCCATATTAGACACCTCTGCTTTTTACTACTTCTCTGATAGTAGCAAGGTGGATAGAGCACTTTAGTCAGGAAGACCCAAGTTCAAATTCAGCTTTAAGTGTTTTGGGGGATGCAGTGATATATACTGTGTACTGTATTGTGCTAAGGAAGACCCTAGCCTGGGACCCCCTAATTGTGTAAACAAATATTTTGGGGAGTGTTACTGAATGCATGATAAATTTATGTGTCACATGGTATACTGAGTGTGATAGATAGATAGATAGATAGATAGATAGATAGATAGATGATATGTTTTGCTTAAGGATATTGCTATGTTATGCTTTATTGAACAATGTTTAGTTTACTACTGAATGAATAGAGAGTTCATTATACTATACAATTAGATCCTTAATATTATTCATAGCAACAGTCCTCAGCTGTGCTGCCATAATTGGCAATACATCTTCTCTCTCCCAAAATTACCTATTGGGGAGGTATTCCTCCTCAAAATGAATGTAAAATGTATTCACTTTTTATATATCTCTATATACTTGTCTTTCTCCCCTCTAAAAGAATGTAAGCTTGGGAGATCATTGGCTCTTAGATTTTTGTCTCTGTATCCCTCATGTCAAGCAAAATGCTGGTACATGGTATGAAATTTGTAAACATCAATCTTTTCATCTTCCAAAGTGAATTTTGGTCTTCTCTTTGGACCTTCCCCAGTTCACCAGACTCTTCCATTTGCATTAGATCAAGTGTGATCTCAGGGACTCTTAGTGTATCTCAGGGAGGGTGAATCTGTGCTTGCCAAAGGAGGTGGGGGAAAGGGAGGTAAGGATGGAATGCCATCTCATATCTTTTTTTTCTTTTTTAAAGCAATCGGGATTAAGTAACTTGCTCAAGGTTGCACGGCCAGTTGTTTCTGGGTGTGGTGCTAAGTATCAGAGCCCAGATTCGATCCCAGGTCATCCCGACTCTGGGGCCGGTGCTCTTACTCACTGAGCCACCTGGCTGCCCCTCATATCTTTTTTCTCTCTAGAATTTTTGAAAAGTCCCAGAGTTACTGTAACCAGGGTACTTATATTTAGAGTATAGGTGGCCAGTCCTCAAAAGAAAGGAATGCTTATAGTATTAGATAATATACATGTTGCTATCACAGTTTGAATTACAGTGGAATAATATACTTAACCATGAAACTGAACCTGTGAGAAACCCTGTCACAGAATCACTTGATGCACACTGTTCGAAAACCTCTCATTAGAAACATTCTGTTTCTTCTTCCCACTACAGTCTCCATCTCTAGCACATTTTGTAACACCAGCTGCCCTCCCATGTTCCCTACTGTCCTCTACTTTCCTCCCCTCACCACTTCCTTCTCACCCACAGCCACATTTTAGCTTCCAGAGTATCTGAATAGCTACTCCTCCTTTGGATTGGAAAGGAAAGCCAGGGATGGTCTGCTTCAACATGCCAATGGCACAAAATTCCAGAGTCCATTAGGCTGCTAGGACGTAAGAGCAAGCTGATCTTTGGCTGCTCTGTTTAGCCAGATGTCACTTTAAATGAGTTCTTGTAGCAATCAGAACCATTGCAAAAATAGGGGAAGAGAAGAGGGAGGAGAAACCAAGTGATCTGAGACATTGTCTATGCCTCTTAATTTCTGTGACTTTTAAGTTATCAGCCAAACCAAAAGCAAGATCTTTCATTCCAGTATCATCTTCCTTGCCAGTAACCTTGATAACATCACTAAGAAACTATGCAAAATGGCAACATTTTAACACCCTGTTTATGGTAAAAGAAAAAAAAAATCTAGTGTCATTTACATTTTTTATGCATGAAATGAGGGATGCTTTTTTTGCCTACATGAAAAATTCTTCTGTTGCTGGGAACAAAACCTGACCAGAGCTGTCGTATCTTTATTCATATGGAAAATTCCTCAGTACGGCCCCTTTGCTTTTAGCTCAAATGAGAAAAGGTCTATAAAATGCTTTTCAAATCTTAAAGTGTCTTCTGAAAGTGTCAGCTCATAGAATACCATCTCCTACTTGCCCTGGTTCTGTCTAAAGTCTTACATTCAACACAACAAGAGAATTTTGCTTCCTTTGATACCTAGAATTGATTTTTCAGTTCTGAAAAGGGAATTAATTATGCATTGCTAAGAGAAGGTCATGAAAATGTCATCTTCATCTCCTGCTTTCTTCCTCCAGAGCTGCTTTTTCCTCCTTGTTTATGCCACAGTTCAGTAACTCTATCCAGCAGTACTGACTCAGACAACATGCATTCACATACATCCATTAGCATGAGTGGAATGGTTCTTCTCATCACGTAGCTGAAGGGCCTCAGAGGGAAAAAAAAAAAAAGACTGCCTGCACTCAAGGAAGCAGCCCTGAGAACCAGAATCTCATAGTAATCTTAAAAGACTACTCTGAATATTGGATACTCAGAGGTCACTTGCAATGGCTCAACACTTTGAAAGAGTTATAATAAATACATTCCTCCACTCAAGTCCTATTTTGATTCTTCATCATGGCATAGGAGTGCCTCTGGGCTTTCTCCTAAACAAAGCTAGGGGAGCACAAGTTCTAGTAAATCCTATCAAGCTGAAAAGGCTTTTAGTATCGGCTTGGCAATGTTCAACATCCTGATCGTCCCCACACCAGTCTAGCTGAGTTTTTAGTAGAAAATTGGCCATAGAGTGATGAACAGTTCTTAAAGATTAATGCCTAGGCAGACAATCTGCATTAATGAAAGGTGTACCCACACTAATGAATTGTGAATCCTTGAAGAATAGAAATGGTAACGCCTTATTTTTAGCTAAGAAATTTTATTTTCTATCCTTAAAACTCCAAGAAGTTGACAAGTGCAATTGATAGGAAGGTGAGGTACGGGAGGATAGTGGAGTTTCGTGGTGTCACTAAGTGAGTGGTTGAATGGGGGATTGAACCCAATCCAGGTAACTGTCTTCTTATCTATTGCTGATTTAATGATGATAATATTTTAGATGTGTAAAGTATTCTTTTCCAAAGCACTTTTGTTACCTATTAAATTTCACATTAACAGCTCTTCTTATTAGGCCATCTGCTTTGCTCTCAAGATGTTTTTCTCTAACAATCCCAAGATCTGGGACAAATCATTAAGATTCTGTTATTTAAAATTAAACAAATGTGTCCTCTATGTGCAAATAACAAACAAAAAAAAATCTGTAATCGAAACCTATCTTAAAGATTCACTTGTGGAGCTTCAGAGGATAATGGCTCCTTCTCCATTCAGGAAGTTGATAAATGCCTTGATATAGAAGAAAACAGTGTTAGAATGAAATTCTGGAGAGCCATTCCTGTTTATGTAGTATAGGACAGCTTGAATACAAAGCGCTTTCACCACAGTAACCCTGTGAATATATTATTTTTTTTAATAGCAAGCATATTAACCCATTCTACAGATAAGGAAGGCTGTTCAGGTTCACATAGCTAGTAAATGACAGAATTAGGTTTTGAATTTAGACCTCCCAAGTCCAGGAGTTCAGAGATCTTTTTGATATATAACACTATCTCCAACATAAAAAGAAGAAGCATCAAGTTCAACTTATACCTGAAAGAAATCTTCACTGTGACATACTTGATATGTGACAATCAAACTTGTCCTTAAAGACTTCAGAGGAAAAGGAACCCACCCCCTCTGCAGTCAGCCCATTCCGCTTCTGGACATAATTGTTAGGAAGTTTTTCCTGACACCAAACCTCAATTTCCCTCTTTCCAACTTCTGTTCATTGCTTTTGGTTCTGTCTTCTGGGGCCAGAGACAGGCTAATTCTTTCTCCAGAGGAGAGGTCTTCTGATACCTAAAGACAACTATCATGTCCCCCTAGTCTTCTCTTTACGAGACTAAAAACATCCCCAAATCCCAAATTCCTTCAACCAAGCTTCATATGATATGGATTCAAGGCTCTTTCCTACCCTGGTTGTCCTCCTACACATTCTTCAGTTTATCAATGTCCTTCTTAAACTACGAACTAGTCTCCTGGAGAAGAAAATAGCTAACCATTCTTGTATCTTTGCCAAAAAAAAAAAAAAAAAACCCAAATAGGGTCATGAAGAGTTCAGACATGACCAACTGACTAAACAACAATAAAAAGGGAATATATAAAATAAAACAAAGGGATTATATATTTTAGTGTAAGATGTCTCTACAAAGGATCTCCATGTTCCCATAGTACTTTTGAGAAAGAAAGCCTCTGAAATCTATTTATGAAAACGTCAGTTGCTTCTTATATGCATAGTCCTGACAGAAGATGAGGTTTGAAGAGGGAAGGTTGAAAAAGGGCTCATGTGCAGGAGCTGATGGGATATAGAAACACTCCAACAGTGGAGAAAGAAGAGAAAGTGCAAGACAAAAATAAAAGGGGAAGAGAAAAAAATACTGTGTGGAACAGGGTGATGAAAGTGCTTCCTGCCCAAAGTAATCCTTTGTGATTCAACTTGGACTCTTTTGGAAGTAAATACCTTTTGACTTATTATTATTACATAATTAAATTCTTCTTTCTTTTTTTTCATAATTAAATTCTCCAGGGATGGGGAACCTATGGCCTTGTGGCCCTCTAGGTCCTCAAGTACAACCCTTTGATTAAATTCAAACTTCACAGAACAAATCCTTTTATTAAGGGGATAAATAAAAGGATTTAATTAATATTTTAATTTAATTAATAATTAATTAGTAAAAGATTTGTTCTGTGAAGTTTGGATTCAATGAAAGGGCTGCACTTGAGGACCTAGAGGGCCATATGTGGCCTTGATACTGCAGTTCCCCACTCCTGTTAAATCTAAACAGTATTTAGGAACTTTGCAGGAAAATGGGGTCCCATGACCAGTGAATTTGAAAGATGATGAACCCAGACAGGTTCTAAGAACTTTGCCACCTTGGGGTAGCATGGCATTCTCCATATATATGAAGGACAACTAGTGAGCAAATGAAGAGGAAGATGCGATGCTGAGCTCAGAGAGTAACTAATAGTTCAGCAAAGAACAATAGCATGAAATAAGTCTGGGAGGGTAGAGTCAGATTGTGGAGAGCCTTAAATGTGCAGCTTAGGAGGCAACAGGGAGCCCCTAAAGATTTTTCTAAGCGGTGGAGTAACACGAGCTGTGCCTTAGAACAGTTGTCTAGGTCAATGTTTGGAGAATGGATCAGAGAGGAATCAGACCTGAAGCAGGGAGATCCATTAGGAGGCCACGGGGATAGAGCTGGCAAAAGGCAGTGAAGCCTGAACTGGGGTGCTAGCAGTGTGAGGGGAGAGAAGGGGATGGATGGAAGAAGCCTGGAAGTGGAATCAACAAACTCTAGTACTTGATTAGACATGGGGGACAGGGCAGGGAGAAAGGGGCCTTAGAAGGAAGGGCTAAGAGTACTCCAACTTAACTTGAACTCAATCCAGTCTTGAAAAAAGAAGATGGACCAAATAACATACTGAATTCCCTCCTGGCTTGAATTCTAGGAAAGATATCTGCCCAAGTACTATCTCCACCCCACACAGGACAGCCTCCCTTTCCACCCTCTTAAAACCAGATCTGTAAGGAGCGTGAGTTCCTATTTCACTTAATCATTTCACACCCACCTCCACACATTCAGTTCTAAATTGATTCTCCTTGCCCATCTGTCTCCCTCTTCTTTAAACTCATAGTCCTTATTTACTGATTTTTTTTCATTCTCAGATTTTGGCAATAGCTCAAGTCTCTGCCCCAAGGGGTGTTTATTTCTTCTTACCCATGTTGACTGTGCTCTGCCTGTTTTATCCCTTAGCTTCAGACACTGTCTAGGCTTCCTTAGGTACCTGCAGTTCTTTCAGGGCTTTCAAAATGTGTTAGTTTTTTAAACTCTAAAGCATGTCTTTTGCCATTCCCTTTCATATTTTTGACTGTTCTGGCCCTTTCTTCTTATCTTAATATTTTAATTCTGTGGGGAGCTGTTAATGATACTGAAGCAGCCCAAATTTGTTTAGCATCATTTCTCTAGGTGACTCAAGGGTCTTTTTGGTGATTACTCCTTGGTAATGCTTGGGCAGCTGATGCCCACTAAGGAGGTGATTTTTCTCAGGAGAGATCAATGTTAACTAGTAAGCATAGGAAAGAAGTGGTTCTAGCTCAAAACAAATCTATAAGTGCATCATAATGACTTTTATAAGTTTATGACATATTCCTTAACAGCAACCCTAAAGATAGAGCAGATAGGTCTTCCTTAGAATCATGATGGAAATGGATTACATGTGACACGAGTGAAGAGCAAAGAGGGTCCAAGGAGTGTTCTTTGCTTAGAAGGATTCTTGATCCAGTGTCCATGCACTTTTTTTAAAAAAAGCAATTGGGGTTTAAGTAACTTGCCCAAGGTGTGGGTGTTAAGTATCTGAGGCCGGAACTGATCTTGGGTTCTCCCAACTCTGGGGCCAGCACTCTTACTCACTGCGCCATCTAGCTGCCCCATGTCCATGCACTTTTTTTTTTAAAAGCAATCAGGGTTAAGTAACTTGCTCAAGGTTACACGGCCAGTTATTTCTGGGTGTGGTGCTGAGTATCTGAGCCTGGTTTTGATCCAGGTCATCCCAACACTGGAGCCGGTGCTCTTACTTGCTGAGCCACCTGGCTGCCCCTAAGCAATTGGAGTTAAGTAACTTGCTCAAGGTTACATGGCCAGGTGTTTCTGGGTGGGTGCTAAGTGTCTAAGCCTGGGATTCGATATCCAGGTCATCCTGACACTGGAGCCGGTGCTATATATTACCTATATATTATATTCATGCATTAAAAATATTCATCTAAGAGGGGTCTGTAAGTTTCAGTACACTGCCAAAGGGGTCTATGACACGCAAAAAAGTTAAGATCCTAAGAAAGGAAAGAAGGAAGGGAAGAAAGGATGGAAGGAAGGGAGGATGGACTGACTAGGCAGTATTTTGGTTGAAAAGGATCTGAGTACGTATGTGAATGGACTTCAACAGTGTGGATCAACAGTGTGATGTGGAAGCCACTTTGATTGAACTAAGGCTTCACTAAGAAAAATCTATATCTGGAACCAGAGGAATGCTAACCTCTGTTTTGTCCTGACTATATCTAGAGTATTATATTGAGCTCTGAGTGCTGTATTTTAAGAAGGACATTGATAACTGGGAAAGCACCCAAGAGAAGGGCAAGCAGAACAGTACAGGGCTTCAAGATCATTAAACAATTGATAGAAGGTGGAATGTTTAACCTGGAAAGAGGAAGAATTAGAAGGGATGCTGTACATGGAGCTAAAGGGCTTTCATACGAGAGAGGTTCCTGCAGAGCCAGAGGCAATGAGTGGAAATTTTAAATGGGGCAGATTTAGGTTTGATACAAGGACAACTCCTAATTCAGAGCTATCCTTAAGTATCATAGGTTGGCAGAGAAGGTGGTGGACTTCTCATCCCTAGAGATCTTTAAACAAAAGTTGCCACAAAAATTGGATATGTTTGAGAGTCTACGCTTGTTCATGTATACTAGATGGGACCTGATGCCACTTCCAATCCAGAAATTCTTCAGTCCTGGGAATAGTCAACATATGTGAACAAATACCTTTGAATTATGTAATAATGCCAAATTCCTACAGTTTTCCCTCTATCTCTTAGGGAAGGGTTTGACCAGCATGAGAAAGACAGAGAGACAGATGCAGAGAGATAGAGAGAGATGAAACAGAGACAGAAAGGGACAGATAAAGAAAGAGAGAGAGAGACAGGTCCATAGTGAGGTTTCCTTCTACTCTTTATATGAATGGAAAGTTACTACACCTGAGAGGACATGTGCAGATGAATATTTTCCCCCTGCAATGAGATAGCTGACTTCCAGACTTTCAGCTATGGTTCATTAAGCCATTTTCTTACCCTTTCCTCAGTAAAGAAAATAGCTTGCTTAATTGTTTCAAAAATAAAATGAAATGATTCTGAATTTTTTGAAAAAATCCCTTAAGTTTTTCCTAAACTAGTCATATTTGTATCAAATTGATGCAAAACTAACTTAGTTGGTGGAAGAAATTTTCCCATGAAGTGGAATTTTCCATTGGACAGATCGGAGGTAAATGAGTGTGACAATATCAAATGTAATTAGCATATTCAGTGGTCTAGAATGCCAGGGTTTTAGATAGAATGGAAATAAAGTCTGTAAAAAAAAAAAAGAAGTCTTTCCCTTTCATTACTGATGCTAGCGTGATTTACCTAGTTTAGAGACTTTTATTCTAATGTTTAAAACAAAATTAATCTTTGTGAAAATCAGATGCCATGCAGGGACTATGAGAGAATATCATGTGGTAGTGGGAAAGAATAATGATCTTGGAGTGAGAAGAACTTGTAGCAGCAAGCACCCCAACTTCCCCAGGGTGGCTGCCAACACAGGTTCTTAGATCTGCTTTGTTAAAGGAAAGCAACTCAAAATGGGTTAACAAGCTTACTTTAATCAGTCAAATATGTATCGTTTACCTAGTTCAGGGGAAAAAGGTCAGCACCCCGAACTTCAGAATATACAGACAGAATTATCAAGACAGAGAAACAGATCAAGTAGACAGTTTCCAAACTGTCCAACCATTACATCCATACCAAATCAACATCTGGGTTTCATCAACATCTGGGTTTTTCAAAGCTAGGGGACTCTCAACAATGGCTTCCCAGGGTATCATCTGATCAAATCACAGAACACTTCTCAAAGTGAGCCCCAAAACAAAGCTGTACATCAGGGCTTATATAGCCTTCTCCTGGCTCAGAGAATGTAACAACCTTATTGACTCACTGCCCAATCAAAAAGTATCTACTGAAAAACAAGCCTCCCACCCCAGGCTCCAGGTGCACTTTAGGCTAGGGGCAGGGAAGATCTTAAAAATTTACATTCCCATTACAGAACTGTATTCCAAGACCTGGCTTATTCAGCTGTGTAACCTTGGGCAAGTCTCATTGCCCTGTTGATATCATCCATACCTCTGTATTTTTCACTCATGTCCAACTCTTCATGACCCCATTTTGTTAACTGCATTAAGATCACAGGATTGTAGACTGAAAGATGGAAGGGTCTCCTAAGGTCACATAGGTAATAAGTGGCTGACCTAGGATTTGAACCCAAGCCTTTCAGCTCCAAATCCTGCCTAGCTCCCTCCGGATTTCACATCCTAAGAACAGAGATGAATTTTTCCATCTGTTTCACAAGCATTTATCTGACATTACCTGTATGTTGAACCTTGTATTAGGTGCTAGGGGTAAACAAAATAAGAGGAAGACACAGTCATTGTCCTCAGTGAATTTGCAGTCTAGCTGGGGAGACCGAGAGTCAGACATCTGTGAATTAATTTGCAGTTTGACCCTGGCCTGTGCCTAGAGCTTCTCATGGCATGGGTGATGTTACTAACTCAATGTTCCAGTTTGGACTGGCCGGGACCATCACTGGTGGTGACATCTCTGTTATTGAGCACATTTTTGAAGAGCAAGAGAAGGTTTTGGCCAAGGAGGGAATAAGTGACCCTGGGTAACCAGGCGAGGCTGGGAGAAACTAAACAGGCCAAAGGTTTACCTCCAAATAGGAACAACCTTTCTTACTCTGATAGTACAGTGAAGATGGAGAGGATGGATGGAGAAAAAGTTGTTAATGTCGACCAAAGCCAGCAAGAATCCTGGATCTTATTAATGAAAGTACAATACAGTCTTTCTAAAAGGGTAAGGAATGAAGGAAGCGAACATTTATTATGTACTTACTCTATGCTAGGCATTATGCTGAATGCTTTACAAATGTTATCTTATTTGGTCCTCACAACAACCCTGGGAGGTGGGTGCTGTTATTATCCTCATTTTACAGTTGAGGAAAATGAGGCAGACTTGCCCAGGGTCACAAAACTAGTAAGTGTCTGAGGCTGGAGGGGGCTGAAGTCTTCCTGACTTCAGACCCAGTGCTCCGTCTGTTGCACCACCTACCTCGCAAGAAAACTGGGGGCGGGGGGAAGGGGACACATGAAAAAAGCACATTTAAAACAGCTGCCAGGGGGAACAGAGCATATCAGAGAGAGACAAGAGGGCCATTTGACCTAGATCTCAAGCTCAAAAAAGGACCTCCAATGTAGTAGGTTTATTAGCATTTTTTTTTTTGCTTTTTTTTTTTGGAAAGGAGAGGGCAGGGCAATTGGGGTTAAGTGACTTGCCCAAGGTCACATGGCTAGTAAGTTTTAAGTGTCTGAGGCAACTCCAGGGCCCATGCCACTGTGCCACCTACCTGCCCCTGTAGTAGGTTTATTAACATTCAACCATGAAACTGGTATGTTTGAATAAACTTGCTATACACAACTTTGCCCCCAAATTAGATTTTTCAGCAATATCTTAATGTATTAAAACAAAAGTCAGTAAAACATGCTCAAAGATTAAAATTATGTTTCTTTTTCTGGCTTATTTTGTTTATATGTGTCTGTTTTTATTATGGCTAGGATCCTCAGAAATTCTAAGTGGCCTAGGTTTTACTCTGATATTTATGAGCTGCTAGCAAAGAGTGTACAAGTGAGTTATACGATTAACATTGTTAACTTGTCTAGAGGTAGCCAGGACTAAGAATGACTGGTCATACTTGTGTAAAAATAGCACAGAAGCAAATGTGCACACAAGATATTTGTTGGATGTAGGGGGGAGAGTTTTGAGAAATGTTTCACCGGTAAAATCAATAGGTCTTGGTAACCAATTGAATATGGGAGAAGGAAAGGGAAGGATTAAGGAATGACATAGTTTCAACATGGAAAAAATGAGGAAATGGGTGAGTGACAGAAATAGTGAAATTAGAAGGAAGAGAAGGTTTAGGAAGAAAATAATCTTGGTTTTGAAAATGGCTTATGAGGCATCTAGGTAGTGATGGCCTGTAGACAGTTGGAGTTATAGATATGGAGCTCTGAAGAGATGTGAGAACAGCAGATAAAGATTTGAGATCCCATCTTTGTGGAAATTTTCATTGAAGTTGTAGGAAGAAATGTGATTATCAAGGGAAGAAGTATAGAGAGAAGAGGAAAGGAGGACAGGGCCATGTGGGACACACCATCTTGAGAGGTAGGGAAGAAGATGAGATCTAGCAATTAGGTGGGCAAGAGGAAAACCAGAGGAGATCTGTGTCATGGTAACCAAGGGAGGAGAAAGTATCCAAAAAGAAGGGATGGTCAGAAGTGTCAAATGCTACAGAAAATTCCAGAAGGCTGTTAGGTTTAGTGATAGGAAAGTCATTGGTAATCTGGGAGAGGGACAGTTCAGTGGAGTTGAGGCAGCAGAAAAGACTGTAAGGAAGTTGGCAGAATAAGTGATGAGGAAGTGAAGGCATCTGTTGTAGACAACTTTTTCAAAATGTTTTGTGATGAAAGGGTGATTGCTTACTGGTTATTCCTAGGAAAAACAAAGTCAGTTTTGTGTTGAGGAGAAGCCAAGCCTCTCCCCACGATGGCACTGACAAGATCCCAGCCCTCCTTTAACTCACAAGTCAGCATGAAAGCCCTGTTTGGCAGCAGCTTTCCTCTCTTCCCAGATGCCTTCCCTCAGGCATGTGGCTGATGGGAGTTCCTTCTCACAATCTTCAGCTGAAGCACCCAGGGCCTGTGTGCTGAAGTGCCTGAAGTGCTCACCAAGCATTTGGGCCATGGTCTGCTTTGTTTTGTCAAACAACCCACAAGTTCTTTTTTTTTACATGGAACTGGGATTTTCTCACTTGCCGGTTGATTTGCTCATCTCAGTGATTGTTTTCCTGGCTTCCTGAAGTCCTCTCCTCTGGGAGGTAAAGCCTGACCCAGCTTCAGTTTGATGAGCTTTACTCTACAGACATTTGAATTTTCTAATCTGCCCCAAAGATGGGATCAGGGATGTGTGGCCCACTAGAGAATCAAACCAATTCTCATGTAAATGCAGTCCCCACTTCCAGCACCATCTGTCTGCATGTTTATAAGGCCTATTGGATTGGAGCATGGAGATGCAGGATAATAAGTCCAAAGTCAGAGAGAAACTTATGGTATCTCAGATCTAATGTCTCTTCAGTGCTCCAGTTGTGGGGTGAGGGGTGGGGGTGGGGGAGGGGGGATAGACCTGTGTTTTCATTGGTTTAGGGAACTCCCAGTGGGGGAATTCCCTCTCCCAGTACAGATAGGCATCTGTTCTGCAACATAATAAACTTATGAGCACAAGCTCTTAACCTGGAGTCCATGAACTTGTGGTGTGCTTTTAAAATATTTTTTGATAACCATTTCAATATAATCTGTTTCCTTTGCAATTCCATAGATTTTATTTTCTGTATTTAAAAGTGACATTCTGGGAAGGCGTTCATAGGTATCACCAGACTCCCAAAAGGGTCAGTGACACAAAACATGTTAAGAAGGGCTAGCTTTGAGAACTAGTTGAACACAAGGCAGGATTTGAACCCAGGCCTTTCAACCCCAAGGCCATCATCCTGTTCCCTGTTAGGCTGCCTCTCTTTTCCCAGTTATCACATAAAGAAAGGTCTAGATTCTAGCAAGGGGTAGGGAACCTGTGGCCTCGAGGCCACATGTGCCTTCTTGGTCCTCGGGGTGCAGTCTTTTGACTGAGTCCAAGTTTTACAGAACAAATCCTTTTATTTTAAGTGGATTTGTTCTGTGAAGTGTGGATTCAGTCAAAGGGCTGAGCTTGAGAACTTAGAGGTTCCCCACCCCAGGCTAGAAACCATGTTTGTAGTCAGCAGATACAATAAAAGGAAGTTCCCATTCTGGGGAAATAAGGGAATAAGCACATCTATACTGCCTGTTCTGTGCCAGGCCTTGTGCTAAGGGTGTTGCAAGTATTGTCTTCCTTGATCCTCCTAACAACCCTGGGAGGTTAATGCTTTTATTATCCCCATTTTACAGATGAGAAAACTGCAACAGGTAGAAGTCACTTGCCTGGGGTCACGCTGGTAAATGTCTTAGGCTGAATTTGAATTCAGGTCTTCCAGATTCCAGGACCCCCAACTCTATCCGCTGTGCCACCTAGTGGCTGCCTCTGATACAGTGCAGCCAATTCTCAGTTACTCAGGAGGTGATTTTTATCTTTTCGGGCAATTTAAGTTTAATGGTTCTGCTTCTTTTTCCATTAAGGAGGCATAGAGCAGAGGAAGAAGCCAGAACATAAATGACAGCAAACTTTGCTTCTGTTTAAAAAGTTGACCCTTTCTACTTCAGCTTCCTCATCCCTAAGATGTCAGGGGGAGAGGGAAAGGGAGAATTGGGCTGGGAGGTGACCTCCAAGGGGCCTGCCAGCTCTAAACCTATGTTCTTATAAAATGATTTCCTGAAGGAAGATTTTTATTATTATTTGTATATTTCATTTCTTTCTTTTTTCATTATAAGAAAGAAACTTTTTTCTTTAATTCCACATTGAGCTGCCCTGTCATTTATGTACAAGAGAATGAAGCAAACTTTTAATGTGGCTACCAAGACTTTCCCCTCTCCTTTGGGGCTTGGAAAAATGATCACTCCTGCAGGAATATAGGAGAGATTTTGCAGTTTATCGGAGTTTTCATATTAGAAGTGAACTAGATCGCCATGCATCTGGGATTATGTGTCCTCTCTCCCATAACCCTCTGCTTTTGTCTCTACTGTATCCTTTGCCTGGAGTGCCCACCTGGCCTCCTTTGGACAAATTAAATATTCTTTGAAGCCCAGTTCAAATTCCACATCCTTCAGAAGTCTTCCCTTATTCCCCTTATCAAGAAGGACCTTTATTTCAATATGATTCAATAATCATTTAGTACGTGCCTATTCTGTGCAAGGCTGTAACGGGAGGTTTTGTGGAAACAGAATGAAATAGGTCCTAACCTTTTCCTCCAGACCTTCCAAAGTACTTAATTTTGTAACTCTTCAAGGCACTTACTATTTAGTATTGTGTTTTAGCTATCAATATCGATGACATCCCATTACTACACTGGATGTTACTTGAGATCAGGGACCTTTTGTCTCAACTTTGTATCCCAGTTGGCATCTAAGACATTGCCTTAACCACAATGGCTAAGAACTTGTTGGTTGTCATTGGTCAGAAATTCCATTGCAAGGGAGATTGGGGCCTGGGTGAGGAGGAGGCAGGGGGAGGCAAACCTGATAAGTCTTTCTTTAATGACCTTTTAGACTACGTTCTAGCAGTCAACTGAAGGGCAGTGCATATGATAACGGGAACAAATGATAAACCTTCAAATTCCCTCGATGAATGGCCCTTCTTGAAGAGTAAGATTGGTGGTGTAGAGACAGAAGGCTAAGATCAGATTGATTGCATTTTCCCTACTTGAGAGAAAAAAAAATGGAAACCCAGTGGGTCAGATGACCTGTCTGAGACCTCAGAAAAGGACTGAGGTAGGAGGGATGATGATTCCCTATAGATCAAGCTGACATTCTAACTGTGAAATAGCAAGCATTCTGAGTCTCATCATGAGTACTGCTCTGGGGACACAACAGGTGCACATCTCAGGAAATCCTTGTTGATTGATTGACTGATTTGATTAATTGGACTGTGCTACCAAAGGGCCTCACTCTTTTATTTCCCCTTCCAGTAAGGACAGGTAACAAATAACTCCAACCATGGCTGCCAGCCTGTTTTCTAACCAACAGAGCTTTTTGATCCAGCAACAGCAAACTGAAAAACCTTGTCTTGCACTTCTAATTTTGACTACTCAGTGGACTCTTTCCTTTTTCTTTTCTCACAACAGCTCCAGAAGTCCTCGCACAGAAACCTTACAGCAAAGCAGTTGACTGCTGGTCCATTGGTGTGATTGCCTACATATTGTAAGTATTTACATACTATCCCAGTGACCAGGAAAAGTTAGGAAGAATTTTGCTAAAATAGAAAATTGAGTCTACTGATTGTGTCTATCATGTATTGTTCTGCATAGAGGCCATATTTGACCCAGAAATCTAGTTGGCATAAAACCTGAGCATGACCTATAATCAATGTTATTTTTCATTAAAAGCAGTGTGCTATATGAAAAGCAGTAGCTTATAATGCAGGGTCCACACGTGGTCTCAAGGCCACAGGTTCCCTACCCTTGGAATTTATGGAGCTAGATTTGACACTGGGAAAATTCTGGCTTGAATCCCATCTCAGACACTTACCAGCTGTATAACTCCATGCCTCACTTTCCTACTCTATAGCCCCTGTGTCAGTGATCCTGAATTTTTTTCCAAAAAGTTGACTTTTGGAGGGGGAGGAGATGTATTCTTGAACCAATATTATTCTTATTGTAGCCCCATGAAATATGTGCATGTTGTAATAATAATAGTAATAACACATTTATTCATATTCAGGTGTTTTTCCAGTCCAATGCTTCGTGATCCCATTTGAGGTTTTCTTGGCAGAGATACTGGAGTGGTTTGCCATGTCCTGCCCAATTACTTTTACAGATGGGGAAACTGAGGAAAACTGGGTTAAGGGACTTGCCCAGGGTCACACAGCTAGTAAATGTCTGAGGCTGGATTTGAATTCAGGTCTTCCTGACTGCAGACCCAGTGCTCTATGCCCTGTGCCACTTAGCTGCCTCAATAACACATTTACAAGGCCCTTTGTGATACATGAAGCATTTTTCTCATAAAATAACTATACAATATAGTGCAATCGTCACATTTCCCATTTCACTGATGTAAAATACCTAAGAACCATAAAGTACTAGATAAATGTTTGCTATAGTTATAGATCTTGTTATTTTAGGAAGGGTTGGTAAATTGCTTTAAGAGGATCCTTCTAAAAAAAATCCATCTAAAAAGTTAATATTACAGTTCCCATCTTTTCCAGTTTTATCTTCAAAATCTTGTTTTGGAACACCATTCTGAGATGGGACTAAAATAAAAGTACATCTTGGGCCAAATATTTTACACAATTGGTTAAAAATGAACTTTCCTCCCAAATTAGAGACTGGTCCCTGGCAGAAATAGCAGGCTTCAAAACATTTCCCTGGAATATGTGGGGATGCAGTCAGAGAAAGGTCTGACTGCTCATTAGCTGCTCCCCCAGACATTGTTCAGAGACTCACTCCTTTGACATTTACTTTTCCTCCTCATTTTCTGAAAGATTCATTGTTTTTCCCTGGAAGTTGGTAGTTTATCTTACATAACTGGGAATCTTATTAATTTTTGTGTTAATTCAGAAAGGCATTGCATGGAGCTCCATCCAAACATGTCTATTCCAATGTGGCATGTTTGGGTCAATATGACCTACTAAGATAATGTGTTAAGACCCATTCTATTCAATTAATTGGTGATAAAAGGGATGAAGATGATGCTGTCAAGAACAGGTAGAATGGGACATAGTCACAAGTATGATGCTCAGAAGGATGGAACGGGGCAAAGGAGAAATCCATACAAAGTGTGGATTTACATGCATATAGGTGCAGATCTATACTTATATATATATGTATATGTGTATATATGTGTGTGTATGTATGTATGTGTGTATGTGTGTGTGTGTGTGTGTGTGTGTGTGTATATATATATAAATAGAACCAAATGAGTCATGCATAGTAAGAGTTAAAGTAATTTGGAGGGGGGAAAGATCAGTAGAGGTTGAAGTTGTCCAGGTTAGGAACTGAGATTTTCACTGCTCCTTAAAGGGTAGATAGGTCAAATCCCTTGAGTCATTTAGAAAGGGAAAAATGCCACTGGACAAGCAATGAATGACCATGTCCCTGAATAGCCTTTAAAAGACAGTGTAATAGTTTGAGAGTCAGTTTGAGTGAGTTCAGGCAGAGCTAGATTTAAAGAGAAGCTTGATTCCCAGTGAGGAATGAGATGTGTAACAGGTACATAGAACTGGAGAAAGGGATGGTGAGAGAGAGGGAGAAGGAGAGGGGGGGAGAGGGCGGGAGGAAGAAAAGGGGAGAAGGGGGGAGAAAGAAAAAAAGACAGAGAAGTAAAGCTGGGAGAGGAGAAGCATGATGGAAGTGGCTGGTCTACGTCTCTGTGGGCTAGTCCAGTACAAGGAGTGTAAATACAGATGTTATCTCTGTTGCTAAAAAGCCCCCTACACTTGGATAACTGTCAGCAATGGAAGTAGGCATTCCAGGTCTGGGACATGTCATAAGGCACAGAGGAGGGTAAGCAGGGCATAAGCAGAATACAGATCTGTAAGTCCTACAATTGGACTGGTCGTACTCGCCTTAGGTCAAATCACTGACAGTCAAATAGTAACATTAGAAATTAATTAGGGTTCAATGTCAAAGATGTCAAATGCCTAACATTTTGCTCCCACCCACTGATCTATCCTGCCTCTTTTTAATAAAGAAGCATCAACTACAGATTTATACCCCAGTTCTTGATGTGGGCTGTGACCAAGAGCAGGTCCAGTTACCCAGGGGAGCCTGCTTTCCCACAAGGGTTAGCAAAGATTCTCACATAATTAATATCAACTGGAGTGGGAAAGAATTCAGACTACTTTCTTCAGGAAGCAGCAGTATTATTTTCATTTGATAAGCCTGTCTGTCATATAGCTACAAGACTAGCAAAAAGTGACTGCAAAACACCCAGTATCCAATTGGCTCCTCTCAGTGCCTTTTCCCTCTATGTAAACATTGCTCACTTTGTCAGCATGAATAACTTGTATAACAGTATGACATAGCTCTATTTTTGGTCCCTACACTAATTGCTATATTAGCCATCATTTAGAAAGACAAATTCCCCCCCCCCCCCCCCCCCCCTTGCATCCCTGCTTTTTTGGGAACATTAGTTTTTTTAGCACATTTAATGGATCCTTCCTCTCTCATATGCAGATCATATTTTCACAATTTTTTAGAGCAGCTTTGGAGACTTGCTTTGAAAGCACATCTAATAAATTTACAGTGAATACTTCGCCTATAGAATTAAATGACTGAGAAAGGGTTTGAGGTCTCCCCATCAAGTGCTGATGCCTGGCCTAGGCCTGTAGGAGACTAGAGTACCAGACAAAGCTATCTCCCAAATCAAAATAGGAGCAAGCACCTATTGCCTTATCAAAACCTCCCATCCCTCTCCCCTCCTTGTTGTCTGCCTATCTTCTCAGGCCCTCAAAGAGACTGTTTGATGATGATTGTACCAGAGTTGTGCCCTGGGGCACAAGGGGACTCATTGTTTTCTTTGGCCTTGACTGAGGAAGACCTTAGGAAGATTCCCATTCCCAAAGTATCTTCTGAAGCAGATAGGTTAGAGGTACTGTAACCAAAACTAGAAAATCAGCCTAGAGAGACTGGCGTTTCATCTTTGAACGTTTGTTTCAGATATTGTTAACCTGGATTCACTGAAAGTTATTATTGGTGGGAATCTTAGAATAATATGGTTCAGTGCTCTGGTTTTACAGGTGAGGAAATTGAGGCCCACAGACAAGGGATATGGAATTAGAATCCATACAGTGGTATCTCCTAAACTGAACTGCCATTACACCATATGATCTAACAGCTCTGAGTCCTAAAACTGTCACACAAAGAAGGGGAGAAGAGAAAAGAGAGAGAGACCTTGGCAAGCCCAGGAAAGAAAATAAAGAGGCAAATTGCCTTGTAGCGGGGCTCTCATAAAAATTCATGATGGAAGAAAATTCTGAGTTTCATTTAAAATTAAAATAAAGATGCAATTTTTCCCATCCAAGTTCATGTTGTTGACTTGTTTCAATCATGTCTAACTCTTTATGACCCTATTTAGGGTGTCCTTGGCAAAGATACTGGCATGGTTTGCCTTTTCCAGCTCATTTTACAAATGAGGAAACTGAGGCAAACAGGGTTAAGTGGCTTACCCAGGGTCACACATCTAGGAAGTGTCTGAGGCCAAATTTGAACTCAGGAAGATGAGTCTTCCTGATTCCAAGCCCAGTGCTCTAACCACGAGGCTACTCTAGCTGCCCAACCCAAGGTCATAGATCCTCTGATACTCGTGCATAGACCTCATGAGTCCCAAGTTAAGAATCACCACCTTCTAGAAAAAAAGGAACAACACAGAGTATCTTGAACCTCCTGTGACTGTGGAGAATTTGAGAACTTTACCACCATGGAAGAAACCAGTGAGGGAAAGATGATGATTACATATTGATGTTCAGAGAAAGGAAGAAAGAAAAATGGAGCTAGGGATGGAGGAATGGGAAAGCACTGGCCTGGCCCTCGAACACAATGAAGAGAGAGGTGCAAGTTCTCCAGTGGCCAGGAGGGACATGCCTCCAACTTCTTGTCCAAAGCCATCTCCAGAAACTGGTCCTTCCAGCTGTCAAGTCCATTGTTCTCTATAACCTGGTCCTGCACGCCACCTGCAGGCTGAATGGGAAACTGCACTTTCCACCTTAAAAATCCCATCAATTCTTGAGCTCTCAGGGCTGGAGCAAGAAGGGACGTCAGAGGCATCCTTGATGTTCACTTTACAGATGAAGAAACTGAGGCCCAGAGAGGTTGATTGTCTGCTCGAGGTTACACAGGTAGTAAGAAGCCAAGCTGGGACCTCCAGCTCTAAAGCAAGCATCATTCACACCTTTTTACAGACTTCAGAGGCAGAGAATCCAAAAGTTCCTGCTCAGCAGTCACAGGAAGCCATGCCCTTGGACTAAACGATCTCTAGGGCCCCCTCAGCTCTGTGTTTGAAAGTTCTTCTAGGCTGTTTCGATGGTTTTTTACTATTCTACGTCATACAGAAAGGTAGCCTCAGAGCTGGGAAAGCCCAGGTTCCAATCCCACCTGGCACAGCCTGTGTGACCCTGGGCTAGTAACTTCATCTCTCAGTGCCACAGGCAGCTCTCTAAGGTTACAGATGCATGGGTAGACAATGAAATCTAAGAGGGTGGGGCAGAGAGGGGGGAGACAGAGGGAGAGAATATATATCACCTTAATTCCATCAGGAAGGTAGCTCTAAATCATATTATACCATGGATAACTTCTGGGAAGGTTTCCTGGAGACAGTTAAACCCATCCAAACGTCAGAGGGACTAAAACAGTGATTTCATTATTGATACAGGGAACTCCCAGGTGAGGAAATTCCCTCTATCAATACAGGTTAGAACCTTCTTTGCAATTTAGTGCCTGAGGGAGTTGTCTGGGGCAGTAAGAGATTAAATAAGTTTCCTAGAGCTGTTGCAGTTTCATGATGTGTTGTGGGGGGTCTTCTCAAAAGAATTCAGACTCAAACCATCCCCAATTCAAGTAAAGGCATTTACTGAGGGTTACACCCTCTGATCAGCTGGGCTCCTTAGAGGAACCAGCAACTTCAGTAAGACAAGACAGGCGGTTTTATAGTGTAATGATGCTGATTGCACAACAGAAATTGTGAATATTAAAAAGGCAGGAGGGGTTTGTCAAGCGATTAGGTAATAGAGGAGGGGTTCCAGCCTCAGTGGAACTGCAATTACTACAGTGCATACAGGAAAGCCCATGGGGGAGGGGGCATGTATGTATGATAATAATATAATAAGCTCCTCTTTGTCATAAGTTCACCCAAAGGACAGCTTTTGCTATTGCTGCACAAGTTCCTACCTAATTAGGGAAAGTCCCTTCTCTTGTTTTAAGGTACACATCCTGCTTGGGCATCCTGGTGGTGCTGCTTTCTGATTGGTGGCTATTGTGGTCCTGTCTGAGATGATGTGCATGTGGTTGAGTGCGTGGACACACCTGCTATTTTGGTGAGAAATAGGAGAAATGGGTCTGGGGGTAGTGGCTAGCTAGAGGCAAACAGCCAGGATTCCATCACGTGGAGACACCTGCTGTTCTAGTGGGGCATGAGTTCATGGACACACCTCCTGTTCTAGTGAGGCAGGGAGGGATATTGAGGAGGGGGGGGGTGGCTATGTAGGGGCAGTGGGCCTGCTGTTTAGTGAGGCTTCTGATTGAGTCTGGGGGCAGGGGTGTGACTGGAGCCAGACTGTATGGCAAAATCAGGACATGCCTGCTGTTCAGTGAGGCCGCTAAGGAAGTTAGAATATTGGGGCTGGGGATTCCATCAGAGCCACGTAATCAGTGTGTCAGACATAGGACTTGATCTGGAGGGTCCAGGGCTTCAAGGGGAGCCCACCCACTGCTCACCCAGCTTCTGTGTATTCTCGTTAGTTTCTGTGTCAGAACACAGCTTTTCCTAACTACGTGCATAGTTTAGAGTTTCTTATTTTTAAGGCCTATAACAGCTTATCTACTCTTCATACTCTTAGTGGCTGGATGCTTGTATAGCATAGCCTATGGCACATCGTCTGTCCTGTCTGAAGTTCCTTAGAGAGGACAGGGACACCATGAGGATAGGGAACGGGTGGCATTGTTTGAGTTAAAAATGCATAAGACCTGGGCCTCAAAGGGCAGTGCAACTTATGTTTTCCCACTCTTTCCAGCTGACATGGGTTTGACCTATATGTGTGCTGTGCCACCTGCAAAATCCTCTGCCTGATGGGTAGGGAATGACTTTGTATCCCATTGGATATTGTGATGAAAGTAGCCTTTGTATTGAGACTCCCCCCACCTCTCCCCTTGCTATGGGCTATACCGAAATTCATCAGGGATGACCTGGTGGCAGGCAGGCCCATGACCAGGACACCCCATCCCCCTTAACTTTTCCCCAACCCTGTCCTTCCTCTTCTGGTCTATACCCTCCCAGACCCAAGGTGTCAGGGAGACTCATCAGCATTGTGGGTGCCCTCCTCCCTCGCCTTACCCCTTAGTTCAAGCATCCTAATGGTTCATAGGGCCTGGATGAGATTAGAGTCAACAACTCCATTCTGCCAATGAGACAGAGGACTTACAGGCCTTAGAGTCTGGCAGACTATTGATTACTAGGGCCCTCTATGCCTTCAATCTCTGGACTGTGGAGGATACCACTTCATAAATTGCTATTTAATAATCTCTTGGTCATTTACTAATTTAAATGGGGGTTGGGGTTAAGAGCCAGGATAAACCCCTCTAGACTATCTCATTTAAGAAGTTCCTCCTGCCTTTTATGCTCTGTAATCCCCTAATGCTGTCCTCTGACCTATGTTGGGTCTTTTCATTCACTACTGTCACACCCTTAAGAACTCAGAGACCTTTCCATCTGACCTAAAACACCAAATCAAATGCTTTTTTATTCTTTCATTCAAAATGCTTCCATTTTCTACTCTCCTGATTTCTTTCTTGGAAACTATCACATGAGAAGCAACTAAAAGGAATGAGGTGCTTAGCCCAGAGAAGAGAGGGCATACTGTAGGGGCACGGGAGATGTCCTGTGAAAGTGGTTGCTCTTTGTTTCTCTCTAACTCAAGAGGCTTGAACAAAAACCAGAGGATGAAAGCTACTGGGAGGGAGATTTCAGTGCATTATAATGAAGAGCTTTATAATACCATCTAAGAAGGGAATGGGCTCATTGCAAAGGAATGAACTCCTTATCACTGGAATTGAGAAAGCAGAGGTTGAAGAGTTTCTGTCAAAGGGTATTATAGAATGTATTCCTACCAAAAGAAATCAATTGGAGGTTTACTATAACTCCCAATCACTATTCCCTATGACTTTCTTTCCAAAACACTCCTCTTTGGCTACCAATAACAATAGCCAGCACTCATATGACTCTTTAAGTTTTAAGAAGCACTGCACATGTTAGCTCGTTTGATCCTCCCAGCAGTCCTGGGAGACCGCATTATAATATTAGTATGATTTCCACTTTACAGATGAGGAAAATGTGGCCTGAGAGAGGTTAAGTGGCTTGCCCACTATGTGACAGGGTCACACAATTAAAGAAGGATTTGAACTTGGGTCTTTCAGACTCCCGGGTCCAGCACTGTTACCCATCTATACCACATAGTAGCCTCCTATATTGGGACAGCTAGATGGCACAATAGATAAGAATGTTGGGCCTGGAGTCAGAAAGATTCATCTTCCTGAGTTCAAATCTGGCCTTAGACACTTACTAGCTTTGTGACCTTTATCTTGTTTGCCTCAGTTTCCTAATGTGTAAAATGATCTGGAGAAGGAGATGGCAAGCCACTGGAGTATGTTTGCCAGGAAAAGCCCAGATGGGGTCACAAAGGGTCAGACACAACTCAAACAACTGAGCAACAAAAAACCTACTATATTGACTTCTCTTTTAGAATGTAAACCCCTTGACAACACATACTGTCTTTCTTATATCTATATCCCAAGCCCCTCATTAATAAATGTTTTATTTCTTTATACATTCACAGTTCCTTTTCTTCTAGTTAACATTTTCTAAAAATAGGAGTGGATTTCAAACATCTTTTGTTACCTTCAATCATTGGGTGATAGAGGAGGATTCCCCTACATGTATTGCTATTTAATAATCTCTTGGTCATTTACTAATTTAAATGAGGGATAGAGTTAAGAGCCAGAATAAGACCTTCTAGCTTATCTTCCTTGACAAATTCTCTCTTTTATGGCTCTCCATGAATATGAATTGCACTTTCTTTTCTCCCCTTGAGACCTTAGAAAGGTCATTCTCATGATATATACGGGAATTTATTTCATTACATTTAGAATCTGATTTTAAAATGAGGCTTTAGAGTTTTGACCCAGTTCTGAACTTTTGATAAAGAACTTCTTGGGGGGAAATGTGATCAGAGAGTCATGAATATTTATTAAGCACATGCATGCTATGTGGCTTTGTACAAAGCAAGCAACAAGACACAGTGGCCTGTCTTTACACTTTTGTCATCTAAAACACACCGACTTAACTAGAGAAGAAAGTTGGAGTAGTGGAAATAGAACTGGATTTAGAATCAGAGGAGTTATGTTTGAAAACCACCCCCACCCTGCTACTTGTAACCTGTATGACCTTCAGCTCTCTGGGACTCAGTTTCTTTTTATTGTAAAATTAGGGGGTTGTTCTCTTGATTCTTTTGTGGTCATCTTTACAGAAGATATACAGAGCATTGGACTCTATAGCAGAGGTGATATAAAAGCAAGAATCGAGGTCATCTTCAGGACACATAAATAAGGGACTACTTTACTCTGAGTATAGTGTTTTTTGTGATTAAGTATAGGGCAGCTAGTTAGCCAAGGGGATAGAGCACTAGACCTTGAAGCAGGAAGACCTGACATCAAATCCAGCCTCAGACACTTTAATAACTGTGTGACCCTGGGCAAGTCACTTAACCCTGTTTACCTGTGTTCCTTAACTATATATAAAATGAAAAGAAATGGCAAGCCACTCCAATATCTTTGCCAAGACAACCCCCCCCCCAAAAGGGTCACCAAGAGTCAGACACAATAAAATGAAGTGAAATTTGAGCAGAAATCGGGTTAAGGAAATAAAATAAGCTATCTCTCATTCAGTCAGTCAAGAAAGGCTTCCTGGAGAAGACAGGGAAATAGAGAGAGGAAAACCATTACATTCTGCTGCAGACCACACTTCCTTAGTACATGGACCACACCCAGGCAAGACACAAACCCCATTTGCTGGCTTCTACCTCACTGACATTTATTAAGGAGAAGGGTTTTTTTTTCTTTTTCCAATGAAGTACAGCATTGTGAAACTTTTCCATTTTCAATGATCAAAAAAAAGAACCAAACGCAGAACCCCAAAGTAAAACCAGCCTTGAGAGACCAAAGCCTGCAGGAAGAAGGCTAAAAGTTATTTCTCAAATGCCATTATTCCTTGGACAAAAGCTCGGCTGCTTAAGGAGGACAGAACTTCACCAAAGAAAAGACCATCCCCCAAGAACATAAAGCTATGGTTCAAAGATGTCAAAGGAAACACTTCATTGTTTTAAAGTCATCTTCTAATCCTTGGTCTTAATCACCCCCAGATTGTTATATCTGTACCCTGTGGTGCTTTAGTATAAAAATTCATTACTCATAAAAGCTAATTTTAGCTGGTTGAATTTTAGCTAGTTTTTTTTTCCTCCCAACACAATTTTGGGTTATTGTGAAGCTTACTCCTGTCACTGAATCCCACTTGCTCCTCATTAAACTTTCAACTCCATCATTAGAAAGCCCTGCACTTAAAATATGGGTAAAGATGGCTTCTACTAAATTTCTCTCCAATGAGCTTTAACTCTCTATACATAGACTGGCTTAGATTTTCTGGCACTTACAGTAGGATCCCCTTCATTCCTTTACATGGAATTGATTGGGCAATTGGAAGCAAAAAAGATTTTTATTTTTTAAGAAAGGAAATTGTGCTATAAACTTGGAAAGGAGCCCTTGGATGACAAAAGCACAGCGTTTTACTTCAGCTTGGAATTATATTTCATCTAGTCCAGCCTTTTTCTTGTGATAGAATTCCTAAATGATTTTACTTAAAATAGCTTATGCTGCTAGTTTCTTACATTTTAAAAAGGTATTTAACTTTTCTCCTCTGCCTCACTTCTCTTCTCCCCCTCCCCCAAACACCTCCCCTTCTGATTTAGCATAAATTATGATTGGAATGTTTCTCTGTACCTTCTTCCCCATCCCATCCCCATTTCTTTCCACTTCAGAGGCTTTGTTCCAAGCCTAGAAAAATGATATAGAGTATTTATGGGCTGGATTCAGTCAGCATCTTTTTTTTTTGAGATGTCTATTAATTCTACTCTCACCCACATATCATTTTCTAAGCTTGCAAAAAAAACTTACTAAAAACTTAATCAAATATATGATTACAAATGTAATTAGGCACCCTTTTTAATTAGCAGAGGATTCACTGATCATCTTAAAATTTTACAAAGCTATGCAATATGTCTAGTGCTTTTATGTGTAGGGAAAAGAACAGAACCTTTTTCTAGCTGCTAAATTGGGTTTGCAGATAAATATAAAAAGTTCATCACTCCACAGAGTGGAGCCTTATGGGGTGTGACCTACAGCTCATAGTAAATTCATTTGAAGGAAGTATTTATCTAGGGCTTGCTATATACAAAACAGAATACATTGAGGGTAGAGGAGAGAGATATTTTGAAGCAACATGATAGAGTGAAAGACTGTAGGGCCAGAAGACCTGAGTTTGATTCCTGTCTCAGGTACTTAGTAGATTGCCCATGGATGAATTGTGGACAGAGGTTGCTCTCAAAACTTCAGTTTCCCTATTTGTAAAAATAGGAACAATAATCATTGTATATTGTGAATAAAGTGTTTTGCAAACCTTAAAGAACCATATAATCATAAGTTGTAAATATTATAAAGGTGAATAAGAAATCATTCCAACAACCAAGCAATTTCTCTAATAAACTTTTTTTTAATTTTATTTTTATTTTCATTAACCTCTCAATGAAATTTAGCATTTTCTTCTGTTATGGGCATCAGGCAACAAACACTTTTTTTTTTGCTTTTGGAGGTGACTTGCCCAAGGTCACACGGCTAGTTTTTATGTTAAGTATCTGAGGCTGGATCCAAACCCAAGTTCTCCTGACTCTAGGGCCGGTGCTCTAGTCATCGTGCCACCTAGCCGCCCCCTCTAATAAACTTTTAACAGCCTTGTTCATTTGACTATGTCTGAACATGGACACCAAGTTGATAGATTCATAAGTAATTCTAAGAATCAGAGGATTTGAGAATTGGAAGGATCCTCTGCGATCACCTAGTGCTCCCCATACCTCCAAGGAATATCCACTTTAGCACACTAGAAACCATCATCTAGTTTGGAAGCCACCACCTTCCAATTTCTCATCTGTCTAATTGCCAGGAGTTTGTCCTGACATCCATCCATCCATCCATCCATCCAAAATTCACCTTTGTAACTTTGACCCATGACTCCTGGCTCTGCCTTCTAGGGACAAACCAGACAAGTGTCATTCCTCCTCCTCCTCAAATACTGGAAGTCAGCTGTCTCCCAGTATCCCTTGCCCCTTATCTTCTTTTCCCCAGACTGAGCTTCAAAAGTTCCTCCAACCAGTACTCATATGGTGTGGGCTCAAAGACACCCCTGACATCCTATTTACCTCTTTCAGGTTCAGAAACAAACACTGTGCTCGAGATGAGGTTTGATGAGAACAAAGTACAGAGAAGTTGTCACCTCCTTATTTCTAGAAGCCATGCCTATATCAGTGCAGCCCCAAATTGCATCAGCTTTTTTGGCTTCCATATCATACTGCTGATTCATGTCGAGCTTTAGTCCACTTAAACCCCCAGACTTTTTCCCAGACAAACTGCTGTCTAACCATGCCTATACTTCCTGAGTTTTGTTTTTTAACCTAAGTATGAGTCTGGGGCAGCTGGGTTGCACAGTGGATAGAGCACTGGACCTGGAGTCTAGAAGACCAGAGTTCAAATCTAGCCTCACTTAGCTGTGTGACTGTGGGCAAATCACTTCACCATTGGCCTCAGTTTCCTCATTTGTAAAATGAGCTGGAGAAGGAAATGGCAAACTACTTAGGATCTTTGTCAAGAAAACCCTAAATGGGGTCACAAAGAGTCAGACATGACTGAAAAATGACTGAACAAAATCCTGCTCAATGCTAGCACCTTCCTTCTGAGATTGTCTCTAATTTATCCTTACAAGATCTTCTACATACGTAGTCAATTTTACTATTCGACCTTGAGTTCTTAAACCTGGGATCCCTGACCTTGTGTGATGACTTCATTTTGATGTAATTGGTTTCCTTTGTAATCCTATGTATTTTACGTATTTAAAAATACTCTTCTGAGATAGCTCCATAGGCTTCATTACACTGCCAAAGGGGTCCATGACACATGCAAAAAGTTAGGAATCTGCTCTGGTCAGTCAAGATCTTTTTGGATCTTGAGACTGTCATGTTAATTATTTTTATTTTTGCCTTTTTTGGAGGGCAGCTGGGGTTAAGTAACTTGCCCAAGGTTACACGCTAGTTTTTTTGTGTGGGTGTTAAGTGTCTGAGGCCGGAACTGAACTCAGGTCCTCCTGACTCTGGGGCTGGCGCTTTACTCACTGCGCCACCTAGCCACCCCTATGTCATGTTAACTATTAACTAGCAACTTTTTCCAACTCATTGATTAAAAATATTAAACAGTACTGATCCCTGGGGCACTACACTGGAGATAGACCTCCCACCGCCATGATACTGAATCATTACCATTTTTTAAGCCTGACTACCTAACCAGTTCTGAATTCATCCAAATGGAAATTGTTAGGACATTATAGAGGTGATTCTTGACAGATTATGTATTGGTTTATGGAATACAGTGTGATATTATGATAAAATCTTGGATTTGGAGTCAACAGGTATATTTTTCAAATCCCAAACTCTGTTATTTTATTCCCTATGTGACCTTCAACAAGTTACTGATTATTTTCTTGGCTCTGGTTGCTTATCTGTAGAAAGGGTTAGAATAGATGATATCTAAGGTTCATTCCTTCCAGCCCCACATCCCATGACCTCTAATGCCCAATTCAGTGGCCAAATGAAGCACCTTTGGCCCATGATTGCCTAATTTCACCTTTATGGTTTATCTAATTTAAGCAGAGTTCTTGTTTTAGTCATTTAATGTATTGCTGATTCTAACTACTGAAGAGGTTTTCCTCAATAAAAATAGAGTTTTGTTGTTTGTTCCCTGCTTTGAAGAATGCCTGCACTATTCCCTGACTAATCCTTTATTTTGGCTTCATGCATGGAAGCATTAGCACTGAAAGATCATTTATTGAACACCTCTCTCTTCATGTTGGAGACTGGGGAGACAGTGCTTAATCACCATGAAATAAAGGCTGGAGGCAGAGTCTGTCACGGACTCCCATCTGGGTCTTAGCTATTCCAAAGTTCAGCTTGGGCAAGCTGGTTTTTAGTGCTTTCTGTGCCGTGGCAGTTAGAGAATATGACATATAAAAATGCCGAAGAATAGAAATGTTGCTTCATTTTCACCAAGCGAACTGTGACCCATAAACCTGCCCACCTTCTGCCCCTCCCTCTTCTTCCTTTGATCTTTACCCTTGTTGGCTCTAAGTGCCTGCTTCAAATCTGCTATTAAATTTCCAGTATAGGGGACCTAGTTAGGTCATACTAAGGGGATAAGGCACAATAGATACAAGAAAAAAATTAGCTTTTAGAGAGCAACAATGTAATTTGTTGTTGAGTCATTTCAGTCATGTCCAATTCTCTGTGATCCTGTTTTGGGTTTCCATGGCAGAGATACTGAAATGGTTTTCCATTTCCTTCTCTAGTTCATTTTTACAGATGAGGAAACTGCATCAAAAAGGCTTAAATGACTTGCCAAGGGTCACATAGCTAATTAAGTGTCTGAGGCAAGATTCTAACTCAGGTCTTCCTGACTCCAGGGCTGGCACTCTATCCACTGTGCCACCTCACTGCCCCAATAATATAATACCACCCTGAAAACTAATCTCTCCTCTCCCTCACAGGCTCTATAGGCAGCTGGGTGGTGCAGTGAATAAAGCACTGAACACGAGTCTCAGAAAGACCGGAGTTCAGATTTTACCTCAGACACTAGCTATATGACCCTGATCAAGTCATAATAATCTTTCTGCCTCAGTTTCCTCAAACTACCTCCCAGCATTATTGTGAGGATCAAATGAAGTAATATTTTTAAAGCTCTTTGCAAAAAACTTTAATGTACTGTATAGATGCTACCTACGATTATTAATTATATTGTTTTTTCCCAACTAGACTACATAAAGGAACGTTTTGTACCATCTTCAGCCCCACCTACAGCTTGTCAGGACAAGGCTAATGAAAGAAGGGCAGGATAGTGTGTGAAGCCATACAACAATGCAGCTCCTGACAAAAGAACCATCTAGAATTGGATTCCTTCCTTTGTCATCCCTTTAAAAGTTCCAGTATTTAGTGGAGCTGTGACTGGTCCGGTCCTTCTAAAGAGCAATTTGGAATTTTTCATAAAAAGTGACTAGCATGCCTATACCACTTAGAGATCCCACTGCTAGGCATGGACCTCATAAAGGTCAAGGCAAGATCTGAGGCTACTTTGAGATGCATAGCTTCCAGGTATACCAGAAATGCTTATAGCAGCACCTTGTGTAGTTATCAAAGAACTAGATATGAACTGGGGAGCAGAAAAAAACAAATTGTGGTACATGAGTTTAAGGAAAAATGATTCTGATGATTATAGAAGATGTATGAAGATTCATATGAACTGACACAAAGTGAAGGGAGCAGAACCAGAACATGGTACACAATGACTAAACCAATGTAAATGTGTAGCAGCAACCAAATACTGACAACCAGAATCTATAGACTGAAGGCTATGTGATTATAATGGTCAAGCTTGACTCCAAAGAAGAGATTAATAAATGTACTTCCTCATTCTGCGATAGAGTTGTGGAACCATGGTCGTCAAATATACACAGTACAGAGGAGAAGAAAAACTTCCTAACCATCAGAACTATCTAAGGGTAAAAAAGGCAACCTTAGAAGGGCTTCTTGTGAGGCAGAAACTAGCACTTTATAAAATAGTCTGTAGTTAATCAGTTAGACTAGCTGATCTCTGAGCTCTTTTTCAAATCCATGATTCTGTGATACTAAATACCTTATATTTATTTTTATTCTTTTTTTTAATGAGCAAAAATCTATTTTTCTCCTTCTTGCTTCCCCTTGGAAAAGAAAAACATGACCTTAATAACAATTCAGGACATAGTCAGCCAAAACAAATTCCTGCATTGGCCCTATCCAAAAATACATGCTTCATTCATCTTGAGCCCTTCACCTACCTCTCTGTCAGGAGGTGAGTAGCATGGTTCATCATGAATCCTCTGGAATAATTGTTGGTCATCAGATTGATAGAATTCTTAAATCTTTTAAAGTTACTTGCCTTTACAATGTTGTTACTGAATAAATTGTTCCCCCGGTTCTAATCTCTTCTGTTGGCATTAGTTCCTTCTATTCTTTGAAAAGACTCTCTGAATGTATGGGTTGGAGATGCCCTTGCTTCTTTTTCACTGTTCTGCTAACAGGTCATAAAGGGAAAGCCTCTCGAATGAATAAATTATCAACTGTAGCTATTTGGAACAGAATCTAATCAGAAAGGGAAGAGGGAAATGTCTCTGAATGGCAGGCCACTGTCACAAAGCCCATGCACATTAGTCTGAAGAATGGTAGAACCCTCCTTAAGTCCATACACGGGGCTATCATCTGTTAAATATGATTAAAAAGAAGAGGAGACGTCGACAGCCAATAAAAAATAAAGCGGAGAGAGAAACACAACAAACTGGAAACATTTGGAGTATGGAATTAAATAGCCTTACCTGAACCCTTCTGGGAGCATCATGGTATTCGCAAAGCAGTAAAATCATAAGATCATAGCTTTCAAGATCAAAGGGATTTTAGAGGTCATCTAGCCCAACCTCTGACCTTAGAGATAACTAAGTCACTTGTCAGAGGTCATATAGGGAGGGAGTAGCAGAGATGGGATTTGAACACATGTCCTCTGGATCCATACTCAGTGCTCTTTCCGCTGTAATATGCCAGATGATGACTCTGAGTCATGAAGAAAAAGTTGGAGTTTTGTAGCATATCATTTATTAAGGCATAGAGAAGTATGATGCGTTTTTAGTAATACTCAGAAATGTTTATATATATATTTTTTAATTTGATACCTAAAAGAATGAATTTTGGTTGTCTGCAAAAATAACTCATGAAGAAAATCTAATTTTCTCATCATTTAGATAAATGAACTGTTAATGCAGTTTCTTTGAATTTCCAGCAGGGCTAGGCAGTAGTAGGCACTTAATAAAAAACTCATTTAATTGATCTGACAAAAGGATACTTTAGGCACACTTAGTCATGCCTCATCCCCAGTGGGAGCAAAAACTAAATAAATGTTTGACATACTGAAGGTAGAAATTATTTTCATATGAATAGAATTTTTTTTCATTTTCTCTCTCTTCCAGATAGAGACAAATTAGTCTTAACTGTTTTCTATAAGGAGCTAGTTAGGTAATACTAGGTATTAATTTTTACCATCTGTCAATTATGAAACAG
The DNA here is from genome assembly GCF_028583685.1 of Petaurus breviceps papuanus. Classification (NCBI taxonomy): domain Eukaryota; kingdom Metazoa; phylum Chordata; class Mammalia; order Diprotodontia; family Petauridae; genus Petaurus; species Petaurus breviceps. The sequence continues at coordinate 15,698,433 of NW_027186523.1, forward strand.
TGATTTTGAAAGCATTTATTAAGCACCTATTATGTACCAAGCATTTTGCCAAACACTATAAAAGTATCTCATTTGTGTTTTTCATTGTGGTCGTACATATCATTAACTTTTCATCTTCTTCTGTTTTCTCATTCATAAAATAAGACCGATGTGTTTAGAGAAATCGCTAGTACTGAATTCTCCATCTTTTTCAGACATACCTGTGACAGGAAAATAGTCCAACACTTCCACGTCAGATGTAATTGAATCTTAGACAACATTAATAGTATAGAGTCTAGGGCAAAGAAGGTGATAGTCTCACTGTGCTCTAGTCAAACTTTATCTGAAGTATCATCTTAAATTCTAGGTGGAAATCAGCCAACAAGTGCTTAATAAACGTGCCCTATGTGCTGGACACTGGAGATACAAAACAGCTGTCAAACAATAAACATGTATTAAATGTCTCCCGTGTGCCAGCTACTGTGCTAAGTTCTGGGGATACAAAAAGAGGCAAAAGACAGTGCCTGCCCTCAAGAAGTTTACACTTTAATGGGGGAGACAACATTCAAACAAATCTGTACAAAGTAGGGTATAGTCAAGGATAAATAGGAAATAATTAGCAGAAGGATGGCACTAGAATTAAGGGAAATTGAAAAAGAAAAAAAAACAGTCCTTGTCCTCAAGGAACTTCAATTCTAGTAAGACACACAATATTTATCTAAGTTGATACCTATAAGATAAATACAGAGGAAATGTTTGGTAGCCTAGGAGGGGAAGGCACCAGCAGCTGAAGTGACATTTTTTTCTTCTTTTTAAAATATATATTTTATTTTTAATTTATGAAATAAAACAAACATTTCTATAACATAGCAGAATAAAAAGATTGCATATGAAGCTGCAAATCTATTATGTACAACTTGCTATTCCTTTAAAATATATAATAGTTATCATGTAAATTTCCTTTTTCCCCTTTTTTTCATTCCTTCCCCTTCTCTCCCCCTTCCCCTAGAGATGGCTACCATTAGACACAAATATATGTGTGTGTGTGCATGTATATATATGTATATATTTATACACACACACACACACATATATATACACTCAAAACTTTGTAAGGACCAGTTAGTTGAAGGAACTGAGGACAGTAACCAAAATAACCGGGTAGGGATGCTATATATTTTTAAGGGAGTGGGAGGGCAAAGATTAGACTTGTGAATTATTAGTATAAGTAACAACAATAATTAACATTTATATTAGCACCTACTATGTACTAGGCACTGTGCTACATGCTTTACAAGTATTAGAACATTTGATCCTCCTTCACAACAATCTTGTGAGGTAGGTGCCTATCATTACCCCCATTTTACAAATGAGAAAACAGGCAAACAGAGGTTAAGTGACTTGTCCAGGGTCACACAGTTAAGTAAATGTCTGAGGCCAAATTTGAACTCAGGTCTTCCTGACTCTAAGTCCAGTGTGCCATTCATGGCACTACCAAGCTACCATGTAGATGTAGGTGATTTCCAGTGAGGAAGTTTCCTCTACCAATACAGGGCAGTACTTGCTCTTCAATTTACATCCTTTGAGACATATCCCAAGACTCAGAGAAGCTCAATGATTTGTAGAGGATCCCACAGCCCGGTGTGTCAGAGGAGGGGTTTGAATCGATGTCTTCCTGACTCCAAAGCCAGTTCTTGATCCACTATGCCGTCACACCTCTCTAGTTCCAGATTTCTGTCTTCAGATATTTGAAGGACTCATTTGTAGAAAGGCAATCTGTATGGCTCCAGAGGGTATAATTTTAAAAAATGAGGGCAAGTTATAGGAGCACAGAATTGGGTTCAGTAGGAAAAACTCTAACATTTAGGCTGTTAGCTCCCCATCACTAGAAGTACTCACTCAGAGCGTTCTTAAAGGCAGCAAAGTGGCACAGTGGATAGAGCATGGACCTGGGATCAGGAAGACCCGAGTTCAAATCCTCATTCAAATACTCAGTAACTCTCTGACCCCAGCTAGGCAAGTCATTTAACCACTGTCTGGCTCAGTTTCCTCAACTGTCAAATAGGAATAAGAGCATTTTTCATAGGGTTTTTGTGAAGATCAACTGAAATCATAACCGTAAGACAGTTGGCATAGTGCTTGACATGCAACATAATATTGGCACATAATATGTGGCACACATTACATACTTGGTAGAAGCTTCATAAATGATTCCCTCCTTTCTGTTATAGAAGGAATTCCACAGTGAAGAAAAAGTTGGATGAGATGACCTTTGTAACTCAAAGATGCTGTGACTTTTGTATTTTCTAAATTGTGTGGTACTGACTCTGTATGCAATAAGAGGGCAGAGAAGTGAGAAATCAGCCTGAGCTAGCGCAGACTTAATGGATACCCAGGTTGCTTACTGAAGAGCAGGTAGGACTGGACAGGTGAAAGGGGTTCTCCTCGAAACTTTAAGGAAGCTTTACTTTTGGGATGGCTAGGTGGCACAGCGAATAGAGCACCAGCCCTGGAGTTAGGAGGACCTGAGTTCAAATCTGGCCTCAGACACTTAACACAAAAACTAGCTGTGTGACCTTGGGCAAGTCACTTAACCCCAATTGCCCTCCAAAAAAGCAAAAGAAAGCTTTACTTTCTTCTTTACCAGATGCTAAGGTGGATACTTAATGAGAACATTTTTAAATGTTTACAATTGAAGAGGAAATGCTATGTGTCCCATGATGATCAATTGCCTCCTTCCATCCCTACCATGCAGTTGAAATGAAGGTTTCCCTTTTGCAAGCCCATCTGGTATTTTCCTTACTGAATCTCCTTAAAAGAAAAGCAGAAGTAGGTGCAGAGCTGGCCCAGGCAACAGATGCTCCAGCTACGCTTATAATGGCAATTCTCCTTAGCAGACATGTGTTAATTCCTGGGAAGGAAAGGGAGGAAGCTAATGCCAACTAATACTTGAGCGAAACCCTCCTGGCGAAAATCGAGCATGTTTTCCCAGCAAAGAAAAATAATTTATTGTTTACTTTTCTGGTTTGTTTGCATATACATTGAGAAAGCAGACCCAACACTTTGTACCCAACTTATTATGTTTGCACGTAGCCAAACTTCAAACTCTAAGGGAATGCCACTTAAACACTGAAGCTCTGATGGAATTGGCAGCCTTTTGTTCCTTCAGAGGGTGGCACCTCATCCTTCTTTTCGTTTATGCCAAGCAGGATTTTTTCACTTTAACATCAAGAAGATGAAGTGAAATATTCATTACAGACATCACCTGTGGAAATAAGAACTTTGGCGACTCCCTCTTGGCAGATAATTCATGTCGAATGAATAAAAAGGTGTGATTATGGCCACCAGGCAATCCATGCTGTAATGTGTGCATCAAGGAATGATAACTGGTTAAAAGGGTTCTTCTCAGCTTCTGTGCTCCATGAAGGAGCACATCTTGTTAGTGTATGCCGTCTCATCACAACAAACAGAAAGTGCTGCAATGTCTTAGATTACCATTGAGCTAAAAAGTATTTCATTTTTAGATGAAGTCAGGGAGAATTTATCCATAGCCCATGTCTGAGGTTCTTTCAAGTACCTTTGGTCACTTTGGATGACTTGTCATTTATTGGGCTTATTTTCTTCTCTTCTACCCCATCTAGGTGGAATCAGTATCTTTGAACTTCAGTACTAGGAGTGGCTTTTAAGTTCCGCTAAACACATTCAGGCTCACAAGGCTTTGAACAAAGAATTGGTTTATTGGTTTATGTACGTGGTAAAGGACACAAAAAGGACTCATGTCTGAGTGTAGCAATGAAGAGGAAGAGAGATTTAGCTTGATATCTTCATGGTATAGCCGAGTCAATGCTAGGTTTTCTTGGGGGATGGGAAAGGGAATAAGCATTTATTAGCACCTCCTAGGTACCAGACATTATGCCAAGCAGCTTTACAAATGACGTTTCATTTAATCATCACAATAACCCTGGAAGGTAGTTGCTATTAGTAATCCCCATTTTACAGTTGAAACTGAGGCAGGCAAGGTTAAATGACTTGCCCAGTGTCACACAGCTAGTAAGGGTCTGAGGGAAAATTTGAGCTCAAGTCTTCTTCATTCCAGGACCAATGAGCACTCTATCTACTCTACCACTTAGCTACCTATCTATCTTAGAACAGAGGAGATATGAGCATGTTTGTAGACAATGGGAAATAAGCCAGCAGAAAAGGACAGACTGAAGATTCCAAAAAGAAGGAATGACTAGTGAAGCATGGTCCTGGGAAGGTTAGGTGGAAGAGATGAGATCAAAGGCATATGTGAAGTGATTAGCTTTGGCAGACACTGAAACAAACAAACCAAAAAGGCAGAGTGGAGAGGGGTGAGGAGTTTGAATGTGGAAAGTGAGGCACAAAGGAGTCCATAATGGAGGTTTCAGTAAAACTACTTTTCTAGTCTCCTTACACATTATTTCCCATCGAACACACTACAATCCAATCAAATGGACTTCTTATAGTTCCTCATTCATTTCTCATCTCTGTAATTTTTCGCTGGTTGTCTGCCATGCCTGGAATGCACCCCTTCCTCACGTCTACCTCTTAGAATGCATAGCTTACTTCTAGACGTAGCTCATACACTACTGTCTACATAAAACCTTTCCTGATCCCCTTACTATCTAGTGTCCCAACCCCCCATCATCTAGTATCTCCTTTTTCTATACCTACCTAATAGGGCAAAGCTACCCTGTTTGCTTCTAGCAGATTACATGTGCTAGTTAAGCACTTCAGCAATTTGCAAATGATTGAGCCCCTGGTTGCTTTTTGGCTGATCGCTGATCAGTGACAAAAGACCCAACATTTAGGGTATTACAAAGTAATGCCTTTTTTGACCACCTAGCAGGAAGGGTCAGTGACACAGCTGACCTTTAAAAAGAGAGTGACACCACCCCATTCCCTCTCTTCTTTAAACCTTCCAGTGTAGCAAGAAGTTGGTTATTAAACCTTTATATACCTGAAACATAATAGGTACTTAATAAGATTGTGTTTACTTGACTATATACGTATGTTTCCCCTGATAGAACACACATTCCCTTGAAGTCAGTGACTATTTTGTTCTTGTCCCCAGTGCCTATTGTGCAGTTCATGCTTAATAAATGCTTATTGATTGATTGAATGAATGAATGATGGCCCATATGAGTTTTAGTAGCATGAATTTTTGATGGACCTAGTCAGCCCAATTTGGTGATTTCTTCCAGCGGTGATTTTGGACTTGGATCAGAAGGGGATGAAGTGGATGATGGTGGTAGCTGAGCACTAAGCAGTGCAAGAATGACACAAGGACAAAGGGCAATGATCCAAGAGTGGAGGACGTTGCCTCCCTATAAAGGCTAATTAAGGCATCAAGACCCAGAAGTAAATTGAGAAGAGGAGCAGTAGAATGCAAAGGATTGAGTGGCTGGAAGGTGAGATGAAGGTGAAGAACAGGAAAGCAGGGAGAGAGATGGAAAAACAGGAGTTTATTCAGAGAAGTGAGATTCAGTTTGTAATCTTGGGTGGAACAATTTGGAGTGGAGATGAAGATCAGCAGTGGGATCAGTAAGCATATGCATATATCTTATCATTCTTATCCAATTATGCAGTCCTCAATGGTAGGGTCTAGGTTTCATATTTTTTAAACCCCTTTAATCCTGATGAAATACTCTAAATAAGTGCTGTAAAAGTATTTGTTAATTGAAGAATTTTTCAGGGAGAAGGTATGAAGATGAATGATGGAGTGAGGAGCTCTTCAGTTGCTCTGTTAACACCTGTTGAACCAGAGACTAAAAGTAGTTGCCTTTTACATAAATTCAACTATAATTATCATGGAGCCAGCTGGAACTTCGTTTTTATTTATTTCAGAAAATTTAAGATTTCTCTGATTTCATCTATGGACTGGGGAGGGGGGGCTAGATCCACAAAGGAAGTGATTTCTTTGTTTAAATATCTCTTGAACCAAATTTACAGTGACTTTAGAGCCTGTTACTGATTCTATCCCAAGCAGGGCACTGGGCATCATACAATTTTACAGTCCTTGGTTGCTCCATAGCTAATTCACAGGTATATTAAGACTCACTCTGAAGCAGCTGATAGAAAGGCAGCTTAGAAATTTTTTTTGTCTCTGAGGAACACAGTACAGATACACAGGATGAAAGACAAACGAACTGGAAAAATATTATGGCTGTTACATAATAACTTAATATAGCATAATTGCTACAGTAAACTAACAGGGCCTCTTAAGAGTTCTTAAATTATTATAGTGTTATGGTTTCCAGGAAAATCTGTGCATTGCTGAATCACTCATGATTGGCCATTGTGGAATTTCATATTAACATGCATTAAAGATCTTCTGCTCTGTGGAATGACAGATATTTTGTGTAAGCTACCGTGGTTAGAATTTTTCCCCTGGAGAAGGGAACCACCTAGTTAGTGTTACTGGGCAATGGCATTCCCAGTCCAAATGCCGATTGTATAGTTCGCTTCTTTCCTTAATGTACATAGTTAATAGCTGTATTGTCAAAGGAAGGGCAGATTTATTATTAACAAGCATTTATTGAGCACCTACTAAGTGGAGTTGCTAGACATGCTCAAGGAGCTTACATTCTATTGTGGGAAGAGAACTTGTATATACAAAGCACATATGTACATAGAGTCCCAGCTTGGCTCGTTTTTATTTGTGTGACCTTGGATTAGTCACAACCTCTGTGGACTCACATTCTTTAGCTGTATAATAAGGGAACCAATCTAGGTAGTTGTGTGCTGGAGATAGCTTGTACATACCATCTTCCAAGAGCCAATTGTCAAATTTCAGTGTATTTACGACTTGGAAATTGACAGATGTTACCAATCAGGGCTTGATTTATTTTGTTGACTATCTAGACTTAGGAAGTTTATGAAGAAAATGTGAATAATGCAGGTTAAACTTTAAAGTGCTATTATGTGTACTTCTTATTTCTTGGAGAGTTGGTTTTTAACATATCCCAGCCCACCCCTGGGACTAGGAAACTCCAGGATGCCTTTTTTTTTTTTTTAAGCAATTGGGGTTAAGTAACTTGCTCAAGGTTACATGGCCAGTTATTTCTGGGTGTGGTGCTGAGTGTCTGAGCCCAGGATTCGGTCTCCACGTCATCCTGACACTGGGGCCAGTGCTCTTACTTACTGAGCCACCTGGCTGCCCCTAAGCAATCGGGGTTAAGTAACTTGCTCAAGGTTACACGGCCCAGGTGTTTCTGTGTGGGTGCTAAGTGTCTGAGCCCGGGATTCAATCCCCAGGTCATCCCGACACTGGAGCTGGTGCTCTTACTCGCTGTGCGACTTGGCGGCCCCCCAAGATGCCTTTTGATCTCACTTCAAGTAGTGATGCCATTTGGGGGGAATTGAGATCAGATGTCAAATATACCATAGTCATGATAAGCAATTAAGGTTTCCCAAGTCTAAATTCTTTATAGTGAGTTCTTCTGATAAGAGTCAGCAATGGAAGGAATGATAGATTTGGAGTCAGAGAATCTGGATTTATGCAACTTCTGTTACAATCTTGTGACCCTGGACAGTAACTCCTCTAGGCCTCATTTTCCTCATCTGTAAAATGAGAAGATTGGACTCCATGGTTTCTAAGGTCCTTTATGATCTGTAATACTATATAACGACAAAAGGAACCTGGAGCTATATAGTTCATCCACTTGCCTCGAAGCAAGACTGCCTAGCTACTTCTCTTGTATCATTTGTAAAGGGAGAAAGGAGCCCCCAGTTTGGTGGGTTACCCACTGGGCTGTTTTAACATTCTTCCTTAATTTCTCATGTGATGTGCTTGTTTCCAAGTCCTATGTCCGTTTCCACTGCATCTGTCCTCTATGATAGAAGCATTACTGTGTAATGAAGGGCCAAAGCCAGAATGCAGAGGCATACACTAGGATATTTAATACAAGAAGAATCTTTCTTAGAATTTTCCTAAAGACTTCTCTTTGGAAAAGAACACAAATAACGAAATGAACCATAATAACACACCGAGGAACAAAACCTCACTTATCCAAAATCTGGACGTTTTTTTAAAAAGATGGATTCACATTTCCCTATGTCTGCCTTTCTCATTAGATATACTTACATTAGACCAAATGCTCATTATGGGAAATATTTAAGTATCAAGTCTCTCTGGTGCTGGATTCCTTTGGCTGGCTAGAGCTTACATCAATATGTGCTTAGTGGTTTTGAAAGCATGCTGTTCCTCTACCTCAACCCCCCTCTTTCTCTTGGTCTGTTTGTGTGTCTCCCTCTGTCTGTCCATTATTGTCTGTCTGTCTCTGCCCACCACCCCCTCAGCAAGGAACTACCAATGCCCCAAATTAAAATTTTCTAGGCGCTTACTCCCTAAGCAAACCTCACTAGAATAAATGTTTTTTTTGACTCTTTTCAGTCTACAGGATAGCTTGCAGTCAATAAAAATGTCTCTAACCCTTCTCCTTCTTAGCAGCACCAGGGTGGTGTTGTGCCTCCTGGCTGTGTGAGCCTGAGGAATCAGAGTAACAAAGTTGTATTTCAGATCTTTAATAAATTTCTTCTTTGCCCACAGCCTAATTCCTTAGAGGCCAGGGGCCTGTTGATGCCTGCTTATTTGTTTCATTAAATTAGACTGGGGCGGTGTCTTTGATAAAGTCAGGCTTCACAGAAAGATTTATGACTTGGTTTCTGGCCATGCTCTCCTGCTGGCTGCAGATGTCCAGATTTTCAAGCCCCTAAACTGTTTACTTCCCAGCTCCCAGAATTAAACCTGTCTGCCTGCTCCTATCCTGGTCACCATTGACTACTTCCAGCTGAGAGGGGCTCTCTTGCTCCAGCCCTACTGTAGATTCAAAACCCAGCAACTAGTATGCTTGTTCTCCCCTGTATTGTGCCCACTCCAGCATTCCCAAAGTCATTTTGAAAAGCTTTTACAGCTAGCTTTAGAAACAGTGACAGGGAACAGAAGAAGAGCCGCAGATTACTGAAACTAGAAGGTACTTGAAAGATCACATAGGCCAGACCCCTCATTTTGCAGAAGAAGAAACTGAAGTCTAGAGAGGTTGTAGATTGTCCAAAGCAACATAGTTAGAGAACAGCAAAGGTGAAGTTAGAACTTAGATTTTCTGTTCCCAGTTCAGAGCTCTTTCCGTTGTAACATCAAGTCTGTTACTTAAATAAAAGAGAGCACCACATTTACAAAAGGCAATATAAGAAGCTGTCAGTGAAACTTCTTGGTGGACTGTTTGCATTCAAAGATGGTAAAAGTAGATTTGGAATGGAAGGGACCAAACAGGCTAACTCATTAACTTCCTCATTTTACAGATGATGAATCTCTTGATCCTCAGACAGATCAAGTGCTCTGTCCAAGGCAATATAGGTACAAAGGCCAAACCAGAACTCAAATTCAGGTCTTCTGACTCCACATCCCCAGGATCCCTTGCTACTGCACCATACTACTGCCCTATTGTTTTTGTTTTGTTTTTTCAAAAATCTGCTGTTGTTCATCCTTCATTCTCAAAGAGGACCAATGACATCATGAGGGGGATGTCTTGACTTGTGAGTGAATTGGATCTAAGAGAGGCAGGGCTGTGCAGAGTCATCAGCCTCACTCTATTCTCTAGAGTCATCAGGGTCCAGTGGCAAACTTAGGTCAGTTTGACTCTCGATGGCCCCAGATACAGTGGGAAAGCCCATCCCTTTTAAGCTAAGGTCTCCCCCAGTCTCAGATTGTCTGAGGCAACATCCATTAAGTGATTAAAGGCTAAGAACTAAGAACTACTTCCCAGAAGAATCCGTCTTGGTGGGGAAGACCCTCGGAGTTTGGGGCCAGAACAGAAGCAATTGCTATTTACACTCACTCTGAGCCATCAAAACCCAAACAATGAGCGCATGAGACTTGGGCTGGGACCTATTATTGGCCAGTCAGTGAAAGCCTAAGTGATTTGGGTTCCAAGGCGGGATCAAGCAGCTCCATTTGAATCCCAGTGGGCTTTATCAAAACCTGGTTTACCAGAGCTGCATTTCAGTGAATGAAAACTATATGAGACAAAAGAGTTAATTAATTGTGCCAGTGCTCAAAGTCTTTCTGACTTGATAGTACCCATCAGCCCTTGTGCTCTGCTAGCATAGCCTTCCAGAATGGAGAGTCCGGTGTAACCCCTAATCATGGTTAGGCAGGACTTCCAGAGTAAGATTTCCATGGATAGCAGACCAAAACATTGTCATTTAATGCTGGATCTGAGTATTACATACCATTGGTATTTATTAAATACCTACACTGTACAAGACATGGTGTTAGGGCTTGTGGACCCAAAACCAAAATAATGGAAAGGCATTTCCCTATTTCTCAAGGAACTTGCAGTCTCCTGGGACATATAGCATGTCAGCAGATAAGTAAGCACAAGTTAATTTAAGGAGGGAAGCAATGTGAACAACTAGAAGAATGAGGAAAGGCCACATATAGGTAAACAGCTGAGCTGAGCCTTGAAGGAAGCTAGGGATGGGGTGCGGGGTTTGAGAGGGTGCAGTGAAGAAAGAGTGTATTCAAAGCATGAAGAGAAGCCTGTGCAAAGTCACAGAGTTGGAATATGGAAGACTGAGTTCTAGAAATGGCAGATAGGCCATTGGGGCAAAAAAGTAGAGTGCCAACAGGGAATGATATGAAAGAAATCTGGAAAGATAGACAGGAAACAGATTGTAAAGCATATCAAATAGCAGAGTGAGGTCTGTTTTTCATCCTAGAAGCATTAGTGAGCCACAGAGGATTCTTGAGGGCAGGGAGTGGAATGTAACATGGTCAGCTGGCGCTTTAGGAAGATTATTTTGGCAGTTCTGTGAAGGATAGATTGGAAAAGAGAGAAACTGAAAGAAGAGAAGATCATGCCCTTGGGAGTTAAGGAACTTAACTTTTGGAAGCCTCTCCCTCCCCCCAACTAGGTTGTCCTGATTTTAGAGTGATGCAGGCTAACAAAGCCCACTTACTATATTATCCAGCCAGCTCCAGACCAACCAGACCACACTTTACATCCATCCATCCTTCTGCATCCGCTCCCCTTCTTGATATCTTCTCTTCTCCCACATGCCTCCCCTCCAACTTCTTGCCCTTACCCTTGGCCTCTGCTTTCTACCTCTTGCTACTGAAACCAAGATTACTGATGCTTCTGGAATCTGAATCAACTCCCCACTGGTTACACTAACCATTTCTATGACTCCCCAGACCAAAACACTCTTTTCAGGTCACCATCTAAATATGTCATTTCTTCCTTTTGAAAATAAGCTTCTTCAGCACATGGCATATCTCACTTTTGTATTTATTTCCCAGCCTTTCCAGTACAATGCTTGGCATGAGCCAGTACTTAATAAATGCTTTTTATTCACTCATTCATTCAGTGTTTAATTGCAATAGTCTGGACAAGAGATAAAGATACACTGGCTTTGTGAGTGAAGAGGAGTTGACAGATCTGAGAGGTGTTATGGACAATATCATTAAGACTTGGGAACTTGGGGTGGCTAGTGGTTCAGTGAATAGAGCACAGGCCCTGGAATCAGGAGGACCTAAGTTCAAATCCAGTCTCGGACACTTAACATTTACTAGCCATGTGGCCTTGGGAAAGTCACTTAACCCCAATTACTCTGCCTCCAAAAAACAAAAAGACTTGGAAACTGATGAAATATGGGAGTAAGAAGGAGAAGGAAGAGTTTAGGATGACAGATTCTTATAAGTTAAAGAAAATTTGCTTTGAAAAAGCTCAGATTTAATCACTGGTGCTATTCTTTCCAACAGATGATATTATTAGAGATACCAATAACATTATTCTTTTTTTTATCTTTTTTTTCAAGCAATTGGGATTAAGTAACTTGCTCAAGGTTACACAGCCAGTTATTTCTGGGTGTGGTGCTAAGTGTCGGAGCCCGGATTCAATCCCCAGGTCATCCCAACACTGGGGCCGGTGCTCTTATTCACTGAGCCACCTGGCCACCCCGATAACATTATTCTTAAGAAGCAAACCTTAAGCCTTCAGGCAGGAGTGGTGGGTAATACAAGTGAGCCTGTACCTGCTCTGAACCTCAGTTTTGCAATTCCCTTTCTTGTATCTCTAATAGCTAGAGTGAAATGAGTCCCAGTGGCCTGCAAATAAGGGTCCACAATGCTTATTTTTAAGAAGTCCATCTTTCACTACAATATATACAATTAAAAAAAATAAGTTTGTCGCTCTTTTCTACTCACCTGGCAGGAAATGTTATTCATTTAGGCCAGTTGCCTTTGGAAAAATATTTGGTGGTTTTGTTTGTTTGTTTTTTAAAATCTGGGGCTATTAGAGGTGGAATGGACGATTCAGAGGTCATTAAGACCTGCAGTTCTCGAATTTAGGGTCTCAGGGATCCTTTACACTCTTACAAAGCATAGAGCACCTTCCAAAGAGCTTTAGTTTCTGTGGGGGATAGCCACTGAAATTTGCCATATTATAATTTAAAACATTATGAAAATAGTTCTGGCCTTGGGACCACCAGGGTTCCCAGACCATATTTTGAGAACTGCTGATCTTAGTCTATTCCCTGTGCAAGGTGGGATCCTCTACATGATGTCCATGACAAATGGCCATCCAGTCACTCCTAGAACGCCTTTGATTGTGACTATTCAGTCGTTCAGTCATGTCCAACTGTTCACGACCCTGTATGAGGTTTTCTTGGCAATGATACTGCACTTCTTTGCCATTTCCTTCTCCAGTGGATTAAGGCAAACAGAGGTTAAGTGACTTGTCCAGGGTCACACAGCTAGTAAGTGTCTGAGGCTCAGTTTGAACTCAGGTCTTCCCACTCCAAGCCCAGCCTTCCATCTACTGAGTCACCTCTAGCAATGGCCAAAATGCTACCTCCTACAGCACGCCATTCCAGTTCTAGACAAATCTCGTGGTTAGGAAGTTCTTTCTTAAACAATATTCATCACCTGGAGCACCAGATTCAATTCCAGTGGCCATACTAAGAGAGACTTTGAAAGAGAGACTAAGAGAGCTACTTTGGTAGCTCTGTGCTCCCCACAGACAGCCAGTGGCGTAGTAGCTAGAACACTGGGCCTAGAGTCCAAGAAGACCTCAGTTCAAATCCAGCCTCAGACACTTCCTGGCTGGACAAGTCACTTAACCTCTGTTCTAGTGTCCTCAGCGGTAAACATGGGGATAATAAGAGTATCTGATTCCCCAGGTTTCTGTAAGGACCAAATAAGGTAATGTTCATAAAACGCTTAAGACAATGCCTGGTGCACAGTAGGTGCTTTATAAGTTCCTTCCCTCCCATAGTATGCAAAATTATGGTAATGATAAACATACATTTTTTTCTTTGAGTATCAAACATTGGGACTAATATCTTCTTGCTATTTAACTAAAATGTAATTCATATCAATAGTTTTGCCCATAGAATGCGTGTAATACTTTCAGAGGTTATCTTTATGGCCTTGAGTATTTTTCAATCAAATTTAAAAAATCTCCTTTGTTCTGTTAAAATGTAAAACCAATCTTGTTTGTGATGCAGCTGTGATCCAGCTGTTTTAGGCCTTTGTCACAATGTGTTTTTCAGGCTCTGCGGTTACCCTCCCTTCTACGATGAAAACGACTCCAAACTCTTTGAGCAGATTCTCAAGGCAGAATATGAATTCGACTCCCCCTATTGGGATGACATCTCAGATTCTGGTAGGTAGCTAACCTTCCTGAGGGTACAGTACCTGTGATTCCCCAGACTAGCCTCCTGCTGCCATTAGGGCCCCATCCTTTCTGAGGTTCTCATTAAAGGCCCTGTGTGCTGTGCGTGACTGGAACTTGGACAAAGCTAAAGGTAGGCTTGGCTGGTGTTGCTTACACTGAAGTCATGGGAAAGCCATCACTAAGGATGATTTAGAGTTTCCAAGAGGGAAATACTCCCCCTTATCAAATGCTTAAGATAAAGTAACCAAACCTACTAAAGATCTACGTTGTTCCTTTTCCAAGAATTCCAGAAATAATGGGGGGGCTTACTTGCCCCTGCTTCAGTAACAAATGGCATAATTACACAGGATTTACTTGATTCATATGTTGGCATCCAATTAACATGCATTCATTGAGTGCCAACTGTATATACCGCCCTAAGCTAAGTTTCATTCAGAGTCCATGGGCAGTATTCCCAATGAAGATGAAGTAGAGAACTCATACTAGGCACAGTCTCTGGCACATTTTACCTCAAATGAAAGGGTTTTACTTGACGACTTTGGAGGTTTCTTCAAGCTCTAGATCTGTAATTCTATATTATTTCTAGAAAATTTCTTACTTGTTAGAATTTTTAAAAAAAGGATTACATTGGTGGAACAAAAAAATAATTAGACCAATTGAAATGCTACATCAAACAATTTAGAAATTATTTTTTTCTTTAAAAAAGCCGTAGTTTCAGCATTCATTAGGGATTCACATCTTTGCTCAAGATCAGTAGATAGCCGTGAGAGCGCCAGGTTTTCCAGCTTTCCTTGCTTTGCTGTTGTTCAGTCACTTTTCAGTCATGTCTGACTCTTAGTGGCCTCATTTAGGGTTTTCTTAGCAAAGATCTCGCAGTGGTTTGCTATTTCCTTCTCCAGCTTATTTTACAGATGAGGACAAGGCAAATAGGGTTAAATGACGTGCCCAGGGTTGCACAGCTAGTGTCTGAGGCCAAATTTGAACTCAGAAAGAGTTTTGTTGTGTAATGGTATAACTCAAATACTTGATGCCACATTTCTTACTCTCTGTATCAAAAAAAAAAGGGCTGGGTCAGCAAACTATGACCTGGGGACCAAATCTGGCCTGTCTTTATAGCTTACAAACTACCAGTGTTACCCCTTATTTAAAATAAAGGGGGGTGGCACATCAAACAGATGTCTGTAATGTTTATTATAAAGCATGAAGCCCATGGTATGTAAGACATATGTAATAACTTTGTCTATCCCGCTGAAGTTTAGCAAGCTGATTTCATGACAAAGGACTATTTCTGCAATTCTTTACCTTGAATAAAAGAGTACAGTCTTGTGCTGAGAAGATTAGGTTCTAGAAGCAAAGAAATAAGGCTCCTAGCCCTTGCTTTGCCATTGACTCAGCAAATGACCACTCTGGTGTCCTATTTCACAGCTGCCCACTACTAAGATGCTACTGTTTACAGTGCCAAGTGTGTGTTAAGAGTTTGGAAAGGTCTGATCAAATATGTTTGACGCCATAAACAGCATGATCCCTGTGCATGGTTGTATCATATAGCCACGTTTTAAGGTACAAATCAGATTCACTGTCTTGTTTTCTTTTTTACAGCTAAAGATTTCATTCGAAATTTGATGGAGAAAGATCCCAATAAAAGATATACTTGTGAGCAGGCAGCTCGGCACCCCTGGTAAGAAAAATCATGCAGCATGAGATAATGATTGTCAGATTCCTTTTCACTCCAGTAGTAATTGGAAGATCTCAGTTATGAAACCATAGGTTATCATCACACCTCATTATAACCAAGGTTTTCAGTCTTCTCCCTAAGCCACATCTTGGCTTCCTTTTTCCCTTCTCTGCCCACTTCTGTAGTTGTTAATGAGGAGCTAATTGGCCAGAAAGCAGCAAGAGATGCCACATCCCCTCCTCGGACAGTCAGTCCCTTAGCCTCTGCTCATGTTCATAAAGTACTTTCCTAACAACAGCCCTATGAGCTTGATGGTGGATCGTTCCTATTTTGTAGATGAGAAGACTAAGGCTGAGAAAAGGGAGTGACTTGCCCATAGTCACACAGCCAATGTCAAAGTTGGCAGTTAAGCCTGCCTTCCAACCCCCAGCAAAAGAGAACTGTGCAGGCAGTGTGCTCCCTGACTTAGCTGATCCTGATGCATGGAGATCTGAATGAAAGCGGAACAGATTTTTTCAAAAAGAGATTGTTATTCACTGAGGAAAAAAGGATTTTTTCACTCTATGATAAATTACCTTAGGATTCCTTAAATAGCAGTGCATCCTAGTATGTTTAATATGGGATTAGGTTTATAAAAATCTAAATGACGGTTTTAGAGCATCTCTCTCCTATAAAAAAGAATTCCCTCTAAATAATGTATTCATTCCCTATATTAATAAGCTGTGGCAGATTCTACCAAGACTGAAAGGTTTCAGATACGGACCAGGTGACAGACTGTTCCTGCTTTCTGAGGGCCAGTCTAGCTAAGTGCAGAGACTCATCACCAGTAGGCTGGCCACTGGGTCATGAATTCTTTGACTCTGGCAATTCAAGGGGAAAAAAAAGCAAAAAATATCTTCTAGTCTTATTTGTCCATAGTCTTTCCATAGTGATGGTGCTAGAAGGGCAGAAAAGGAGGTAGGGGGATCAAATTAATTTTGAATCGTCCCTAAACATTAACTGTTGGAACTATATTCCTTTGTCCAAGAATCAGTGAATTCTTCAGTTCTATGGGAAGAACTTAACCATATCATTTTGTTTGCTGTAAATGATACTAAAAAACATAAAGAAGTCATCACTAAGTGTAAGGAAGTCTCACAGGTTCTCCCCAGAGAGTTACTCAAAGAGTTATAAAGGAGTTGGTAGAGTTGTGTCTATTATGTTCTCAAAAGCAATGAAAAATACCAATTTATGGATCACTTAGTCATATCACGTTACAGTGCTGATGACAGGCAAAAGCAAAAAGATCATCATGGAAAGAACAGCAACTTTTGCACTAGGGTCTCTTGTAGGGAAAAACTGGAGAACATCTACAAAGAACTTAACTCCAAACCAAGTCAATGTATACTTTGATACTTCATGACTTGGTGTACAAAAGTAGACACTGAGTAGGATGGTCCCCCAAAAAAAGAGTTGGAGAGCATGGTTAAGGATTAAGAAATGAACCAGGTGTGGTGGTGCCAACTATAAATTCCTGGTACTAGGAAGGCTGAAGCTGGTGGACCTCTGGAGCTTGGGAGACTTGAGCTTCAGGAGGCTGTCAGTCAAGTGTTTTGAAGTGCTTTTAGTTGAAAGATCAAGGACATAGTGAAGAATCAAGTTTTTAAAAAACAAAACTGATTATATTTTACTAAATGGGAAATAACCAATACCTGACATGATTCATTTCAAAATCATATCATTTATTGGCTAGAGCAAAAGTAAAAAAATACTGAAAAATTGCAAGACAGGTAAAAGAGAAGATAATGCATGAAATTATAATAGCTCTAAACCAAAAGACATAATCATTTCTTAGACAAGTTGAAATGATCTAAAACATTTGTCTCAACAAGAAAGCCAAATAAGTCCCCCAAACTTCTTCAGCCAGCAAACTCTTGATCTTTCTGCCAAGGGGAAAGACATGGTAGCCAAGGGCAGCACTGCCTTACAGTACATGATCATTTCCAAACTGATTACAGAGATGAAAGGGACAATATAATAAAGTGTTAATAAGATTAATTGGCTAAAAAGAGTGAAGGGAAAAATTAGCATACAGATAACTTAGCATGTCACCCAGTTAAACTAAAGCATCTCAAAAGCATTCAGAGATAAAACAAAAAGGAGAACAACAAAGAGAAACAAAATGCAACAGATGTGCCGTTGTGGCTATGTAATCTATTCTCATCACCAATGATGTTGGAACCACTTCTTTGAGACTCAGCACTCAGTCGCCATAGGAGGAAGTAAAATTGGCACTTAAAGAAGATGATAGTCAAGAAAAATGGCTGGACTTGAAGAAGTATATGCAGAAGAAATCCAATCTATAAACAATACAATTTTGAAAGATATTGACCAAGAAAATTTCAAGATCTCAAAGTAGGGGAGACACCAAAAGAAAAATATGAAGAAAAATATGGTAATATGTACCAAAATGACATCAGCAACTACTGATCCTCATTATTGATCTTGATTTCTCATCTCTATGAAGTCTTTCTTTTTAAATTTCAAAATCAACCTTCTAAATTTACAATTATACCTTATTTATTTTAAAGTTCATTTTTTAAAAATTTTGAGTTCCAAAGTCTCTCCATTCCTTTAACCCCTACCCGACCCATCAAGAAGGCAAGCAATATGATTCTATAAAGTCTTTATGAGAATTGTCTGCACATCCATGATGAAACCATGCTTTCACAAATGATTCTCTGCAGAGCAACATGTCTTCATTTACATAGTCCATAGAATCTCAGAATTGGAAGAGATCTCTCAGGGTCCATCTGGTCCTAACTACTTCAGGAAGAACCCTGTCTACAATTGGAAGCCTTCATTGGAAGACTTCTGTGGAGGAACCCTCTACCTTTCCAGCTTCCTAGCCTGCCTTGCTCCTAGATGTACCATTTCCCATCTCCTAGCCTTCCAGCTGCACACTGCTGCCTGTCATCCTGGCACAACTCCATCCCAAGCCTGAATCCCTATTGATTAAATGATAACCTGCCTGAACTCACCCAATGATTATCATATGCCCACCTCATCAAACCTTCCCCATCCCAGTGGCTCCCAGCCCATAGCTGTTGTTATTCAAGTCCTATTTCCATCCCCCATTGACTTCCTGTTCCCCCTCAACCCACCCCTTCATAAATCCCACTGTAAAGATACCTACCCCTTCCACTGTGTTCTCTAGAATGTCTGCTCCATAGGTGATAAATTAATTTTCATCTTAAATCTTTTCCTTTCTCACTCCTTCCATTTCCTTGAACTCACTGAAACCTGACTTCCTTCTAATAACTCAGCTTGCCCAGATAGTTTTTTCCAACTCTGGCCGCATTTTCCCTTATACTCCCCACAAACTGGGAAAACAAGGGAGCTCATGATGTATGACCTCACTCTTCTTAGTAAATTAAGAAATGAAGTCATGTTCTGAGGTTGAAGGAATTAAGAAAAGAATTAGGAGCTCAAGGAGAAGGTTTGGCACAACTATAATGGAGAGCAGGACAAGGACTTAAGCAAAATGCAGCCATGAGGCCCCATTTGACATTAGATAGTATGGATTTGTATGAGACCCAGTCAGCATGCTCTAAAAACCAAAGAAAACTTATTTGTAGATATTGAGTGGAAAAGACAGATAGGAAACATCACCCAGTGTTGGGATTCATAGGGAAGGAACAGTCAAAGGATGACAGGGACAAGAGATTCAAGCGCTTCTCATCTCTCATTCTCCTCTGGCTTGCTCACAGGACTTGACTGTTTTGTAGGCTCTGGCCCAAAGTAAGAAGACATCAAGGCAGTTGTTCCATAAGGCTTTTCAAAAGTTCCTCCCAATAGAACTCTCTCATCACTCAGAATAGGAAAGAGCATTTGGTGGCATTAAATGCAGTGCTAGTCAATGTTTCCTTCATTCCAAGCTGTTAGGAATTCCCAGTTCTGCACTGTTAGCTACATGACCTTGGCAAGCCTCTTGCTATCTCTGACCCTTGGCTTCCTCATATGTAAAATGGGGGTAATCATACTTTCACTATGTACCTCATTGGATTGTAAGAAAAATGCTCTGTGAGCCACAAAATTTTACATGAGTTAGAAAAGGGAAGCGAGGAAGATGTTGGAGGCTAACGAGGAAGGTGGGTTGGAGGAGGACCAGGAAAGACTTGAGAAGCAGCAGGCACAAAGTCCACCAGTTATGTTAAAACATCAAAATATCATAAAGAAATAATATCTACAAACTGTAAGACCAAGAGGTTAAAGCTAAAACATCTGTGAGGGAGAATGTCCAAAGTGAAATGCAAGGACATACACTCACAGCTTGAAATGGAATGCTACCGAAAGGCAAGTCCATCTAGAAACACTTGTAAAGGTGACAAATGACAATAAATATGAAATGTATCCATAAAGCTGCCCTGAGGGGTTGGTTCTGAACTTCCTCTGGCTCAATCTGATGCTTAATTCTTAAGCAAGTACTAGCTCAGTTTGAGGGCAGAAGATAGAGTGCTGGGCCTGGAGTCAGAAAGACTCCTCTTCCCAAGTTAAAATATGACCTCAGACATTTACTAGTTGTGTGACCCTGGGCAAGTTATTTAACCCCATTGGCCTCAGTTTTCTCATCTATAAAATGAGCTGGAAAAAGAAAATGGCAAACCACTTTAGTATCTTTGCCAAGAAAACTATAAATGGAGTCACAAAGAGTTAGACATGACTAAAAAATGACAGAACAATAATAAACTCAGTTTGAAATGAACACGAAGTATTTCTATATTACTGATTAATTTGAACTTCTGTGACATCTCCTGTATGTTAGCAACTCTCCAAGACTATGTAGCAGAGAAGATGCCAGCCAACATTGACAGGGGGACTCTCCTCATCTGGGAGTTCTTCATATCGATGAAATCATAGACCCAATCCCTAACTCTATGTATGTTAGCCACATAGAGAACTCATATAAAACAAGACACATGGAGTAAGAACCAGTTCCAAAGGTTTCAAATCATATTTCTGATAGACAGGTGCTGATGTTTAAAACATAAAGACAGAATTCCTCTCCAATTTCTCCTCGCCCCATCTATTTATTTTGGAGCACAAGAATCTAGCTAGTATTAGTAAGTACCCGTCCTAGTCAATCCCACAATTCTTCGCCTTTGCTGAACAATCATTTCCAAGAATGAGTTGGCCATGACAAAGTTTGATTTGGCATCTCACCCTGAGGATGTGACTTTTGAAAACAGTAAAGGAGGGAAGACTCAAATGAGTTCTCTAGAGAACAAAGGCTTACTAGAGATTCTTGGAGCATCTTGCAAATCCCTCTGTTGTTCTTGCCTTTGGTGGGCCTGGCCATCCAAACATTCTGTTTCTATTTTACTAAGTTGTTATCTGGGAAATGGAGCCAAATGAAAGTAGAGGAAGGGAAATCTGGTTAGCTGCAGTCTATTTCAGCATGCTCTTTTGCCAAGGTGCTTTCATCTTGACCTAGAAAGAGTGTTGCTGAGAGAAATGGGGAATTTTACTGAAGCATATTGCCTTTGGCGAAGCCTGAGAACTGGACTACAGCCTGATACTCCTGCAAGACTCTTGGTAGCTCAGAAAAGCTGGTACACTAACTTTTTCATCTTCCAGGGCTGATTTTTGCATATGAATAATGCCTAAATATTTCCCCTTTGCCTTCCCCAATTAGTCAATCAGATTTCCAGTGCTTTTTTTCTAACCAGAGCAGCCTAGGTCTGGAGAAATGAAGGAGGAGCTCACATACACATTTATCTTCCTACCAAGACATATGTTAAGTGTCTTGGTTGCCTCCTTCAGGAAATGTTGCTCAGGAATCATTCAGGAAGAAGCCTGTGCCATTACCCCATAGCAATACTCATACTAGTTACTGCCATAGTGTCTGACTTCTATTATATAATCATTTCTGAGAAAGAGTTGGCCATTGGCAAGTTTGAATTGGCATTCCTCTCCAAGGATGTAACATTTTAAACCACCTTCCTGTCTCCAATAGTAATGGACCTGACTCTCCACCTTTCCTTCATTATCTAACTGCAAGATCCACTTATATAATATTCATGGTATTGTAAATAACATTTTCTCCAACAACTAACTAAAATAACGGAGGATCAAGTTGTATTTAATCAAAGCAAAGGTGGGTTTGTAATGCTGGTGACTAAGAGTAGGTTTGCCTTATTTATTGCAAACTGGGGTTATGGGTTTCAGTGTGGCAGAAATACCTTTTAAAACCAGGAATTTTAAATTTTTGTAAATTATTGCACATTGAGACAAAATTACTTTCAGAATATTAGCATAATGTTCTAAAAGTCTTCCAAAATATGCATATGAAATTTCAGTTAAAAGTAATTAGACCGACAAAGATGGCATGAGCTAGCATGACAGTGTCAGTAGGGAAACCCTACTTACTGGCTGGGCCACGTTGGGCAAATTACCACCTCCTGACCTCTGTTTCTAATCTATGAATTGAGAGGGTTGGATTAGGTAGATAGCCTCTAAGTCCCTTCCAGCTCTAAATTGATGAGACTATGAAACTATGAGATATTATGATAAAGTAATGTTACTGATTCTCCTAATAAACAAATACAAACTTTCCATCCAAATCAAATATACCCTTCAAAGTAGTCACCTTCGAAGGAAATACACTTATCCCAATAATATTGCTATTGCCCAAACATTTTTAGAACACCTCTTGCAGATTTATCATTATACCCCAAAGCCCATTCTT
This sequence comes from Petaurus breviceps papuanus, assembly GCF_028583685.1. Taxonomy (NCBI): domain Eukaryota; kingdom Metazoa; phylum Chordata; class Mammalia; order Diprotodontia; family Petauridae; genus Petaurus; species Petaurus breviceps. The sequence goes on from NW_027186523.1 coordinate 15,720,514, forward strand.
TTGATTAGGCTCATCTTTCATCTTTGGACTAGTAGTCAAGCCTTTGCACTTGGAGGTAAAATTGATTTTTGGGAAAAGGCATTCAAAGCTAAGTCTAAATGAAGAAAATAATTGATCAACTTGGGTAATACCTTTGGATGTCAAAAATACAGATTAGATTGAAGGATGTTTGCAGAGATCTCTGTGATGGAATTGGGAAAATAGATGGGCCAGTTACGTCACAAGAACAAGATAACGCGGGACAGTCTGTGTGTTTCATTATTGTCTATTCAATATCAAGAGATGTAGAGGAAGTCATTGGGTGGAAGATGTGGATGAGAGTTGCCCAGGAAGGCCAGGCATGGAGAGATGAGGATCTGAATCATGTGAATGAGGGGTATACGTACCCGTTAAAGTATTGAAACAGCTATAAAGTCATGGAATTTACATTTCTTGTGTGATTTTTAAAGTTAATTCTGAAGGCAAATTCCAGAAACATTTTGAGGGATGGAAGTATCATTGGAAAAAAAGTATATATTTCCTAATATATCTATGCTGAATGACAGCACTTATTTCAAAGTCTTAGCCAAATGGAGTCTCAATCACAGAACTGGAAATAAATTTAGAAATCATCTAGTCTAAAACCTTCCTGCTATATAGATGAGGAATTTATGTCCTACAGAAGTAAAATGATTTGCCCAAGGTCACAGAGATAGCTAAGAGCAAATATATACATACATATATACATATATGTACATATGCACATATTTGTATGTTCCCAGATATGTGGCTTTGGGCAATTCATTATATATACATATGTGTGTTACTTTAAGGTATGAAAAGTGCTTCACATATATTATTTCATTTTATCCTCACAACAACCCTGGGAGGCAAGTGTTATTATTGTGCCCATTAGGCATAATAGGGAAACTGAGGAAGACAGGTTAAATGATTTAACCATAACTAGCAAATGTCTAAGGCTGGATTTGAAGTTAAATCTTCCTTATTTCAGGCCAGGTCTGTCACCTGGATGCTTCAATAGACTAGGAATAGGAAATAGATCTCCTGCTTTCCAGTTCAGTGTATTTTCTACTCTACCACAGTGTATTAGACAGCTAGTACAGTACAAGAATTTGGAGTCTGGGGACCTGGGGCTCGGATGCATTCTGAAGAAGCAGCGAGGTGCTTTCAAGGTTCATAGGATTCTATAAGCAGCTGATTTTTCAAGCCTAGTCCACCTTCATATGAAAGAAACAGTCCCTCCCCTCAAGGAGCTTTCATTTTATTGGATGTAAATATGTAAGAAGACCTGGCATTTTTTTCCAAGCTATTTTTTATAATTAATTTTTTAAGCTTTAAAAAAATTCATGGTCTCTTTGGGGAAGCTAGGTGGGTACAGTGTGTAGAGTGCTGGCCCTAGAGAAAGGAAGCTAGGAATTCAAATCCAGCCTCAGATACTTACTAGCTTTGTGACCCTAGGCAAGTCACTTAACCTGTCTGCCTTAAGTTCATCATCTGTAAAATAGGGATAACAATAGCCCCTACCAGCCAGGGTTGTTGTGAGGATCAGATGAGGTCATAATTGTACAGCCCAGTACCTGACGCACTTGATAAATGCTCCTTTCTTTCTTTCTATCCTTGCTTCCTTCCTTTGTAGCACTCTTTGACGTAGGTGCTCCAAGAATTATTATTTATATCTTTTTTACAAGGAAACTGAGGCTAGAAAGGGTGAGTGACTTGTCCAGGGCCACAGAGTTAGAGTTGAAGGTGGAATTCAAGTCCAAGTCTTCCTGACCCCCAGTCTAGTCATCTATGACACAATGCTTGCTTGCTGCCTTGCCTTTGGTGCCTTGTCACCCATCATCTACCTGTGGGTGTCCCCTAACATCTGTTCTGGGTCCCTTTCTGTTTTCTCTCCTTTGGTAACTCCATCAGCGCCCATGGGTTCAATTATCACTGTTATACAGATGACCCCTTCATCTGTGCCCAACTTGATCTTTCTTTTTAAGTGGATTATTCATACCTTTTCTTTTTCTTCTCTCTTTCTAGTGATTCCCTGGCCTGATAGAGCCCTTCCTCATACCAAATAAGTGTATTCAAGCAAAACAAATTAATACATTTGGCATGTCTGAAAATCCATGCTTTCTCCTGTACTTATCACCTTCTAGCTCTGTCAAGAGACAGGAGTCAGACTTTCCTACTAGTCTTCTAGAATGATAGTTGCTCGCTGCATTTTTTATCCTCTCTCTATCCTTAATATCAGATCTTTATGTTAAATATTTGCCAGGAAGATTTATTCCCCAATCAAATGTTTTTCTTCTAATTCTCGCTGTTTTGTTTGGACAGATTTTTTAATCTTATATAACAGAAATTGTGCCTTTTCATTTTTATGATCACCCCTCTATCCCTATTAGGAATTCTCCTCCCCATCCCAGTCATAATTGTACAGTTCATAATGCCTAATTGGACTTACTTCAATTTTCCTCTCCTTTTGTGATGGGACTTTTTATACTTAAGCCTCATGTATGCTATTCTCCTTCTTGAACTCCAGTCCCCTGTCCTACTGCCTGGTGTTCTGTTAGCACCTCAAACTCAACATCTCCAAAATGAAAATTTTCTTCCCCCTTCTCCAACCTTTTCCTCTTCCAAACTTTCCTATCTCTGTTGAGAGTACTACTAATTCCCTAGTAACCAGTTTTGTCATCTCAGAGTCATCCTTGATGTTTCCCTTTCCCATGCTCCTCATTTCCAGTTAGTTGCTAAGTCTTTATTCACAATATCCATCACGATGTTCTTCCTTTCCATTCATTCATACACTCGTTACCACACTAGTTCAGGCCCTCTCACTAAACTACAGTAATGACCTCCTAAGTTTTCTCTCTGCTTCTAATTTCTCACAACTTGAAATCATTTTTAATTCAGTTAACACTCATTTATTCACAGAACTTACCAAAATAATCTTCCTAAGACATAGATCTAACCATGTTAATCACCTGCTAAAAAACTTCCAGCCGTTCCCCATTACCTCTAGGGCTAAATGCAAATATTTTTTAAAATTTCAAATTAAAAAAATTAATTACAAATATTTCTACCTCTTCAAATCTGGCTCCAGTTACTTCAGCCTTCAGAGACTGAGGTCTTGAAATGAGGTTAAAAGAAAAAGGGAGAAATCTGAATCTCCCCAAATCTTTGGTTGTTAATAATCATTTCTCTCACTCGGAAGCACCAGAAACTTCCAAATCCCAAGAACTACCTCTGAAAACAGTAGTGCAAAAAAGCCTGAAGTTTGGGACAGTGCTCCCCTGCCCTGGGAACACAGTCCAACTTCAACATAAAGTTCACGGTCAAGAAGTAGACTGGGAAAATAAGCAAATAACAACAACAAGGTAATCTAAATGTAAAAACCACTATGGTGATAAGATGAAGACAAACTCAGAAGAACACAGTGATGCTACAAGAACTGCCTCAAAGGGGGGGAAAGTGAACTAGACACAAGACCAACAAAAATTCCTAGAAGAGTTAAAAATTATATTAAGAATCTAATAAGGTTGGTAGAGGAAAAATTGGGAAAAGAAATTAGGTCAATGCAAGAAAATTATGAAAAGACAACTGACAGCTTGGTTTTTTAAAAAGGAACCAAAATATTGAAGAAAATAACACCTTAAAAAATAAAAATGACCAAATGGTAAAAGAGGTTTTCAAGCCTAGTCCATCTTCATATGAGGGGATATCCATCAGCTGGGGAATGACTGAACAAGTTGTGGTATATGATTGTGATAGAATACTATTGTACCTGTAAGAAGTGGTAAGTAGGATGGTTTCAGAAAAACCTGGGAAGACATATGAACTAATACAAAATGGAATGAGCAGAACCAGGGGAACATAGTACCGTAATAGCAATATGGTAACAATGATCAACCATGAAAGATTTAGCTACTCTGATCACAATGATCCAAGATAATGCCCAAGGACCCATGATAAAAAATGCTGTCCACCTCCAGAGAGAGAACTGATGAACTCTGAGTGCAGATTGAAGAATACTTTTTAAATTTTCTTTATATTTCTTGCTTTGTTTTTTTGCCACATGACTAATATGAAAATGAAAAAAATAAAACTAAAAACATCCTGCAAAGAAAAAAAAGGAGCAGCATGAGAGAGATGACTCAGTGACCAAGAAACAGGTTGTCCCCTCCACTTCCCCAGTCAAATTTGAGAAAGGGAGGGAATGTGAGGCATGCGTGGGAGATAGAGCAAGGTTGGGATACAGGATTAGTCCTGTCAGAGCAAACATTTCTAAAGGAGCACTTTTCTATTTCAGGATTGCTGGTGATACAGCCCTCTGCAAAAACATCCATGAATCAGTCAGTGCCCAGATTCGGAAGAACTTTGCAAAAAGTAAATGGAGAGTAAGTCATAATTTTTTTTTCCTCATTGGCATAAATTAGGAATTAATAGAATCATTCACTAAGTGTATCTTGAAAGAGAGAATGAATGAACACATAAACTTTGGAAACAAAATTCCATTAATTTTTTGTATGCTTTAATTCTGAATTAATAGATTCACAGAATGTTATTCTGGACAGGACTTTAGAGATCACCTGCTGTTTGACTGATGAAGATATTGAGTGTCTTCGCCCCATCAATTGACTTACTCATTATCACAGTTAGTTGTTGACTAAGCCTGGATAGGAAACCTGGTTCCCCTTTTATTATGTCTCAATGCCTCTTTCTCAGTCTTTAATGTATTTCATCACCTTGCATAAAACCTATTTTGTATATAAGTGGAGCTTTCTTATTTGAAGAAGAAATGAACAAAATAATTTAGATAAAAAATCAATATCTTTCCAGTGCTCCAGAACTTTACTCAAGTGATCCCTAATTTCAAGAGATAATAATAAAATCCCATATTTGCATTCCACATTTCCTTTGAAATGATGAGATAAGTGGTTAAAGTATTTTTATCCCCATTTTACACATAAGGCACATTGAGATTTTGAGAGGTGAGTGACTTTCCCAAGATTCCACAATTAGTCTTTCTGAAGCAGAATTCTATCCCAAGTCTCTAAGTCTATTGTTTTGTCCACTAAATTTTAGGGCTTCTCTACAAGAAATAAATTAGATGAGAGTCTTGAGGAAATAAATAGCAAGGTCCAAAAGGGGTGAATAATTTATTTCAACCATTTCCCCTTGGGAAAACATCTAGCCACTTCTCAGATTTTCAGAGATTGATGTGAGAATGATCCTAGGCCCTGACCTGTTCTCTTTCTTTTGCCATCTACTGTTTAAGGGTATCATGATATGCATTTGTATTTCCATCATAGGGGAAGAAGGGATTGGGAAAAGAGTAGAGAAAGCCTAAATCAGTCACCTGGAGTTACAGTCACTTGTGAGCATTTCTAGTAAAAGGATTCATGGATAATTGAAAAGCTTGAGGTTTTATGATTATCAAGTAGTTACCTAAGCTTATTCTGTCGTGTGTTTAAAGAAATGTGATTAAATAAATGACCATATTAAGAATATTTAAGTCAAAGAAGGTTGGGGGGTAAGGGTAGAGGATATGCCTAGTTTCCTCCAAGATGGAGCTTTTTATATGATGCCTTCCCTAACCTCTAGCTGCTAGTGCCTTCCTGCCTCCAAAAAAAGCCCCCCAAAACTTTGTATTTATTTTTTACATAGTTGTATTTATAGTATGTTTGTGTGGATGCATAGATAGATACAGCTGTCAAAATGCTCTCCTTCCCCCACTCTGACCACTGACCAACTTGTTTAGTCATTTTTCAGTCATGTCCATATCATGACTCCATTTGGGATTTTCTTTTGCAAAGATCCTGGAGTAGTTTGCCATTTCCTTCTCCAGCTCATTTTACAAATGAGGAAATTGAGGCAAACAGGGTAAAGTGACCTGCCCAGGATCACACAGCTAGGAAGTGTCTGAGGCCAGATTTGAACTAAGGAAGATGAGTCTTCCTGACTCCTGGTCCAGCACTCTATCTACTGCACCGCCCAGCTGTCCCAGCTTCCTTTGAGTCCCAACTAAAATCCCACCTTCTGCAGAGTCTTTCCTAGCCCCTCTTAACTCCAGTGCTTTCTCTCTTTTAATTATTCCCTATTTATCTCATATGCAGTTTTCTTTGTATATAGTTGTTATATTTATAGTTGTATACCCCCAACAGATTGTAAGCTCCCTGAGGGCAGGGGCTTTTTGCCTCTTGTATCCCCAGCACTTAGCATAATGCCTGGTGCATAATTAACACTTAATAAATGTTTATTGAATCATTTTTTTTAAAATAGGCATACATTTCTCTTCATATACTGAAAACTCCTTGAGATCAGCAATAGCTCACTTTTGCCTTTGTAACCTAGCTCAATGCCTGACACAGAGTAAGTGTGCAATAAATGTTTAGCAATTTGTTTGTTGATTGAGAGAAAGAAAGCAGCTTTCAGATGAGCCAGTGGTTGTCGTGTACAAGTGATTAGGCTTACTCCATGTGGTTCCAGAGGAAAGAACTTGTGAGTGGAACTTGCAGAGCTATCAATTTGAACACAGTCTGAGAAAGAACTTTAAAAGTTAAGAGTTGTCACCTTTGAGGATGTAAGATTCCCATCACTAATGGTATTCAAGCAAAGACTGGACAGCCACTTGCCAGAGTGTGTTATATTATGCTGGGGTCCCTACAATAGTCAGAGAATACTTTGGATGGGTCCTGAGACCCGGCAACATGATTGTGCAAGTTAATACACTAGAGTGGTTGGTGAGCTTATGTAGCTATATAAGCCACGATCTCAATATGCTTTGGTAATGTACCTATATAATGAGCTAACCGTTTGGTGCAAGCATTCTTTCCACTGGCAGATCTTTGTCTCTCCATGATTTAGTAATGGTCTCTGGGAATTCTACTCTGCAGCCATCTTGTTGATGTACTTCTTCAGACTTACACAGACTGGTTCTTGGGTAACAAATGGGCCATCTACCACGAGGCTTATCCTTGGAGCTTTTCTAACTTGATACCAGAGGCAGCTAAGTGGTACAGTGGCTAGAGTGTCAGGTCTCAAGTCAGGAACACCTGAGTCTAAATCTGGCCTCAGACACTTACTAGTTGTGTGACCCTGGACAAGTCACTTAACTCTGTTTGCCTCGGTTCCTCATCTGTTAAATAAACTGGAGAAAGAAACGGCAAATCACTCCAGTATCTTTGCCAAGAAAATCCTAAATGGGTCATGAAGAGTCACATGTGACTGAAACAACTGAAAAAATAAGGACCTTCCAGAGCCCATACCCCAAATGTCCCATCTTTAATAGCCCAGGGTCATCTCTAGATATTCTGAGGCAGCAGAGTAGTATGTTAGTGCAAGATGGTATCTACAATGGAAAACAAAAACTATTTTAAAAACATGAACCTTGGGATGGCTAGGTGGCTCAGTGAATAGAGCACTGGCCCTGGAGTCAGGAGGACTTGAGTTCAAATCCAACCTCAGACACTTAACAGTTACTAGCCGTGTGACCTTGGACAAGTCACTTAACCCTAATTACCCTGCCTTGCCCCCCCTCCAAAAAGCAAAAAACAAAAGTAATGAACCTTAAAGATATGATAATAACTTGCTTTGAATATGTCATTTACTTAAATTCTTAACTCACTTTTATGAAGAGGTAGTACAGGTCTCCATCACTGAAGGGACCAGGTTAGATCAACATCTGTTAGACATATCACAGAAGGATTTCTATAGCAAGAAGGAGTTGGGGAGAGGATCTCAAAGGTGCCTTCCATGTTTAAGATTCTCTGACTCTAATTAGTTGACACCCAACAACACCTAAGATGTTGTGTATATGGAATGTCTCTTCAGTAAAAACACCCTCTAAAGACCGGTTTACATTTAAGCCCAGTGCCTGACCCAGAGGGGCTTAATCACTGTTTCTTGACTTCACTTGAAACCAGACGAAATGGTTGCTTTTCATCCTGACAGACTCTTATGGGAATGGCTTTTGTTGAAGAATCAATCAATGTTTCACCCCCATAAGCTTCCCTCCTAAAATATAAGAACATTTTGACTTCTGAGAACTCTGAAATTCTTGCGATGACTAGTGAAATAAAAGGACCTGTGCCTTTTCCAATTAACGTGGCTGTTCTTTTTGTTTTTGGTTTTTTCCCTCCTTTTTTCCTCTCTTCTTCTAAATCCCAGCAAGCATTCAATGCCACTGCGGTTGTGAGGCATATGAGGAAACTGCATCTCGGCAGCAGCCTGGACAGTTCAAACGCAAGTGTGACAAGCAACCTCAGTCTGGCCAGCCAGCTCCCTGACGGGACAACCCGAAAAGATTGTGAGTATGGAGCAAGAGAAGATTCAGCCGCCAGATGCAGGGATGTTCTGGTGGGGAGGGACTCCTAGTCAGCAGTCACTTCCAAGAACTCTGAGCTTACTTGTCTCTCTTCAGCTTTTAAATTAATCAAAACAAATGTGATTCATGCAGTATCTCTTTTTCTTTATTTTATTAGCTAACGTGCAAGTGTCTCTCTCTCTACACACACACACACACACACACACACACACACACACACATACACACACACGTGTGCTACTCCCAATTTATGAATGTATTTTACTTTAAATCTGCTGATTGGAACTCAAAATGCTTCATTTTCCCATAGGAAGAGTATAAGTAACGGTTAGATTTCCAGTGTAGACCACAAAAACCTAGTTAAACCTCAAATATAGCAGAACTAATACTAATAATAACCCTGGTCTTCAAGCCTTTGCATAGCTCTGAGCCCTTATGCATGGCAATTTCTAAATTAGAGGCTTGCCTTATTAAATAGCTACAAAAGCTAGAGCATGCCACTCGTGGGCTCTTGGTGTCTGCCATTCAGTGGTATGAGGACCAGGCCTGCCACCGTGCTCCTTGGCTTCTCGAGTCCAATCTCGTTATCCAGTTTGTCCACTAAAGTCTAGCAAGGGATGACTCAGTTACTTAAATAAACTACTCCACTGCGTGGGGTCTTCAAACACACCAGCTCCATGTAGCTGAAGGGACACATGAGAAGGTGTAACTTAGAGGAGAGTCAGTCTCAATCGGGAAGGCCTGCGTTCAAGTCTTGCCCCTCTAGCTCCCTGACTGTGTGACCCACCTCTTCACGTCCTAAACAACTTTCTAAGACTCTCAGGGACAGAAAAGGTGCTGGTCTGCACTGGTAGAGGGACTTTCTTTGTGGGGAGTGCCTCACATTGGTGCAATCACAAGTTGGGGGGTGGGGGGAAGTCCCATGTAGTACTTGCTATCATTCATTTAGCTTAGCTCAGGTTGAAAGTTCTAAAAAAGATCTGTTCCGTGTGTTCCCTGCCAGGGCTGCTTCTGCTCTCCAGTCCCAGGCCAAATCACTGCCTTAGCTCCTCCTTTGATCTCTAAAGAAATGAAGTCCTTGCCAGGGCAGGCCCTTCTGGCTTCCAGTAGCAAGCAGAGCTACTTTCCTTATCAATCTGATGGAACTTTCCCCAGTTTCTTCTAGGAACCTTCAATCCTTCCCAGCAGCACCTAAAGTTTTGGCACCGATGTCTAACTAATTAGGTCCCAGTTTGTCCATCTGTAAAAGGAGCAGGCTGAACTCTGTTGCTCCTTCCAATTCTAATCTATGCACCATGAACTCTTCTAATTAACCATCCCAGGATTCCATCCATGTAGAGGGGGCCAGAGGTGGGAGCCTTACAAAAATTCCAACGGAAGACTTGAGGTTCTGGGACCCGTCTTGTTGTTGGGTTCCACATTCATGTTCATTTCTCTTGGAATAAATCTAGTTGCAGCACAGTTGTTGTTAACATTGTTCATTGTCTTTTCTGGCTTCTCTTCCAGGCCTGGCATCCTCCACACTCTGTAGTTTTATTTCCTCCTCTTCGGGTGTCTCTGCAGTAGGGTCTGAGCGGAGACCGAGGCCAACCACTGTGACCACAGTCCACACTGGCAGCAAGTGACTGTCCCCGGAGGTGGAGGCTGGGCTGGTGGGGGAGAGTGAAGAGCTAGGAAAGAAGGCCCCACCAGTGGCCAGCAGGACGTGATCTCACCGGAGTGATTTCACCTTGCATGGTGCCCCTTCCTGCACAGGACTGGAAGACAGAAGCTTTTTTTATGGCCATATTTTATACTGCAATTCTGAAGTGTTCATTTCTCACGAACTTTACAGACTCAAGGGGAGCCAATTTAACTGGTTGGATCTGGTGCTGTATATATGAGTCTAGAGATGCCCTACCTGAATGGACCTTCGCATTCCTCACCCCCATTCCCCAGTCATTTACTCTCTTCTCAGTGTAGGTAACAGTATATGTTGTATTTTTTCATTAATGGGAAAAAAACAAGGTTTCAACTGGATTATTTAAATATTGGTAACTTTTGTGCATTAGGTATTTCTTTTCTTTTTAAGAGGTATTTCCTTTTAAATCTATACTTCTTCAGTCACATAAAGCTCTTTAGTAAGTAGAGATTTCCATCATCCCCACCTACAGATTGTTTTTCATTCCAAGGGGATTGAAAATTATTTTCTAAAGATCTACTAAAATAGGATAGAGGATCTGTCTCCCAATATAATTGTTCACTTGGCTTCGATTACTCCTTTTTAGTATCTCCCTTCTTAGGAGGGGCAGCTCACTGCACAAGACAGCCCAGCCATTCAGCATTTGGGATCATTCTCTCCTGAAAAGGCTTTCCTAGAAGTTACTGCCTGTCATGACCCTTTCCACACCAGCCATCCCAGAACACTCAACAAACAAATCCAGAAACCATAGCCATGGCATGATTTAGGTCCTACAGAACACAGTCTATTCCCCAGAGGCCTGAAACTTCAATTTCCATGCCAGCGAGGACAGGGCTGCCCTTCTATACCAGACCTGAGCTCTGGAGTTCAGGAAGGAAGCCTGGTTTTCTGGAGAAAAGAGCCCTTCCTCTGGGGATGACCTACAGAGCTGGTATTGCCATGGCTACTTCACAGTATAAACTTGCTATGGTTGACATGCTCATACATTGATGTTTTTGAAAAGCCTTCCTCACACAAGAAACCTACCACAATCTTATTGTTAAATTCTACTGCCCACACACAGCTATCTTTCTCAGAAGAGGGGTGACATTTAAAAATTCTGCCCTCTTTCTTAAAGCTATGCAGATTTAAAATCTCTCTTTCAACTTTTTGGAAAAAGATTTTTCATTATCAATTGAAAATCCCTCCTTCCCCCAACTCATAAAAGTTGCTATTCCAGCTCTCCAACCTATTCCCATCTGGATTGGTGGGGAGAATCAAGGGAGAGTTCATTTCACTGGCCACATTTAGTGGAAAAAGACAAGTGACAGTATCCATATTGATTTAGTGAGTTGCAGCTGGCGCTTTTAGGCCAGTCACGGAATTTGTAGAATTAGAAGAACCAAAGACCCATCTATAGGTATACACCACTAGCAAGTGCAGAGTAAAAAGGGTGAATTTGTTCTTCAGATAGACTTTATAGATGCTGTTTAAAGGAAGTGTGAGATAGACAGGTGGTTCAGAATGCTGACTTTGCACAGGATGGCATCCTGAGCACAGAACACCAGAGTTGGCATCTGGCCATTCAGAGCATCCAATAAGATGCACCAGATGTCAGTGAAAGGCACCAGAGTTCAACCATACACCTATTTCCCTAGGAATAAACTGTCCTGGCCTTTGCCCTTCTGCCCTCCTCCTATAGAAAGATAATCTTTAAGAAGTCAATTGAATTCGGAAAATCCTCAAATGCCTTTGTACAATTAGGTTTCCTTAGGTTATATCCCCCTCATCTCCCTACCTTTGTCAGTCTCCAAACAAATACAATTTGTTACATTTGCCACAGTGTTGGCCCTGGGTCTTTGAAGATGGCGCTACTGACAGGGAAATACTCGTGCAAGGCAGCATGACTAGAAAGACAGGCTAGGGCAGACCCTTTAGCGACGATGGCTGTTGCTGCTGCTTTCATTCCCATCGTGCCCTGAACTGCATGGTAAAAAGAAAGCAAGTTGTCTTTTGAAGATTGATCATGTTTGCAAAGTCAGGAAATATATTAGCTTGGATATTTTTTCAGAAAAGTGTCATGTGGGTTGGAAAGACGCTAGTAGTTGTGTGCAGCAGCTGTGTCCATACAGTTTCCAACTTCAGAAGGAGAATGATCTTAGTATAATAGACAGTATTCAAGAAAAGTCCAGTGTTTCACCATGAAATGAATAGTCTTCACCTGCATGACTAATGGGGAACATTAAAGCTTATGCAATTCATGATCGCAAAATGACAAATGATCCTTGGCGAGGGGTCCTTAGTCTGGTACCATAGCGCATGCTTAAAAAGAAAACACAGCCTTGTGGGCTGTGGGTAAGCATCTGCATTTATAAAGGAAATTTGAAAGCTATATTCTGAAAGTTACCCGTGATAACAAAGACTTTTCTTTTTCTGGAGGAAATTTATGAGATGCATGTTATACAAAGGGCGCATGCAATTAATCTGAAATAACTACATGGTTGGAAGATTCCAAACAGCTAGAAAGCTTTAAAAAAAGAAATCTCATCTATGGGTATGCGCTTTAATTTGGATCATTTCTCTGGCATTGTGCAGGGCTATGGTAACACCTCTCTGTCTCACATCAGTGCTACTATAGCAAGAGTCCAGGTGGACCAATTAAGCATCTTTTTTATGTAAAATATGACAATGAGGATTGGGTTTGGTATCTCCCTACCTTGTACATAGAATAGGATGATATTTCCACTACATTTTATGCCTTGAGAGGGTATGTGGAATATTAAGCCTCTCAAAGCTGGTAAAAGAAAAATGACTGGTTGTCCTTGAACAGTGAATGGAAAAGAATTTGTTAAGCACTTCAAATGTGTGAGGCTCCACATTGGGTGCTGAGGGGACATTGGCAGGATCTTCCTTGTTATTACAAAATGGGAAAAGTAAGGATTTTGCTAGGGATAGTCAACCTAGAGAATACTTGGGTGTGTTGGCAGGATTTACGTGTGCAAAGGGTTGTCTTACAGGGGCAGGAGACATTTCTATGGCCCCATGAGGTCCAAACTAGGAGGAATGGGTGGAATTTGTAGAGATGAAGATTTAAGATCAGTGTTAGGAAAAAATGCCTAGCAGTCAGAGTGGCCCCAAGGTGGAATATGCCACCTCCAGAAGCAGTCTGTTAATTAACTTGGGCTTATTAACTGCTTACTGTGTGCGATGGGGATAGAAAAGCAAAAATAAGTTCTTGTCCCCAAGGAGTTTATATTCTAGTGTGAAGCAGAATGTAAGTACCCAGGGACATACAAGACATACAGATTAGGTAGAAGGCAATCTGAAAGGGAAAGGTGCTTCCCAAGGCTGGAAACCATCAAGCAAAGGCTCAGTAGCCACTTGTCAAGGGATGGGTAATGGTGATTCCTGTTGAGGACTGGTTTGAACTAGGTCTCTCACAATTTCATGAGTCTGTGATTCTATTTTTACTTTGGCTTGGATGGAAAGGGATTCCATTTTGGAGGCATGGTTTTTTTTTCGGTATCCTGTTTGTAAAACAATGGGTTTATAATTACAGCTGAAGACAGTCCAGTTTGAGCAAAGCAAAAAGATGAGGGAAAGATGGCGCATGATCATGGGCTTCAAAGAAACCCAGCTCACATCTTCACAGGCCCAAGGTCCACATTAGGCCCTTTTAGCTCTGTACAGCAAGCATCTTCTCTGCCTCTTCTTTTACCTTGCCTCAGTCCTTCCCTTCCCCAAAACTAGAGCAAATATTTTGAATTGATGTCTAAATATCTTAACCTGGTTGTTTCTACTGCTCCCCTGCCCACCTACCTCCCATCCTTCTCTAGCAGACTTGACCATTATCTTCCCTGAAACACAAACAAAGGTTCTGTCCTGACTGCCCTTCAGTACTAACTGAGGAAGAGAGAAAGGCAAGCTCCTGGGTTACCATTGCGGTTTCTCATCCCAGAGCAGCCCTTTTCTTACTATTGCACTCTCTAGGCTGTCCCCCCTGCCACCTCTCCACTGGAGAACCACCTTCTCTCCCTCCCAGATGTCAAGTGGATTGGAATCCTGGTCATTAGCTTTGGTAGGGGCAGATGGAAAGAGAATGATATAGCACCAATGGAAAACATGTAACTTTGAAAGGCCCTTGAGAACTGACTTTGGAGCTCTGCCTAGGTAGGGAGTGGTTTCTTTGCCATTCTGGTTCTATAAGTGAAGAGACAGATTGAGGATAGCCTTTTTATTTCATGCCGTGACCCTGGGCAAGTCACTTAACCTCTGTCTGCCTCAGTTTCCTCATCTGTAAAATGGGGACAATAATAGCACCTACCTCCCAGGGTTGTTGTGAGGATAAAATGAGATAATATTTGTAAAGTGCTTTGTAAACCACAAGGCGCTATACACATTCTAGTTAGTGTTACTGTTGTTATTAGATGACACTGAATTTCTCACCCTCCAAATTTCCCCATTTTAATATAAGAGGGAAGAAGAGCTTTCCTTAGACTTTTTTCCACTAAAGTGGACATGCATATGGAGGGAAAATAAGTCACCCCAACATTTGTAAGTGGTTCAGGTCACCTGGTACATTCCCTCTGCCAGGACATCCACAGTGCCTCTCAATACAAACATTTTTACAGACCCAGAGGATTCTGTTAGTAATTTTAGTGGCAGAGATAAGGAAGGGCCCTCCTTCCCCAATGTCTGGATATTCAGTAGGGTGAAATGAGAATTCTCTTGAATAAATAGATGAGTTTTTAAGTGTTCTAGTAAGCAGCTGGTTAAGAAGGGGGCTGATTAAGCAGCTGGTTAAGAAGGGGGCTGATGTAGGGATCTAAGACCTAGCCTCTGCTTTCTGATCTAACCTGTAATTTTTGGCCCTGCCCACTTTCTGCATTGGAAAGCCATCGCTGAACACCCTGTGTGATACTAGGTTAAGTGTTAACAGGAAAGGCTCTCCTTCCAGGGAAACTCTATGAACCCCAAGGGTATAAGGGCCCTGATAGAGGGGGCAGGGAAGAAGAAGACCCAGAGATCATGTCTCTAAGAAGACCTTGGATTCTCTAATCTTTGACCAGATTGAATGTTTCAAAAGTTAAGTAGCCCAATCTCATTTAGGATTTACTTAAGATTTGACAAAGGCTTTGACCTTTGTTGAGGAATGAGTTGAGTGAAATGATAGATTGAATTGTCCAAAAACAATACTAAAGACCAAGACCTTCCATGAAGAGCCAATTGATTGAAACAATAAGAAAGCTCTATCACCACAAGACAAATTAATTTAGTCATATTGTACTTGTTATGAAGGGCACTGTGGTTCAGCTGGCCTTGCAGATGGTTCTACAAAATATCCCATTAAATGAATTTATACTGAAATTCTTTTCTTGATATTTTAATGCAATAGAATTAGAATTATTCCCCATACCTTAACTTCTGAATGGGGTTTTCAGCTCTAAATACTCAGCCTTTATGTCATTTATCCTATACTCCCCCGAGAGAAAGAAGGATTACAGGGATGTTTTGTTTGGCTCTGTATGTGGTGTCCCAAAAGTCTTTGTGTGTCTTTAAGCTTTGATAGCTTTAACTTGCACTAAGACTTTTGGGACACTCAGTACCAGTAAGAAGGCCAAGGGCAGTTCAGCTGTTCTTTCCTAGTGTTTTCAGAATCACAAAGAGGAAGGACAGAAAGAGATCTCCAGGGTCAAATAAATTGCTGCTGAAGAACAAAATGGGTGTCCTCCCATTTGACCCATGTGTGTGGAACTGTGCTGCATGTCACTTTTAAACTGTACATCCTCGTCTTTTTTCCCACCTCCATCCCTGCAGAGGTGGCCTTTCCTTTAAACACATTCCAGACCAAGCACTGTTCCATCTGTCTTTGGGGGAGGGATAGAGAGCATATAGATGCCTGTATGTCACCAGTAATTGTTTGTGGATGCCTTGCCCCGAATGGAGAGCTAAATGCATAGCTGGTATTAGCAGGAAATTTTCCAATCTTTTGATTGTCATGATTGAAAACACTGAACTGCAAAGATCCAATATTTGGAGAAACAATTCTGGGGTAGAGAGGAGGGGAAGAGCTAGAAAACAATTTTCCCCTTCCAGAAAATTCCATGCCATCTAGCATGGACTTCGTCATAGGCTGCAAGCACTTCTGTATGTCTGTCAAGGAGGATGAGGAAAAGGCAGAATGAGGAGCCCATGTGTAAACCATCCTGTCCTTGTGATGCCAGCACATCTCAATTCACAACCCAGTCACCTGCAAACACAGCATCTCAATATGCACCAATCTGTTTGGACACACTATGAAGTCCACCATGCATGCCGAACAAGGCTCGATCTTTCTTATGCTCTATATAATAGCTAGCTCCAATGCTAACCCAGCAAGTCATTCTGTCCATATTCTATTCCTTCCCTCCTCTCTGCACCAGGAGCAGTTCTTCTGGTCAAGTTTTTTTTTTTTTTTGGGGGGGGGGGACACTCTGCTTTCGGCAAACCCAAGGAGCCCTATCTTTGGAAGCCAAACCCTCAGCATGTGGCTGCTAAATCTGGTCTTCTAGACTCAGCAAAATGTGGAATGGCTTCAGTTCCTGTATCTTTCTACACCGAAGGGATGAACTCTGTTACAATGACCCTTTGTAATCCCTATTGCCGCTTCTGTATTTGCCATAAAACAAGTTTTTAATCTTTTTGTCTCCGGGGAACTTTGCACATTATTGTATCTTCTGATTGCTTTTTGTGTTATTTTACTTAAGGGTGATTTTATTTTCTTCTGGGACAGGAAATAATGATTGTGTAGGGAGAAGTTTGGGACCCTGGTCATAGACATACAGGACTGCCATTGTCTAAAAGTTCCAAATGTAAATTGTGTATCAACAGTAAGGATGGTTGTCATTTCCTCCCCTGCCCCTTCCTGTCTACCCCACACCTCTGGCAACGCAGCAGAGTCCAAGGCATGGTGCTAGCCCAGATAAGGATGGCCATCTTGGTTTGGGAATTAGTCAAAGGAAAAGAAAAATGCTGTTAGTGTTTGCTGCCTACAGGCCTTGGGCTTGATGGCAGAATTCATCAGAGCTTTCACACAAAAGACACTTGATTTTGTCTGGTAATTGGTCCAGAAATGACAAATTGTTTGTTCTTGAGAGCAGACACAGTGACATTGTGGTAGCCTCTTCACTGTGGGTCCCAGAGGCCAGGGTTTCAGAAAGGCATTGTTTCCTTTTTCAGTGTTCTAGTCGAGAGACATACGACGTACATTCTGTCCAGAGTCAAATTTGCAATAATTTCCAAATTGGCATCTGTTGCTACAGTGCGTAATGTAACTGGCCCTCTCTCTCTTCCCCTAAATGCAAGCATGTTTTCTAAAAGCTTACAATTTTGAATTCAGGAATGTCCATGTGCCTATTATTATCAGGCTTGTGATTGGTTCAATTTTTGCTTGTCCAAAAGAAGGGAAATTGTGTATTTACTCCATGCATGTAATAAACACTGCAAAAAGTTTAACCTACATAGGTTTGCGAAACTGCAAAATTGTTCATGGGGCTATGTAGCAAATGATTCTCTGCCTTGACAATCATGTATACATATCAAAATTTCTATCATAATGATAAAGGGATTGACAACTTCTTGTTTTCCTCCAATAAAGATAATTAAATCACCAACAGATGACGTGGTTTGTAACAAAGAACAGAATAAGTATGTTTCTGCCTCATGTCCAGCTTCTGACAGTCTGTCTTCCTTTTCCCCAGTTCTTGGTTTAGGGGAATAATTTACTTTGAAATATGCTTGGAACACAAGGAGATTAAAAAAAAATCTTTTATTACCACTTGAATAAGGTATAAAGTCTTAAAAGGATGGATTTCAAATTATTTTCCTAATACACGTAATATGACCACTTTATTCTCCTACTCAAAAAGCCTCAGTGGACCCTGTTACCTATAGGATAAAATGTGAACTCTTTAACCTGGCATTTTAGGTTTTTTATATGCTGACTAGGGGGTAGTTATTCATACCCATTCTGCTGCCATGGGTAGAGTGCTGGGCCTGGAGTTAGAAAGACTCCTCTCCCTGATTTTGAATTTGGCCTCAAGACATGTCCTAGCGGTGTGACCCTGGGCAAGTCACTTAACCTGGTGTTCCTCATTTGTTAAGTGAGCTGGAGAAGGAAATGGCAAACCACTCTAGTGTCTTTACCAAGAAAATCCCAACTGAACAACAATTGATATTCTGGCTCCAACTTTGTAGCATTTTACTCTACTCATCCCCTTACACATTTTAACTTAATTCTGTTAAGGACACAGCCTGTTACAAGGGAAAGAGCACTAGATTTTGAGTCAGAGAAATGAATTCTGCTTTTGAATTCACTTTGCTAATCTTTGAGACTGTTCAAGTCACTTAATATCTCTGTGTCCCAATATCTCTCATCTGTAAAATAAGGTGGTTGAGAGAGATGGCCTCTGGAGTACCTGCCAGATCTAAATATATGCTCTGATGATTCTTTAATTTAACTAGCAATTACTAAGTGTCTATCATGTTTAAAACCCTGAACTGCCTATTATGGGTACAATGGGGGAAAGGCTCTTGACCTCAAAGAGCCAACAAGCTAATAAAGGATATCAGATTGCAAGCTCCTTGAGGGCAGGAACTATCTTTTGCCTCTTTTTGTATCCCAGCACTTAGCACAGTGCCTGGCACAGAGTAAGCCCTAAATAAATGTTTACTGAATTTAAAATATGGCGCATAGACAAATTCAATTTCCACTCAACAAACATTCCTTAAGTATCCTCAGAGAAATCTAGACAAAATACTCTAGCAAAATCTGAGGTGGAAGAAATGACTTTCATCTAGGGAAGAGAATCAGAGAAACCTTTTGTGGAGGGGTATCTTCAAGGATTTTAACAGACAACATTAGGAAGGGGATAGTAAAAAGAATCCAAGTTCCAGACATGAGACAAATTGGACAAATTCACAGGATTAGATGCTAAAAGGACATCCACCCCAGCTCCCAACATTTACTAGTTGTGTGATTACAGGCATTTACTTTCTCTGAACCTCAGTTTCCTCATCTGTAAAATTAAGATTGTAGAGTAAGAGCTGGAAAGAACCTTAGAAATAATGAAGTTCAACCCCTTCATCTTACAGATGAGCAAACTGAGGCCCAGAGAAGAGATGACCTCTATCACCCAGGGTCATGGAGCTTATCTGAGGCAGAATTCAAACACAGGTCTTCCTAACCCCATCTCTATCCAACTCATGGAGTGGTTGTAAGGAAAGTACTTGGTAAACCTACTTGAACAATAAAAACATGTTCATCAGATCGTAGATTATGAACTAGCAGGCCTTTAGAGGACATATAGTCTAACACCCTCATTTTATAGATGAGGAAATGGGGGTTCAGAAAGGGTAAGTAATTTCCCCAAGGTCACACAAGAAGTAAATGCCAGAGTAGGAACTGATGCTAGGCCTCTGATTCCAAATGGAGTGCTCTCTCTGCTCTACCACAGAGTCTGTGATCAACCACCACCACCATCATCATTGCCTGCCACATAGTAGGTGATTGATAAATACAAGCTGACCAACTATATTGGTACAATGTAATAAACAATCGCATATATACATATATTTGTTCATGGCATGAGTCTAGTAAACATATAATAATAAATATAATATAAAATGCATATTATATAAATATAATATAAATAATCTAATAAATATAAAATACATTTTAATTTATATTTGATTTTATATTATATTAAATTTATTTCTATTAAATTTATATTATAGTTAAAAATAAATAACAAAATAAAAATAATAAAAACCAAAAAATCCAAAATTGTTCAAAACATGCATCTTTCCCCTGATTTTTAATACCAGCTGACAAAGGTGCAGTATATATGAAACAAGCAAGTTGTGAAGAAAGGATTCTTTTTAACAACTAAAGATTAGCCATGATTTTCTTCCTATGGCAGGAAATCACAGAATCTCAGAGTCAGAAGGGCTTCAGGCCTTCTAGTCCAAACCCTATTCAACAAAAAAACCTTTCTACAACATCCCTCCCCAAGTGATCATTGAACCTCTATCTGGAGTCAAGTTATCTTTGATAAGCATTTATTAAGCACCTACTATGTACCAGGCCCTGTGTTAAGTACTAGGGATACACAGAAAAAAAGACAGTCACTTCTATTAAGGAGCTCACATGTGGGAGACAACGTGCAACCAGCTATGTACATACAAGATACATAGAGAGTAAACTGGGGATAATCTCAGGGGCAAGGCACTAGCATTAAAGGGAACCAGGAAGCACTTGACTTCAAATGAAGGAGAACCACTCTTTCCCAAGGCAGCCCATTTCACTTTTGAATAGCTTTATTTAGCTGATTTGGCAGGCAACTAGGTTGAACAGTAGATAAGAATGCTGGGCCTGGAGTGAGGAAGACCCATCTTTGTGAGTTCAAATCTGGTCTCAGATGCTTAGTAGCTGTGTGATCCTAGGCAAGTCACTTACCCCTGTTTGCCTCAGTTTCCTCATCTGTAAAATGAGCTGGAGAAGGAAATGGCAAACTACTCCAGTATCTTTGCCAAGAAAACCCCAAATGGGGTCACAAAGAGTCAGACACAACTAATAATAATAACAACAACAATAAAGCTGACTCAGCAAGCATTTACCAAGTACCTGCCATGGTGCCAGACATTTTGCTAGGCACTGGAAAAAGACAAGAAACTTTCCCTGCATTCAAAGAGATAATGGAAACATAGTTAAACAAATAAAAGGTATTGGAGGAGGAAAAGAGGATCGATGCCTAGGAGAAGAGGGGAACTCTTTTTTTTTTGGAGGGTAATTGGGGTTAAGTGATTTGCCCAAGGTTCCTTGGCTAGTTTTTGTGTTAAGTGTCTGAGGCTGGATTTGAACTCAGGTCGTCCTGATTTCAGGGCCAGTGCTCTATTCACTGTGCCACCTAGCTGCCACAAGAGGGGAGCTCTTCAAGGAACAGGGAGTACTTGAGGTACCTTGAACAAAGATAAGGATACTGAGAAGGGAAAATGAGCAAGGAGGAGTACATTCCAGGCTCTGAGAAAGGGAGGAAAATAATAATGATGGCATAGCATTTATATAGCATTTTGAGGTTTGCAAAGTGCTTTCAAATATTATCTCATTTTATCCTCACAACAACATCTGGGAGGTAGATGTTAGCATTGTCCCCGTTTTCCAGATGAGGAAACTGAGGTAGACAGCAGGTAAGTGACTTTCCCAGGGTATTCCCAGTTCCAAGTCTACTGTTCTTTCTACTGCACCACCTTGCTGCCTACTACCAGGCTGTGTGCATCATCCAGTTTCTCTTTACATTGATTTAAAATTTGCCTCTCCAACGTCCACCCAATAGCTCTGAGTTCAGCCTTTTGAGGCCAAGCAGAACGAGTCTTCTACATATCAGCTCTCATATACAATCCTCCTAAACCTTCTCTCCTTCAAGATAAAAATCCCCAGTTCCTTTAATTGGCATTTGGATGGTGTATTGGTGTCCAGCCCCCTTAGCATCCTGATTGCTTTCCTCTGACCTTGATGCTTACCAGGTGTCCTTTCTAAAATGTGGTTTACTTGGGGTGGCCAGGTGGCTCAGTGAATAGGGCACTGGCCCTGGAGTCCAGAGGACCTGAGTTCAAATCCCAACCTCAGACACTTAACACTTACTAGCCTTGTGACCTGGGCAAAGTCACTTAACCCCAATTGTCCTGCCTTCTCCCCTCCCCCCCCAAAAAAAAAGACAAAAAAAGGAAATAGAAAGTGGTTTACAGATCGCAATGCAGTGTTCCATATGACCAGAGCAGAGGATAGCGGGTATGTCACCTACTTGCTTCTGGACTCTATGCCTCTCATTCATGTGGCCTAAAAGTATTGCCTTAGACTACTTGCTTTTAATAACACACTGCTGAGTGTGTAGTCCACTAAATTCACCCTTCTCCACATGCCTTCAATCTTTTCTCAGACAAACAGCTGTCTTGCCATGCTTACTCCAGTTGAAGACTTTTTAATTCTTACCAAATTTCATCTTCTTAGATTTCGCCTAACATTCTAGCCTGTCAAGTTCTTTGGGGGATCCTGGCTGTCATCCAACACATTATTTATTCCTCCTAAATCAAGATTCTTTTCCATGAAACCTTCCAAAACCAAGGTAGATAACTTTTTTTAACCTACAACTCCTTGGTATATGGCACACCGTGGTACCCTGCCATACTTTTGCTTTTATTCTTTAGTCGTTTCCATGTATTTATCTCCATATTTATATGGTACGCACCTTAATGATGAGTAAGCACAAGGAAAAAATCAGAAAACAGCTGAAAGTCTTTTCCCATTTAGTACATGAAGAAGGAGCCTTATGGAAAATAAATCAGAGAAGGGAAAGATGGGAGATCATTTAGGAGGTTATTGGAATGGTTCAGGTGAGAAATAACAAAGAGCTTCTTAGGGTGTTGGCGATTTGAGAGAAGAAAGGAAGAGATGGGAACAATATTGTTCATTTAAAATGGACAAGACAGGAGGAGGAGGGAAGAGGGAAGAATAAAAGATCACTTTAGTGTTTGAAGCCTAGGTGACCTGGAAGAGGGCTGTACAATCAACAGAAACAAGGGAAGTCAGGAGACGATAAAGGGTTAGAGGGAGAATACAATGACTTCAGTCTTGGACATATGGTTTGAGGCCCTAGCAATTCCTCCTTGTGAAGATACCCAAGTGAATAGTGGGACTAGAAATCAGGGGTGATACTGGGACTGGATATATATATATATATTGGGGGGTCATTTGTGTAAATGTGAGCATTGAAACTGTGGGAACAGTGAGATCACCAAAGGAGAGTGTAGATATTGAATAGAGTAGAGGACAGACCCTTGGGGAGCATCCACACTTAGGAGGCAGAAGCATGTACCAGTGTCACAGACTGAGAAGTTGCCAGATAAATAGAAGGAGAACCAGGAGAGAACAATCCTCATCAGTGACAAATGCTAGGAAAGTTCAAAGAAGATGAAGCCTGAGAAAAGACCATTAGACCTGGTTAAGATATCATTATTGGCATCATTGAGAGCACATTCCATTACTGTGCTGTAAAAAAAATGAGGAATATGAGTCATTCCCCCAACTGATAAATGGTCAAAGATATAAGCAGGCAGTTTTCCAATGAAGAAATCAAAACAATTTATAGTCAGGTGAAAAAAATGCTCTAAATCATCATTGATTAAAGAAATGTAAATTAAAACAACTTCGAAATACCACTTGATACCTACCAGAGTGGTTAAAATGATTGAAGGGGAAAGCAAAAAAATGTTAGTGGAAATGTGGAAAAATTGGGACACTAATTCATTGTGGGTAGAATTGTAAACTGATCCGACCATTTTGAAGAGTAATTTGGAATTATGCCCAAAATTAAATTGCCTATACCTTTTAATCCAGCCATACCACTACTAGGTCTATTTCTAAAGATGATTAGGGGAAAATAAAAAGAACCTCTATGTTCTAAAGTGTTTATAGCAACTCTCTTTGTGGTGGCAAAGAACTGGAAATTGTAGGGTTACCCATCGATTGGGGAATGGCTGAACACATTGTGATGTATGATTGTGATGGAATACTACCATGCCATAAGAAATGATGAATTCAATGATCTTAGAAAAACATGGAAAGACTTGCACAAAATAATAAAGAGTGAAATGAGCAGAACCAAGAGAACACTGTATACAGAAACAACAATATTGTTTTAAGAGTATCTTTGAAGAAATAAATTTTGACTATTAAAAATTCCCAGATTAACTATAAAGGATACATAAAGATACTATCTGCATTCAGAGAAAGAACTGATAAATAGAAGTATTGATAGAATAGTTTTACATATGTATGTATGTATGTATATATATATATAATGGCAGCCATCTAGGGTAGGGGGAGGGAAGAAAACATGAGAAAAAAAAAGAAATTTACATAACTTTATTGTATATTTTGAAAGAAAAGCAAGTTGAACATAATAGATTTGCAGTTTCATGTTATTATACCATGTTGTGGAAATGCTTGTTTTATTCCATAAATGAAAATTATTTTTTAAAAATTTGAAAAAGAAGGAAAGAAGACCAACAACAGCCACTAAATGGAATGCTAAATAATGATAATAACCAAACTTGGTCCCAAAGAAAGGAGAACACGCACCTCCATCCTTTCTTTGTAGAGAGGCATGAAACGTATATATTCTTGATCTATTCAGTAGTTTCTTGTTCTTTGTGAGAAAAATCTGTGTAGGGCGGGAAGAGAATTATATTTGAAAGTGAAGACTGTATAGATAGATGATAGACAGACAGACAGATAGATGGACAGACAGACAGACAGATACATAGATGATAGACAGACAGATAGATGATAGATGATAGATAGATAGATAGATAGATAGATAGATAGATAGATAGATAGATGGATAGATAGGTATACAAAAGACATCAGTAAAAAATTAAAATAAAACTCAAGAGCACACTCTGGTCAAAGTAGAGCACTGGGTATTGCCCGATCTCAGCCTACGTTCTTCCATATTGGTTTATTTACACAGGTTATCTTCCATGCCTGGAAAATACCTCTTCCTCATCTCTACTTATTGAAATTCTCCTCTTTCACGTGTCACTTTCTCCATGATGCGTTCTCTCATCTGGCACATAGTAGGCACTTAGTAAATGTTTATTGATTGATCCATATAGTTAAAAGGGTTTTCTCCCTCCTGAAATTTTCCTGTAGTACTTTGGATTTTTTACACACCTACAGAAACAGAAACATATTCATGCATGTGTGTGTATATACATTTTGAACCCATCTCTCCTGACTCCCAAGTCACAATTTTTTCTGTTACATAATTTATATGAATATATCTTCAAAACAGTTTACAGAAATGAAGGAAGATTTAAAATAGAGAGAGAAGATGTGATCACATGTGTTTGTCATAAAGTCCTTTCCAGCCCAACACTCACCTACCTTCTCAGTCTCATAACGCAGCCATGTTGGCCTTTTCCAGCTCCTTGTATGAGACATTGTGTCCTCCATCCCCATGTCTTTGCACAGGTTGTTAACAACACACATGATGCACCTCTTCCTCACTTCTGTCTCTCAGAATCCCTTGTTTCCTTCAAGGCTCAGCTCAAGAGTTGTCTTCTACATGAAGATCAGCCTAGCTGCCAGTGCCTTCCCTGAAAAAAAAAATCATCTTATATTGATTTTGTATCTGTAATGAATATAGTTCTATAAGTACATGTTGATCCCCCAGCTGGACTATAAACTAGTTAAAAATGGAAAATTTCACTTTTACTTTTGCATTGCTGGTGCCTGATAAAATGCCTAGAACATAGTGTTTAATAAATGATTTTGTTTTGATTTATTGATGGAATGATGATACTACCTGAATTATTTTACATATTTAATGCCACATCAAAATACCATGTGGTTATTTTACAGAATTATTTAAGCTAAAAAGAAAACTCATTTGGAGAAATAAAAGGTTAAAAATCAGTGGAAACAATGAAGTAGGAAAGGAGAGTACCGATCAGTTGGGGCCACTCACTCTAACAATCCACATGAGGGTTTTCTGTGTGAGTTTGAAGAGTTTTAAGATAAGGAGATTTGGTAAATTTCTCCTTCCTATTTCATTCCTTACATTCTACAAATGAATGATTACATCATAATTCAGTGTCTGCACTTATGAACGAGAGAGAAAACCCATGCACAAGACTAAGTTCAACAGAGTCCTTAGAAAGGTGGGATATGGGGGGGTGGGAGCTGAAGCCCTCCAAATTTGCATCCAGTTTGGGGTGGAGATGTGGTAGATCCCAAGATTGCTTCCCACTTCTCCTTTTATAAGGAAAAATAATCCTATCTGGAATGTGTGTCATGGTCCCAAGACGGCAATGAGGGGGAAATAAGATATCTAGTATCACTTTTTCAAATCCATGTTTCAGGATCTTTGAATAATATAGTTGATTGATGGGGAACAGAATCAAGACAATGTTCCCCATTTTACTCAAGAGCAGTTAACAAATACATTTTTATATGCATCGAAAGAAAGTTTATAGAAACCACAAATCAGATACTATGAAATTAGCCACAGAAGTCAATTTAATGGGCCTGAGAGTAACCTAGCATCACCAGTCCTCAAAATATAAAGCAGTAAGCATCAAAACTATTTGGTACCGGCATGTACCATGTACATGTACATGGTACACACGCACACACACACACACACACACACGCACACACACAATTCAGTGGAATATATTAGGCAAGCAAGACTTAGAAGTAATCAAACACAATATCAGCTCTTAAGGTAAGGTCTCTCTACACTTCTCTCCCCAACCAAAACAAATAAAAAATTGGAAAGCAAGCTGTAAGAATTACCATTTAGGCTAGGTTCAGACCAACATCTAACACCATATGCCACAAAAACTCCAAATACAAAGAAGACCGAAATATAAAAGGTCATGTCATAAAATAAATTAGAGGAGAATGGAAGGAAATATCTTGTACATCTATTTGGAAGAATTCTTAACCCAACAAAAATGGAGGTGATCTTATTAGTTAAAATAGATCATTTTGATAACATAAAATTTAAAAACTTTTTCCTGAACACAGTCTTCACCAAAAAATATCTCTGACAAAATTTTGCTATCTAAGATACATATGCAATTGATACAAATATATAAGAACAAGAGTCCTTCTCCACTAGCTAAGTGGTCAAAAATATAAATAATGTTCAAAATAAGACATGAAGGGTATCAACCATGATACAAAACAATGCTCTAAATCATTAGCTATATGAGAAATAAACATTAAAATCACTTCAGAATTCATTTCATATCTATCAAAGTGACAAAGATGATAAATGATGAAAATGGTCAATGGTAGAGGGGCTATGAGAAGACAGTCTAACACCTTGTTTGTGAAGCCATGAATTGGTCCACACATTCTAGAAAGTAAATGGAATTATACTAAAACAGTCACTCAATGATAGATACTTTTTGACCTAATGATATCATTACCAGTGGTATACCCTAAGGAGATAAAACAAAAAATCCAGAGAGAAAGGCCCCTGTATACAAAATACTTATAAAAGCACTATAGGAAGGAAAGAAAGAACATTGATACCTACTGGTTGGGAAAAAGATAGACAAACTTTGGTTTATGCATATAAGGGTATAATTTTATGCTATAAGAAATGATGACTTTAAAAATGTAGGGAAAGACTTAGTAACATTCATGTGAACTGATGCAAAGTAAAATAAGCAGAACCATAACCACAATTGACAGTGTCCACAATAATGTAAAGGAAAGCTTGTAACAGCTTCAAAATTCTGATCAAGAAAGCAATCAATCATAACTGCAGAGAACTGAAGGTGAAAAAATGCCTCCTGATTTTCAAGGTCAGGGTAATATTTGTAATTGCTTTGTACTTATTTGTTATCAGAGGGGATTCTATACTGGGGTTCTCTTGGAAGGGACTGTGAAGCTTTAAAAAAGCATCAATAAAACATTAAAAATTTTTAACTTTCTCATTATTAGGGCAGTTAGAAGGAGTATATATAGAGGGCACAAGTGTGAGTTGAATATGATGGGATAATTATCTAAAAAATAAAACTAATAGGTGCAGTGAGTAAAGTGACGGCACCGGAGTCAGGAGGACCCGAGTTTGGTTCTGGCCTCAGACACTGAACACCCACACAAAAAAAATCTAGCCATGTAACCTTGGGCAAGTTACTTAACCCCAATTGCCCTCCAAAAGGCAAAAATAAAGTAAAATAAAACTAATGGGGTGATGAAGAGGAATGCACTGGGAGAAAGGGAAAGGAAGAGGTAGAATGGGGTAAATTATCTGATATAAAAGGAGCAAAAGAGCTTTGACAGTGGAGGGGAAGGTAGATGAGGTGGGAGTGGAGCACATGAACCTTACTCTCATTTAAACTGGCACAGAGGGAATAACATACACGCTCAGTTGGGTATAGAAATCCATCTTACCATCAAGGAAAGGAGGAGGGAAAGGAGATAAGGGAAAGGCAGGAGTAGCAGGAGAGAGGGGGCTGATAGAAGGGAGGTCAGATTGGCAGACATAAAAGTCAGAAGCAAAACACTTTAGAGAATGGACAGGGTGAATGGATAAAGAAGGAAAGAGGGAAAGGGAGAAGAAGAGAGAGGGGTGAAGAGGGAAAGAGGGGGGAAAGAAATGGGGAAATAAGATGGAGGGAAATACATAGTAATCATAACCTTAAAAAAATTTTATAGCAAATTTCTCCTACAAAGACCTCATCTAAAATACATATGGAAGAGTCAAATTTATGATGAGTCATTTCTCAATTGATAAATCATCAAAGGATATAAACAAACAAGTTTTCAGATGAAGTGATCAAAGTTATCTATGGACATATAAAAATGCTCTAAATCACTATTAACTAGAGAAATGTAAATTAAAACAACTCTGAGATACCATCCCACACCTATTAGATTGGCTAACATGACAGAAAAGGAAAATGACAAATGTTGGAAAGGATGTGGGAAAATTAAAACACTAATGTACTACTGGTGAAGTGGAATACCAATTTAACCATTTTGTAGAACAATTTGGAACTATGACAAAAAGGCCATATATATTCCATTGACCAAGCAATACTACTACTGTCTATATTCCAAAGAGATTTTTAAAAAGGAAAAGGACCTATGTGTACAAAAAAATATTTATAGCAGTTCTTTTAGTAGTGGCAAAGAATTGGAAATTGAGAGGATATCTATCAATTGGGGGATGGCCGAACAAGTTGTGGTACATGATTGTGATGGAATACTTTTGTGCTATAAGAAATGATGAGCAGGATGCTCTCAGAAAAACCTGAAAAGACTTACATGAACTGAAGCAAAGTGAGATGAGCAGAACCAGGAGAACATTGTATATAATAACAGCAATATTGTACAATGATCAATTTTGAATGACTTTGACTCAATTATTCTCAACAATACAATAAAATAACATAATTTTGAAGGATTTGTGATGAAAAATGCTATCCATCTCCAGAGAAAGAACTGATTAAGTCTGGATGCAGATGGAAGCATACTTTTCTTTCACAACATGACTAACATGGAAATATGATTTGCATGACTGCACATGAATAACCTTTATTAAATTGCTTGCTTTCTCAATGAGGGAGGAAGGAAAAGGAGGGAGAGAATCTGAAACTCAAATTTTAAAAAAAATGAATGTTTAAAAAATGTTTTTACGTGTCACTGGGGAAAAATAAAATGTTAAATTATTTTTTAAATTTTAATTGAAACTTTAAAATGGCCATCAATAAAAACATTTTTTAAAAATTTTAAATGTTGATCAGCTGGATATGGTGACACACATACTGTACTCCCTACTACTAAGGGAAGGCCTAAGGCTAGTGGATTGCTTAAGTTCTGGAACTCTGAGCTACAGTAGGTCTAAAGCTGATAGGATATTATTTAATTAATTAGTATTAAGTGCAGCACCAACATGGTGAGCTCCCAAAGGGGATGTCAAGGGGGTGGCTGCAGCAGTGGTGGTGATGGTGGGGCAATAGACCACTTAAGGAAACCAGAACCAGCTCAGGCTGGAAATAGAGCAGGTCAAAGATTCTATGCTAATTAACAGTCAGGTAGGGCTTTGAAAAGGGTGCTAACCTTTCAGCCTGAGTAAGGTTGGGAGACCTAGGCTAAATTTAAAATAGTGGTGTTTCTTTCTTCAATTGTTACTGACTGGGAGCAACCATCCAAACTTCCTAGCTCATTAGCTAAGACATCCAAATCTCCTCTGTTTAATTTTATACAGCAAATATTGATTCTCAAGGATGATCTTCATATTGAGCGCATTGTTTGGCAGCTTTAGTATTCAGCGGGCACACAGCCCATCCACAAGCATTTACTGAGACTCTACCGAATGTCAAAAACTCCTCTTGGTGCTGAGGATACAAAGACAAAAGTAAAACAGAGCTTGTCCTTAAGGAGTTTACATTCTAAGACAAGACAATAATTATAAATATAGGCATACCACTTAAAAAGTCAAGATGCTTGGGCGGCTAGGTGGCGCAGTGAATAGAACACCAGCCCTGGAGTCAGGAGGACCTGAGTTCAAATCCGACCTCAGACACTTAACACAAAACTAGGCATGTGACCTTGGGCAAGTCACTTAACCCCAATTGCCCTCCAAAAAGCAAAATAATGGGGCAGCTAGGTGGCACAGTGAGTAAAGCGCCGGCCCCAGAGTCAGGAGGACCCGAGTTTGGTTCTGGCCTCAGACACTTAACACCCACACAAAAAAAACTAGCTGTGTAACCTTGGGCAAGTTACTTAATCCCAATTGCCCTCCAAAAAGGCAAAAAAAAAGTCAAAATGCTTGACTTGACTAGCCTTAATAATCAGAGCTATAGATCGCTTAATAAATCAGTCAGAGGGATGAATTGGTATGAAGAAGACCTAAAAGTGTTCCTTTGAGTCAAACAACATAGTCTTTAGACTTTAAAACAATAAAAAGCCTTGATTTAGATGTCCTTGAAAGCCTTTGTATGAACATGAGTAACATAGCACCAAAGAGGTGTTGAGATCTATTGAAGACCTGTGAGTTATCTATAAGATAGCAAGAGAGTTAAGGACCCTAGAGGGGCAGCTAAGTGGTGAAGGGAATAGAATGCCAGGCCTGGAGTCAGAAGGACCTGGGTTCAGATCTGGCCTGCTAGTTGTGTGACCCTGAACAAGTTATTTAACCCAGTTTGCCTCAGTTTCCTCATCTGTAAAATGAGCTGGAGAAGGAAATGGCAAACCACTCCAGTATCTTTGCCAAGAAAACCCCAAAAGGGGGCACAGAGAGTTGGATACAAGTGAAAAACAACTAATTACAAGAACTGAGAGTTGAGAGATGGTTTAGTAGGGGAAACCTCTAGCCGAAACCCTGAAAACAAATCAGTCTGTGGGGAGAACATTTGGCCTCAGTCTCCTCTTCCTCCTCCCTTGGCCAGGGAAAGATCTTCTGAACTTGAGAGGATGTATTACATTGTCAAAAGCACACATACACACTTAGGAAGGGCAGATTACAAGCAGGCCAGCAGAAAAGTTAGAGGGAGCATCTTGATACATTGAATGAATGGTATAGTTTGATTTATTAATTCAGTTGACTTTTCTATAGGTGTATATGCAAGACACATAGAAGGCAGATATGAAGTAAGTTAAGTAGGACAGGCACAGCTGGGTGGTAGTGGGAGGCCCCAGGACAGACCTCCAACAGAAGTTAGTGCTTAAATGAGCCCAGGGATTCCAAGATGGGGAGGTGACACATGAGTTTTTATTTTCAAGCCAGCACTAGCAGAACAGAGTGCCTGCCCAGTGGTAGCTCCTACTACTGTAGGGAAATCCCAGCCTGGGCTATGTTCTTTTGGAAACCACTGGCCATTTCTTTCATCATGTTTACACTTCCCACAGTGGGGAGACTGAGGTCTGACAGCCAAGCATTTCCTCTAATCCAAGTTGGCAAGTGACCATTTTGGACAAAACTTGGAATGAACATTTTTGATAGGAGAATTACTTTATTTGGGTATGTATCAAAGAAACCATGGAATCAAAACTGTCTCACTTAGCCAGGACCAAATGAAATCATTTAGGTCCCTAATGAATCTCAGGCAATGAGCCTACAAGAGATTTACTATTCTCTGTCTCCTTTTTTATCTCCCTTAAGCTGGTTTTCATGGGAATCCAGGGAGGGGCAAAATAAAACAAAGGGTGATTCCCTACAGGAAGATACTTCAGCTCTTGGTTTCTTAGTCTATTCATGGTGTTAGAAGTCATGAAGGGATGGTCAAGAGGATGAAGGTACGGTGTGGAATAAATGTGAATGTGAACAATGCGGATTTTATAGATCTATAAATCAAAGTTTATAGCTCAAATCTGGTGGCCCAATAACTTTTCAAAGCTCATTTCAAGGCTGTATTAGATAGGGGAATGCCTAGTCAATTCTGACTATCAATTCAAGAGAATCAATGGCACAGAACCGTTAGAGCTGACCTGAAGCAGTATGGCACTATGGGTTGAAGGCTGGCCTCTGAGTCAGGACCACAGGGTTTGAGTTCTGCTTCTAATACATGTTGGCTCTGTGACCTTGAGCAAGTCACTTGGCCTCTTACTGTCCCAGGCAGTTCTCCACCCTGAAGAACAGTTCCCAATTTGCAAGAGCAAAAGGAGATTCCTCATTAGGGATTTTCCTACGGCAATGAAACCACAGGTCCAAAGGAAAAATAATTAAAAATTAGAGAGTAGTCTGCCTAGCCAAGACTGAACTTTTTTTTTTAATCAGTCAAATCAAGTCACAAAACTACAGAAATCTGACATAAAACATAGTTCTATAATTAAAAGACTGCTGGATTTACATGGCTCTACCTACATTTACTATCCCCAAAGACATATCCAATGTTATTCCTGCATGCCAATCAATATACTTAAGAATAAATAATTTTTACTTCTTTAAAGAACAAAACACTTCTTGGAGTATTCCTTCTTGGGAATGTCTATTCGCTCTCGATAACGCAAGTTTATTCTTTAAGCAAAGAACATAATTTCAGAATGGACAATTACAAAGGCAATTTGTGGTGTCATGGAAAATGAATTGTCCCTGGAATGGCTATTATTTTTTTTTCCTTTTTTGGAGGGGGAAGGTAGGGAAATTGGGGTTAAGTGACTTGCCCAAGGTCACACAGCTAGTTTGTGTGTGTGTGTGTGTTAAGTGTCTGAGGCTGGATTTGAACTCGGGTCCTCCTGACTCCAGGGCCGGTGCTCTATTCAGTGCACCACAGGCTATGGGCTGTGTAAGCCTACCTTAGGAGAACATCTCAACACTTTAACAAAGTGGGGTGGGATGATGTGACTGACTTGTTCAATCAACTCCCTCCCCCAGCAAAGTACACATAGAAAGCAGAAACGAGTAGGCAGAGCCAAGATGGTTACTGCTTCAGTTAGAAGCATAGAAGCTTTAGGACCTCTCAGCCCAGACAGTAAGGGTGTCAGACAACTGGTCAGAAAGAGATTACAGGAGACCTTTTGCTGTACTAAGTGCAGCTGGTACCCATCGGCAGCTTGATTGCCCATACACAGCTCTGGGTCACATTCGCAAGCAGAAAGGACCACAAATGTTCGTGACTGCAAGGGAGCAGGGGCTCTTCCTGGATAAGGACCAAAGCACACACCAGGAGAAGAGTGACCACCTCTCCCCTGATCACATCACCTTGGAAGCACTGGGAATGAGAATGGAAATGGCAGAATGGATGAGAAACCAGAATTCAACAATCTGTTGTTTACAAGAGACATACCTGAAACAGAAAGACACACACAGAGGTAAAGGGCTGCAGCACAATCTATTATGCTTTAGTTGATATTTAAAAATAAAAAGGCTAGGATAGTAATCACTATCTCAGACAAGGTAAAAGTAAAAAAAAATGGACCTAATTAAAAAAGATAATCAGGGAAACCATTTTCATAAAAGGTACCATTGACAATGAAGTAATATCGAAACATTTTTCATAAGTTTCTCTGATAAAAGTCTTTTTTCTCAAAGATGTAGTAAATTGAAACAAATTCATAAAAATAAGAGCCATTCCCCAATTGATAAATGGTCAAAAGATATAAACAGGCAGTTTTCAGAATAAATCAAAGCTATCTATATCATATGAAAAAATGCTCTAAATCATTATTGATTAGTGAAATTCAATTTAAAACAGTTCTGCGGTACTGTCTCACATCTATCAGAAATGACAAATGCTGGAGGAAATGAGTGAAAATAGGCACATTAATGAACTGCTAGTGGAGTTGTGGCTTGGTCCAACGATTCAAGAGAACAATTTGTAGCTTTGCCCAAAGGACTATAAAGCTGTGGGTACCCGTTGACCCAGAAATAGTACTACTAGGTCTGTACCCTAAAAGGATCAAAGAAAAAGGGCCTATTTTAACAAAAATATTTATAGCAGCTCTTTTTATGGTGGCAAAGAATAGGAAAATGAGGGGATGTTCATCAATTGGGAAATGACTGATCAAGTTGTGTGGCATATGATTGTGTTTACTAGAAGAAATGAGCAGGGAGGTGGTTTCAGAAAAAAACGGTGAGACTTACAATGAACTGATGAAAAATGAAGTAAGAAGAAACAAGAGATCATTATGTACAGTAACAGCAATGTTGTAATGATAATCAATTGTGAAATGCCTGGCTACTCTGATTAAATTACTGATCCAAGACAATTCCAAAACTCATGATTCTGTCCACCTCCAGAGAGAGAGAACTGATGAACTCTGAGTGCAAATTAAAGTACAATTTTCTCACTTTATTTTTCTTCCTTTTTTAATATGACTAATATGGAAATGTGTTTTCATATTTCATGATTTCACGTGTACAATTGACATCATATCGCTTGCCTTCTCTGTGAGTGAGTGGTGGGAGGGAAGAAGAGAATTTGGAACTTAAAACTTGAAAAGAAAATAATTTAAAAATAAAAAGAGAAAAATTTTAAAAAGAAAGCAGTCCAAGATAACCTTAAAGGAAGGTACTAAAAGTTTGGTTTTAAATCCTGCCTCTATAATCTATAATACCTATGTGATCTTGGGCCAATCACTTAACTTTTCTTGGTCTTAATTTTCTCCTTATAAAATGAGAGTGTTAGACTAGATGATCTCTAAAGGTAAGCATTTCAAAAATGTTTGTAATTAAATTGAATTGAATGGATTAGTGTATTGCAACCTCATTTTAATGAGAGTTCAACTTTTGGTCAAAGATTGAATGCAAATTTATGCAAAACTGACCTCAGACCATACTTGAAATCCATTCACCCTGGATGTCAGGGGACATCTTGCTCTATCCACTCTATCCCAGGCATATACTTTCTCTCCTCCCCCAACTTGATTTCCACTTCTTGTTCTATGCTCAGTAATCGAAACCAACACTAACATTACCTCTGGAAAGGGCATAACCTTGTATGTAGTGTGCTGGGAAATGTTTAATAGTGTGCTCTCTTGGGGGGAAAAATGTATACAAGACACACTTAAGTTTAATCTCTATTCTCAACATTTTCTCAATCGCTTTTTAAAGTCAGATGAATCAAGTCATGACTGACAGCATCTGCTGATTTTTAAGGTGTGAATGTTCACAATGAAAATTTAACAATTGGCTCTCACAAATCAGTATAAACTGGTTCCAGTATAAATTGGCATCTGCAGACTCCTGTTCTGTGGCTTAATCACTATTCCCAGATCCCCTCCCTTCTCAGAGTGCCAAGCTCCTATATATATCATTTCCTAGTAGAATATAAGCTTCCTGAGATAAAATGTTGCAGTTGAAAAAAACCTAAGCCAGAGGCCCAGGCTTCAAATTCCATCTTTGCTTCTTTGATTCTGTGTGATCTGATCTTGGGCAGCCTTCCTGGGCCTCAGTTACCTTATCTGCAAAATGCCAAGGTTGGACCTCTGAGGTTCCCCCCACCTTTTAAAAAGTAAGTCTTTAACAATACCTTTATTTTACTAGGTGCAATTTCATCTCTCTTAAAAAAATCCTTTTTGAAGAGTTTTCACCTTTCAAAGTCTCCTGACAGCATCAACACTTGCCAAATTTTCCATATTCCTCAGCTAAGATCCCTTCTAACTAGAGAATACAGAAACTGCTCAATTCCCAGCCTCTAGAACAGTGCCTGGAACATAGAAAATACTCCATACATGTTTGCTTTTAATCAAAGGAAATTACTAATCAAAATAACCCCTAGTAGCTCAGTCTCACAGTGTGGTCCTCCAGAATAGACACGAGCACAGTCATGAGAGCTTCACTGTCCCCAGTGCCACCTGCTTTCCAGTGCTCAGCTGTGATGGCCGGTGATCCTGGCCTCGATAATGTTCCATGCAGAACCTCATCTAACCTCTCCCAACCTCTGACCTCCCAGATTGGTGATGTGATCTTGTTTCTCCCTGGCCAGCATAAGGTACTGAATTACAAATAGACATATGGACAGATGGATAGATAGATGATGGATGGATGGATGGATGGATAGAGAGAGAAATGGATGAGATATAATGAATTTTTACCACTCAGCCCACTATTTTGATGATTTTTTAGTATGAAGGGGGGGGGGGGGGGGGAAGGAGGAACTTAAAAAGTGATGTAAGCTCCCCCATCGGAATTATGGATAAGGGATTTTTCTGTTAGCCTACAGGTTGAGAGAGTTGCCTATAAGGGTTGGAGTGGTTAAGTGACTTTCCCATGATCACAGATAGTATGAGTCAGAGGCAGCATTTGAACTCGTATCTCCCTGATTCCAAGACCATTCCTCTGTCCATTATGCCACTGTTTCTCACATAAATAAGGTTGATCACACAATTGCATAGACATAACTATACATATATAAACACTGTTTCCCCCATGGCACTTTCCTGTTTCAATGACATCTGAAGCCCAGAAAGCAAGTTCATTTTCCCCCTCCAAAAACAATTCTAAGACCACTGATTTCTTTTCAAGAAAACATCTCTGATTCTCTTGTCTCCTACTGGTCCCCCTAGAGAGGGACTGTGTTTAGTATTAGCTCATCTTCTTAATATGTTTCCATCAGCAAATGCTGAATCTTTCCAGAAACGCTTAATAAACCAAAATTGGCTAAAAGAGTATCAGGGGAAATACCATTCACCCTGTTGACACCCCCATGCTTTTAAACCCATTCATTTTGGGTGCTTTCTTCCTTGCCCCCCCACCTCTAAACACTGCCTATGCCTAGGAGATATATATATATATTTTCTTTCTAATCACATAATGAAGTTTAAATAATTCCATGGGCCTTGCCAGATCATTGTCTAGGCCGTTCTACATAAACACATGCAAAGGAGCTGGCTTTAGATGTGAGGCCAGGGCAGTCAATCTGGTTCCAATCATCTACAAGAGTGCACCCAGCTGACCCCTCTCTAACGAGGGCCAGCTGTTCCCAGGCCCTCACATTCGAGAACAATATATTTTCATGCCCACCTGGCCAAGAGGAGGCTGTTTCATGTCACACCTGGGAGAGGAAACACAGTCTACAGTAGGTAGGTTGGACTGCAGAGTCCTGCTCTTGCCAGCTGGATGGTAAACCCCATAGCGAAGCCGCTTCCCACCAACATGGAAGAGGAAAGGGAAGAAATACCTCATATGGATAGCTCTCTTGGAGCTCTGTAAGTCTGGAGTGTCTGAGAAAGCCATTTCAGGAAGGGGTTGGGTTTTGTTTTGTTTTTTTTTTTCATTTTGGAGAGGCCCTGTGATTTTATGGGCATAGGGAACTCTCTGGTACCTGGTCAATAATTTATGATGGTGGCCGAGGTATTGAGAGTTTAAGAATAACAACTAATTAAAGTTGACAAATCACCTTACATATAATTGTCTCATTTAATGTCTTAGAATAGCCTTGCAAAGTAGTGGCTCTATTTTACAGACCAGGAAACTAAATTTAAGTGAAAGTGACTTGCCCAGAGTCACACAACCTGTATGTAATCAGAGGACACAATTCTACTCAGGTCTTCTTAACTGCAAGGACATCTGTCTGTCAGACCATGGAACCTCTCTTCAAGGGCATAATATATGGGTAACATGTTTTACATATATGTGTGTATGCATGTACGTATTATATGCACATATAGACATATATAAATATGTGTGCATATATAAATACATAAGTGAAATAGATAAATATATTATAAATATATGTTGTATTATATTAATATAATTATAGAAATATATACAAATACATTTATGTTATAATTATATGTAAAGTATATAATTATATACACATATAATTATACATAATTATATTTCTCTATAAATATATACACACGTTTATTCAATATGGCCTGAATTCATAGTGATTCTCCACTTTGAAGAGTAGTAATGGACTCATGCTTATGCCCCCCAAATTACAGAAAAAAATTTGCTAATGATGGCCTGGGGGTGCAACTCCCACCCCTACTCGAAGAAACGTCCTTCTCTCCTTGAGGAGAGGCCTTCAGGTCACATACGAAGAGGCATCTAGCAACATAAGGATTGAATCAAGCATAGATGTTTAGAAAAACAATATAAATCTTTTGACAGAATAAATTTAAGAAAAAACATAAATGGAAGTCAGATTAGGGCAAGGTAGAGCCCTCTTACCTCTTAGCTGGCTTGTTTCGACTGGAATGACAAAGCCCACACAGTTACATGCACTCCCCAGTTTGTCCCTTTAGATGGAGGTCACCTTTCCGGACACCTGGAGATGTGGCTGGCACCTCTACCTACTGCTGCTCTGATCTCACTGCTACCAGGGGGAGATTCTCCCTTTCCTTTCTTCCAGCCTCATTCTCTTCCAGTATTCCAAACTCTATCCCCATTTGAGGGCAGAGCTCATGGTAATTTCCTTTCTTCCCAAACTGGGAAGAACTACAGCTTCCAGGGTCATTTGTGGCCAGAGGTTGTTACATTTGTGAAAATGTAACACTTTAAAATTGTAGCATGCCTTATAATAAGAGCAAAAACATGTTGGGGAACTTGAGGATATGACTTCCAAAGGAGGGGTCACTTGTAACCCTCGGGGCTTCTGTCTCCCTTCTGGTCTCTTTGTTCAGAGATTTCTGCCTTACTCTTTCAACTTGTTTTCTCTGATGCCAAGTCCATCAGGAACCTGGATGTTCCTCATTTGGAAGAAGTTCATCTATCACTAGCTTTAGCCTTCAGGCTCCTTAATATCTATATCTTTGTGATCTCATTCATTTTTATCAAAGAGGAAAGAAAACAGAGAAGAGTTACTGGGGGGGCAGAGCCAAGATGGCAGCATAGAGGCAGGAAAACTCCATGTGCTCTCCCCATAACAACCTCAAATACCTATAAAAATGACTCTAAACAAACTTTAGGGCTACAGAACCCACAAAAGGACCAAGAGAAACAAATCTCCCACTGAAGGAAGCCCTGCAGGCTGGCAGGAAGGGTCCATCGCAGTGCCCTGGGAGCATAGCCCAGCCCTGTGTGAGCTCATGGTTTTAGCCCCAGGGCAGCCCAACCAGTGGCTGCAGTAGACTTCAGGAGAGTGGATCACCAACAATAGTGGTGGTTTCCAGAATTATCAACCCATAAATGCCAAAGACAAAGTGAGAGGTCAGTGTGGATTTTGGGAAAAGGGGTCCTGGGAGTATGGTCCAGCCTCTGCCCCCAGAGGAAGAAGCTGCTGAGGCGTGGTGGCTACCGCTGTGTGGCTGCTTCAGAGCTCCTGGCTTATAGATTTTAGGGGGACCAAGTGACAATTCAGATGAATAATTACTCTTGCTTTAACCTGCTTGGATCTGGATTTCTGTCTAGGGTGGAGGTCCTGGGGTGTGTGAGCAGGTGCCAGAGCTGGTGGAGGCTACAGAGAGGGCACCCAACTAATAGCTCCACCAGCTGCAAAAACCCCAGTGATTTGGGATAAAGATCTCCTCTCTGGAAGCAGAGTTCTACTGAGGCAAAGAGCTCAAAAGTCAAGTAATTGAGTGGCAACATGAGCAAGCAAAGGAAGCAAATCAAGCACAGCAATCTGACTTTAGACTCCTATTTTGGTGACAAAAAGGATCAAAGAATGGAACAGGAGGAAGAGAACAAAGTCAGAACTCCTGTACCAAAAGCTTCCAAGAAAAATATAAATTGGTTACAGGCTATAGAGGAGCTTAAGAAGGATTTTGAAAACCAAATAAGAGAAGTGGAAGAAAAACTGGGAAGAGAAATGAGAATGATGAGAGAAAATCATGAAGAGCAAATCAACAACCTGAATGAAGAAAATAACACCTTAAAAATAACTTGGGGTGACTAGGTGGTGCAGTGAATAGAGCACTGGCCCCAGAGTCAGGAGGACCTGAGTTCAAATCTGGCCTCAGATACTTAACACAAAAACTAACCATGTAATCTTGGGCAAGTCACTTAACCCCAATTGTTAGTGTATATATATATATATATATATATACTAACTCAAATGGCAAAAGAGACCCAAAAAGCCAATGAGGAGAAGAATGCCTTTAAAAGCCTAATTTGCCAGATGGAAAAGAAATCTCAAAAGCTCACTGAAGAACATCATTCCTTCAGAATTAGATTGGAGCAAATGGAAGCTAGTGACTATGAGAAATCAAGATACTATTAAACATATCCAAACAAATGAAAAAAAATAGAAGGCAATGTGAAATATCTCATTGGGAAAACCACTGACCTGGAAAATAGATGCAGGAGAGATAATTCAAAAATTATTGGACTACCTGAAAGCCATGATCAAAGAAAGAACCTAGAAATCATCCTTCAAGAAATTCTCAAGGAAAATTGCCCTGATGTTTTAGAGCCAGAGGGCAAAATAGAGGTTGAAAGAATCCACTGATCACCTCCTGAAAAATCCCAAAAAGAAAATTCCTAGGAATAGTATAGCCAGGTTCCAGAATTCCCAGATCAAGGAGAAAAGATTACAAGCAGCCAGGAAGAAACAATTTGAATATTGTGGAAACACAATCAGGATAACCCAGGATCTGGCAGCTTCTACACTGAGGGATTGAAGGGCTTGGGATATGATATTCCAGAGGTCAAAGGAGCTGAGATTAAAACCAAGAATCACCTACCCAGCAAAACCGAGTATCATGTTTCAGGGGAAAATATGGTCATTCCGTAGAATAGAGGACTTTCAAGCATTCTTGAGGAAAAAACCAGAGTTGAATGGAAAATTTGACATTCAGATACAAGAAACAAGAGAAGTATAAGAAGGTAAACAGGGAAAAGAAATCATAAGGAACTTATCAAAGTTGAACTATTTACATTCCTACATGGAAAAACGATAATTGTAACTGATGAAACTTTTTCTCAGTGTGAGAATAGATGAAGGGAATATAAATGTGCACATATATGTATACATACATATATATGTCTATATAGGAGGGTATATGGGCATATGAATACATATGTGAGTGTGTGTATATATGTGTATAGGTATATGTAAAGAGAGGGCACAGGATCAATTGAATAGGAAGGGATGATACTTAAAAGGTGAAGTTGAGAAGTCAGAGAGGAATATAATGAGAGGAGATGGGGAGAGACAGAATGGGGTAAACTATCTCATATAGAAGAGGCAAGGGATAACTGTTACAATGGAGGGGAAGAATAGGAAGGTAAAAGGGAAGGGGTCAACCTTATTCTCATTGAATTGGGCTTATGGAGGGAATGACATACACACTAAATAGGGTATCTCACCCTACAGAAGAGTAGGGGGGAAGGGGAAGAGAGGTGGGATGATGGAAGGGAGGGCAGACTGGGGGGAGGGAAGTTAGAGGCACACACTTTTGAAAAGGGACAAGGTCAAAATAGTGAATAGAACAGGTGGGGGCAGGATAGGATGGAGGGAATATAGTCAGTCTTTCACAATATATCCACTCTGGAAATGTTTTTCATAGCTACACATGTACAACCTATATGGAATTGCTTATCTTCCCAGTAAGGGTGGGTGACAAGGGAGGAAGGGAATGAATCTGAAATTCAAAGTTTTAAAATCAAATGTTTTTTAAAAAACTTAATATTTTTTTTACAAGCAAGTGGGAAATAAGATTCACAGGTACTGGGGCATAGAGATCCATCTTGTCCTACTGGAAAGTCGAAGCAGGAATGGGGGAGGATATAGGAGAGAGCAGATTGGGGGAGGGGGTATACTGTTTTGGGTTGGTGGGTAGGGGGAAAGACGGCGAGAAAATTTGTAACTCAAAATCCTGTGGAAATGAATGATGTAAACTAAAAATAACCATAAAATTCAATTAAAAAAAAAAAAGAAACAGAGAAGGGCCCAACCCTTAGAATTTCTAGTTTCTTCAAAGCTTAGCTCAAGTAACACCTCCCAGAGAAGTTCTTTCCTGGCCCCACTCCCCTTGGGTGTGTTTCCTAATGCTGCAGTTGCTAGCCATCCCCTCCCCCCACCAAGAATTAGCTTGTGGTTATTTGAATAAATTTGCATACATTAATATGCATATGTATCTCCCCTTGTAGATTATAAACTTCTTGAGGAGAGGGACTATTCATTTATTTTTTTGTCTTTTGTGTCTCTGACCAGTTCCTGTCATGTAATAGTCACTTTATAAATACCTGGGGATTCACTGATTTTCTTTACTCCCAGCAGTCAGCAAGAGGCACAGAAACGCAAATTAGATGCCCACTCTCATGAGAGGTACACCTGCACTTTGCTAGTGACCACCAATAACAGCTGGCACCAATCCTCCTTGCTCCCCAAAACAAGTGTAACAAGGAAGAGAGAGCCTGATCTCCCAGAAAAGAGGCCCAATATGAAATAAAAGCGTAATCTACAAGCTGAGAAGTGAAGCTTCTTGCCTTTCCTTGTCGAAAAACGATGATGATAATAGACCACTTTTATGTTTGGCAAATCAGTGTATGTACATTTTGTTAGAAGTATCATTACCCCCATTTTGTAGATGAGGAAACTGAGATTGAAAGAAGTTAAATAACTTTATTTATTTGGTTATTATAAGCCATGGTCACACAGCTAGTAAATGTCTGAGGTGACATTTATCCCACTTTCTAGGCCATCTTTCTGTTAGCTTGCTCTAAAAGGGACTTTGTATATTATATTGGATTCTACAATTATGTTTTTGAATCAATGTACAAAATGGCATGGGAGTCTCCTCAATATATGTACTCTCAAAGAATCAAAATTTCAGAACTGAAAGGAACCCTGGCCACCCCCTAAGTCCAACTCGTGCCTCAAAGGAACCCCACTACAACAGACCCAAATAAGGAGTCATCCAGGCTAGGCGTGAAGATTTCCATTGAGGGGAAAGCCAGTGCCTCTCAAAGTTCTGCTGCTTTCTCCTGCTTCCTTAGGGGGACAGAATGGTCTAATGATTAAAACAAATGCTGAATTCTTTCATTGAGGCTCTCCTTTTTGTTACCTGTCACTCTTATAGTCACTGCTAAACCCCACTGGTGTCCCTTAGCTAAAGAGGCAGCTGGACCAGTAGTTTCATGGTTTATTGTGCACTAATCTGGTGACTGTAGTGAATCAGGGGTCACAGTTTTGAAGCTAGAAGGAAATTTAGAGGTCATCAAGTCCAACCCCCTCATTTTACAGGTGAAGAAACTGAGGCCCAGAGGAGTAAAGAGGTTTGGCCAAGGTCATAGTAGTAGGCCAGGTCTCCTAACTCTGATTTCAGTGATCTTCCCAAGGATTTTGATCATAGAAAGAGAATCTATGGGAGCAGCTAGGTCATGCAATGAATAGAGCACAGGCCCTGGATTCAGGAGGACCTGAGTTCAAATTCAGCCTCAGACACTTAACACTTACTAGCCTTGTGACCTTGGGCAAGTCACTTAACCCCAATTGCCCTGCCTTTCCCCCTCTAAAAAGAAAAAAAAAGAAAGAAAGAAAAGAAAAAAGAAAGAGAATCTATGGATTCTCAGGACTGATGAACCATATAATTCATGAACATAATTGATGACCACATCTGCTACCAGAAATTGTGCAAAATGTCAGAGCACTTGTTCTCTATCCTATAGGAATACTAGGTTTGGAGAGTCTCACAGTACTTCCCATATACCCTGGGGAAGAGTTTCAATTTATAATTCTGCAGATAGGTAGTTTTCAAACTTTTTGGTCTCAGGGTCCCTTTATACTCTTAAAAATTATTAGGGACCCCAAAGGCTTTTTGTTTCTATGGATTATATCTGCTGATATTTACTATCTTAAAAATTGAAATGGATAAAATTTTAAAACATGTATTTATTTTAAATTAATAATAAATTCATTATACTAACATAAATAACATATTTTGTGAAAATAAGTCTATTTTTCCAAAACAAAAAAACTTAGTGAAACGAATGGCATTGATTTTCATATTTTTGCAGATCTATTTAATGCCTGGCTTAATAAAAGACAGCTAGATTTTCATATCTAATCTTGCGTTGGAGACACTGCAATATGTTGTTTTGGTTTAAGTATATGAAGAAAATCTGGCCTCATACAAATATAAAGTTGAAAAAGGGAGGAGGAAG
The DNA here is from genome assembly GCF_028583685.1 of Petaurus breviceps papuanus. Taxonomy (NCBI): domain Eukaryota; kingdom Metazoa; phylum Chordata; class Mammalia; order Diprotodontia; family Petauridae; genus Petaurus; species Petaurus breviceps. The sequence continues at coordinate 15,764,546 of NW_027186523.1, forward strand.
AGTATTTTGGTAAGCAAATAATGTCTTAGTATTATTATGAAAATAGTTTTGATCTCACAGACCCACTAAAAGGGTCTTAGGGATGGATCATATTTTGAGAACTGCTGCTTTTGATAAAACAAAACAAATTTCAACTAAATGCCACAAATTCAAAGAAATGTATTAGGAGAGGACAAATACCTTTTGTGTACATAGTGGAGTTTTAAAAGGAGCAGGATCTCAGGCTTCAGTGGGTATTGGGGTGGGGCTGGGGGAATTCTATATGAAGCAGGTCAAATAAGGCCAATAATGAAGTAAGTCATCAGTGGGTTACCCCTGATTTGAGACACATTGCAAGCGTGGGTCAGCATGCATTCAAAAACATAGCTCATGAGTCCCAACTGATAGGTTTCTTTTGCTAGTCAACCAGAAGATACATTAGTTCAAAGCAATAGATGGATAGATAGATAGATAAATAGATAGATAGATAGATAGATAGATAGATAGATAGATAGATAGATAGATAGATAGATAGATAGATACATAGATAGATACATAGATAGATACATAGATAGATAGATAGATGATAGAAAGAAAGATGGATGGATGGACGGATAGATGGACGGATGGACAAACAGATGAATTAATGAATTGCATAGCTAGGTGACAAGAATGATTCCTCCCATACAAAAAGATGCATGCTTTCCCACAGATTACCATGCTACCAATGGGAGAGGGGACACAGAGAGAGAATGCATGTGCCCACAGTACACACATAACCACTCAAACTTTCAGTGCTACAGAGCACCAAGGCCCTCAGATGATGTCCTCAGGAGGGCTGCTGCTGAGCTGGATTCCTCTGTTCTCCTGGCCTTCTGCTATTCTCTGCCACCTTCTGTTGATCTCCAGCTAGGAAGTTTCTGTTGATCATTAGCTTGGTGGTTTCTTGGGGTCATGTGCTGCTCTCTGCTCTCTGTGCTGTAGTAAAGCCACTGGGAAGAGGGTTCACCTCTTTACCCATAAACCCAAGGCTGATGATGCCTAGGGCTTCTGAAGCCAAATCCAGCCAGCCAATTGAACAATAGCATTCATTAAACACTTACCATATGCAGACACTGTAAGTGATGGGGTTACAGAGATAAAAAAAAAAACGAGCTTACATTTCCTAGAGGAAGATGATATGTATATAGGTAAGAAAATAAAAAATACACAATAATTTCAAGATGGAGCATTAGTAACTAGAGAGACCATGATAGGCTCCCTGAGGGACGGCTAAAATAAGCTGACTTTTGAAGGACATTCAAACATGGATTTTATGAGATTGGAATAAAGAGGGAATGCACTCCAGACGTGGGGATTAGCACGTGCAAAACCATAGTAATAGGAAATGCAACGTTGCATGTGCAAACAGGCCAGTTTGGCAGTAAAGCAGAGTGAAGGAGTCAGCCACAAAAGTACAAAAGCTCTCATGCTAAGATAAAATCTTTGAATTGCTTTTCCTCTTCCGGGGCCCTGGTTTCCTCATACTAGTATAATATTTGACTCGGGGTTAGAAAATGCCTTTCAATCCCTGTCCAACCCCTCCATGCTGGTTAGCTTATATTTCTTCCAATTATGCAGGATTTCACTTAACAAAACTGCAAAGGAGGGAGGGGGGCAGCTAGGTGGTGCAGGGAATAGAGCACCAGCCCTAGAGTCAGGAGGACCTGAGTTCAATTCTGGCCTCAGACACTTGACATACTTACTAGCCATGTGACTTTGGACAAGTCACTTAACCCAATTGCCCTCCAAAAAGCAAAAAAAAAAAACCCAAAAACAAAAAAAAATTTGCAAAGGAGTTCTTAGGAAATGGATTGATGGAGGTCTTTTGAGGAACCATAAATGCCATTTGAGTGAACATGGGGCAAGACTCGAGATGGCCAAACAGAACCATTCAGTCAGAGCAATATCACCACTTCCTCTGCCTCTTTCTTTTCCTAGTCTGATCATAAAGAATCCCATAAAAACTACCTGAGTGAATACTTCACCCCTCACCACAACCATTTCCATTCTCTCTTCTTCACTCAGACTCGCCATTCCCATTGTAAGACTTGACCAAGTTCTGCCCAGTCCTTTGATTAAACACTTGTTGTTGTCCAGTTGGTTCAGTGTTTGACTCTTTGTGACCTCATTTGGGGTTTTCTAGGCAAACATACTGGACTGGTTTGCCATTTCCTTCTCTAGCTGATTTTACAGATGAGGAAACTGAGGCAAACAGGGTTAAGTGACTTGCCCAGGATCACACAGCTAGTAAGTGTTTGAGACTGGATTCAAACTCATAAAGATGAGTCTTCCTAATTGAGCTCCTATGATATTGCTTCCCTTCCTCTTGGACCTTTTTTCTCTAATTTTCCTTTCATCTTTTGTAACTCATAAGACTTACCTCCCTCTAGAAGACACTGTGTCCCTAACCATCCTCTTCAGTTCTGGATATACCTTCTCTAGTACCCCATCACCATCCCAACAGGGCACCAGGAAGACAAGGAGGAGACATTTATTTCTCCTTACTGCCACTTCCAGAGCCTCTATGCCACCATCACTTAGCAGGCTTTTCTCTGAGGTCCATGCCTTCCATATTTATGATCCCATACAGAGTCCTAATGGCCCTTACTTACCAGACTCCAGGCCATTCTCCTTCCTTTCTAAAGGAAATCTCTACTTGGATTACATCTTTCCTTCCCACTATGACTTCTACCTTTATTCAAGGAAACTTCCATATATATGTTTTTATGCCCTAAAACATATTAGCCTCCCAGTTCATCACTTCCTCATTTCCTACAGTCTTTTCCTTCAGTCACCCTCAGCCACACATAGTGGTGAACACACCCTTGATCTCACCATAAATGAATTCCAAAAAATAAGGAAGAAATGAGAAACTATTCTGCTCATCTATATATAGGTAGTTAGTTGGTCAGTGACTAGAATAATGGAACTCAGGAAGACCTGAGTTGAAAATTAACCTCAGATACTTAGTAGCTATGTAGTCCTGGGAAAGTCATTTAACCTCTCTCTGCCTCAGTTTCCTCAATTGTACAATGGTGATAATTATAGAACCCACTTCTCAGGGTTGTTGTGAGCATCAAATAAGATAATATCTATAAAGTACTCTGCGGTAACTGGCACTTAGTAGGTGCATATTTTCTTCTTTCCTATACAGCAGCAAAACCAACAACATAAGTGAAATAAATATTTACAAAAATATATAACACCCAAATTAACAGAACAATAAATAGAGAATTTAAACCACCCAGTTTCGGAAGAAAAAAGTAAACAAGCCACAAATGGACTTCTAAGTGAAAAAAATTAGTCCCAGAGTCAGATGGATTCTAAAATAAATTCTGTCAAACATTCAAAGAATTATTAATTCTAATATTAAAATAAGCTTCAAAAATAACAAAGGAAAGGATCCTAACAAATGCAGTCTTGATACAAAAGTCAGGGAGAGTCAAAATAGAAAATAAGACTATAGACGGATATCCCTAATGAACATTGATGTTAGTTTTATATAAATTTAATTAAATGCTCAAACTACATATCACAAAGATTATATACTATGCCCAGCTTGGATTTATGGCCAAAATGCAGGGTTGGCTTAATATTAGGAAAGCTATGAACTTAAATAACCATATTAATATCAAAATCAACAAAAATCACATGATCGTATCAATAGATGCAAGAAAAGCTTTAAACAAAATCCAATACCCATTTTAGTTTTAAAAAACCTTCCAGAAAATGCAAGAATAATTAGCCTTTACTTAAAATGAATTGGGAAAAATGGCAGAATGATGGAAATCAGAGCTCCTCTCAATAAACAGATCTAGAAAGTGCACTAGACTGAATTCTAATAGGGAGATCCAGGAGAAGTCACTGTCAATCTTTTATCCCAGAGCTTTCTAGTGATAGGGGCTGAGTCAAGCAACAATCTTCTCTTGCTCAGACCCAGACCCAGGTCTGGAACTTATAGAGCTCAGACCTGGGGGAGGGAGGGGTACAGGGGGGTGGGAGTGGGGGCAAAAATCAGACAGCCCAGATCAGACCATTTGTGGAGTGCTGAAAGCTCAAAGACTGGGGAGCACAGCCCTAACATCAAATCCCTGCAAGAATGGGCAAACCAAAAAGAACACCATTGTAATGGTAGCAGGGACGCTCAAGACCCAAACATAGAAGAGAAAGACTCCAAAATATCTACAAGCATCACCTCAGAGAAAAGCACAGGTTGGCACAAAATCAACTAGAATTCCTGGAAGAAATGAAGCAAGAGTTTAAAAACATGTTTTATATGTAGAATAAGAGTGCATGAGGGGAAAAATGGGAAAGAAATAAAGGCTGTGCAGGAAAGAATCAAAAAAGGGAATTAACAGCTTGGCACAGGAGTTACAAAATCTTACACAAGCAACAGGCTTCCTAAAAATTCTAGTGAGCCAGATAGAAGCCAAAGACTCCATGGGACAACAAGAAATACTAAAATAAAGTCTAAAAATGGAAAAAATGTAAGGTATCTCATGGCCAAAAACAAGTGACTTGGAAAACAGATAAAGGAGAAAAAAATTAACAATTATTGGACTATCTGAATACCATGACCAGAAAAAGAGCCTAGACATCATATTTCAAGAAATTTAAAAACTGCCCAGGTCACTTAGAACCAGAGAGGAAAGTGGAAATAAAAAGAATCTTCTGGTTACCTCCTAAACGAACCCCCAAAATGAAAACTTTCTGAAACATCATAGTCAAAATCCAGAACTCCCAGGTCAAAGAAAAAATACTGCAAGAAACCAGAAAGAAAGCATTCAAGTACTGAGGAACCACAGCCAGGATCATACACAATTTAGTATTCACCATTATAAAGAAGTGGATAACTTGGATATGATATTCCAGAAAGTAAAGGATACAGGTTTATGGCCAAGAATAATTTATCAAACAAAACTGAGTATAAAGTTACAAAGGGGGAAGGAGGGGAGGTGTGGATTTTGATGAAATAGAGGACTTCCATATTCCTAATGAAAAAACCAGAGCTGCAGAAAAACTTCGTAGTACAAACTACAGAAATGAAGGAAAGCATGAAAAGATAAACATGAATAAATGATAATATAGGAATAAATAAAAATAAACTGCTTATATTCAAATATGGGGAAATGATACTAAGTCCCCTCTGAACATTATCATCATCAGGATTCATGGAGAGAGTCCAATTAGACAAGTCTTGGGATTGGTTCTATTACATCTTGATCTTAAGAATGGAAAGAGAAGGGAAGAGGGATATGTTGGGGGACAGAGGGGAGGGAATGGAATGTTAGAAAAAAATTATCTCACATAATGAGGAGACACAAGTAGGAATCTATACAAACAAGAACGAGGTGGTAGAGGGGAGAGGCTGACACTCTCATGAAGTGGTCAATCGAAGGAATAATATGCACATACATGCATACATAAGTACACAAAGAAATACATTTGACTCAATAGTAAAACAGGAAGAAAAGAGGGAGGGTATATCAAAGGAGAGATCAGTCCTAAGTAAAAAAAAAAATCTAAGGATATACAAAAATCTTCTTAGCTCTTTTTTTTGGTGGCAAAGAATGGGAATCTAAGGGAGGTGATCATAAATTAGAGAATGGAGGAACAAGTTATGGTACATAAATATGATGGCATATTGTTGTGCTGAACTCTTATCAACATAATAGTCAACCATGATTCCACAAGACTATTGATGAAGCATGTAACCAACCTCCTGAGGAAGAGGCAAAGGACTCGCAGAATGAGACAAATATTTTTGCCAATGTCAAGTTTTGTTTTGGTTGACTGTACATGTGTGTAATGGGCTTTGTTTTTCTTGTGTTCTCAATAGACATAAGGAGAGGATTTGGAGCAGAAAGGTGAGTGTGTGGATCTTGGATAATTAAAACAAAAAAGTATAAGGATGGATAGTATTTATCAAAAAAACAAGAGCTACCATTATATACAATGGAAATAAACTAAAATCCTTTCCAATAAAATCAGGATGAAACAAGGATCACTTCTATTTGACCTATTACTAGACATGCTGGCTATAGCAATAAGACAAGAAATAGAAATTAAGGTAAGAAGCATAGGTAAGAAGAAACAAGATGATCACTTTTTGCATAGTGAACTAAAAGAGCCCCAAACGTTCAACTGAAAGTTAGTTGAAACCATAACTTCAGTAAACTTATAGATGTAAAATAAATCTGCATTAAATTTTCAGCCTTTTTACATAATACCAATGAAACCCAGCAGGAAGAGATAAAAAGAGAAATTCCATTTAAAGTAACCACAGAATGTATAAAATATTTGGGAATCTACCTTCTACGATATGCATAAGAACTATATAAATACTACTAAACCAATGTTTACAGAAAGAAAAACAGATGAATAATTGGAAAAATGGTAATTGCTCCTGGGTAAAATGAGTCAACATAATAAAAATTATACAACCAAAGTAATTTACTTATTCAATGCCATACCAATAAAACAATCACAGGATTACTTTATAGAACTAGAAAAAATAATAATGAAATTCATAGAGAAGCAAAAAAAAAAAAGGTAAAAAATCTCAAGGGAAAACATAAGTGGGGAAAAAAGGGGATTTAGCAGTGCAAATCTCAAGCTATGCCACAAAGCAGTAACTCTCAGAACAATTTAGTTCTGCTTTAAAAACAAAGAGATCAACCAATTAGGTACACAATATAGAAAAGAAAATATATCTTGTAGCCTGGTATTAAATAAACACAAAGACCTCAGCTGTTAGAATAAGGACACACTATTTGGTAAAAATTGTTAGGAAAATTGGACAGCAACATGGAAGAAATTAGATTTAGACCAATGTCTCACATCTTATACAAAGATGAACCCCAAATGGATATGTGATCTACATATAAAAGGTCACATCATAAACGAATAAGGGAAATATGAAAAAAAATTGCCTACTATATCTATGGATGGAAGAAAAATTCATGACCAAACATGGCCAGAGGATTGTCAAAGATAAAAAGGAAAATTTTGACTATATAAAATTAAAGATTTTTGCAAACAAGAAAAAGCTATAATTAAGAGGAAATTTAACTGGGAAAAATCTTTGCATCAAGTTTCTCTGAGAAAGGTCTCATTTCCAAGTTATCTAAGGAACTTATTCAACTTTATAGGGAAAAGGGACATTCCCTAATCAAAAAAATAGTCTAAGAGTATGATCAGGTAGTTCTCAAGGGAAGACACTTAGTCTGTCTACAAACATATGCTCCAAATCACTAATAATTTGAGAAATGCAAATTAGAACAATTTTGAGGTTCCATTTCATGCCCATTAAATTGGTAAAACAATGACAAAAAGAGAAAATGACAAATGGGGCAAGGGCTGTGGGAAAATTGGCATTTTGGTGCATTGTTGGCTGGCCTGTGAATGGGTACAACCATTCTGGGAAGTAATTTTGGTTTTTGGAGGGCATTTGGGGTTAAGCAACTTGCCCAAGGTCACACAGCTAGTAAGTATTAAGTGTCTGAATCCAGATTTGAACTCAGGTCCTCCTCATCCCAGGGCCGATGCTCTATTCACTGCATCACCTAGCCACCCCTTCTGGGAAGTAATTTGAATTTACCCACAAGTTACCAAATAGTGCATGCCCTTTGACCCAGCTATACCACTGACAGTTTTATAGCCAAAAGAGGTCAAAAGAAAGGGAAAAGGAATTAGATGTACAAAAATATTTATAGAAACTCATTCTACTGCTGGACATCTTCACACACTTGGGGCAGACACACCTCCTAACTCACCAACAGGATTGAGACCCCTTGGTTACCCTCAACCTGGTTTATCCCATTCATTAAAATGGTTTATCAGGGTGTGGCTTACATATGTGCTATAGTTTCTTGGAGCCACAGGTAAGAGGTTGATCAGGTGAACACCAAATGTGAAAAGCAGCCCCGAAAAGAGCATGGCGACACCACTAGCCAAGGTGCTAGTCCTCCATGAATAGTCATATACCCCGCAAGGAGAGTATATACTGAGAAGATATATACTCAGTATATACTGAGACCACATGTAAATTAATAGATATACACGTGACTCATATAGAGTAGAAGGAAGGCAGTCTCAGAGGGAAAGCTCAGGTCCAGGAAGGCCTCCTGCAGAAGGTGATATTTTAATGAATCAAAGGATGTCACAAGGTGGAGGGTCGAGGTGGTGGAGGGGGAAACATTCCAGGCAGTACAAAAACCCAGAAAGGGAGATAGAGGCACAAGCATCAACAAGGTGGCTAGTGTACCTGTACAAGTGAGTAAAATGAAGGTGAATGAAGTATGAGACAAATGAAAAGTTAGGAAGGGAACAGAACATGAAGAATATTAAATGCCAAACAGAGGATTTTACATTTGATCCAGAAATGATCTTGATAACGAAAATTCCCAATAAGGCCTTGGAGATAGGATATTGAGCTCTGAAGAGACTGGGCCTGGGTATATGCACAGACCTGGCAATCATTGGCATAGAGATGATGACTGAATGTGTGGAAGCTGTTGAGATCACCAGGCAAGATAGTATAGAGATGTCCTTCTATATCCATAATTCCTATCATCTGTCAGCCTGCCTGACTTTCTGGATAAATCTCCCAATTTATTCGGAACAAATTAGACTACTTCTTTGAACTTCAACTTCAGTGTCTTCATGTGTAAGATGAGAATTGGAGTGCCTATTTCACAGGGTTGTTCTGAGGATTAGATGGGGTAATTGCTAAACCAACAAAGAGCATTAACCTTTTACGAGGTACAGACAGGGTGGATAAAATTAAAACAATCCCTGCCCTCAAGAAGTTTATTGAGGTAGACAACAAAAATAAATAACAATCAACCAATAAACATTTATTAAGAACCTACTTTGTGGCAGGTACTATTCTAAGCACAGAGAATACAAAAAGAAACAAAAGAGAGTCACTGCCCTTTGGGACTTTTCAATCCAATGGATTGTACAGAGTATAGTTAGAGTATTTGGGTGGCGGGAGGAGGTACTAGCAACTGGGGCATGAGGAATGGCCTTATGGAGGAGGTGGTGGTTGCTGTTTTCTTCATTCTTGAAGAAAACCAATCATAAGGGTGATGTCTTGATTGAACTCAAGTGAGGAAGAACTGCAAAGTTGTCAGCCTTACTCTTCCAGATTCTTCCAATAGCAAGACAAAAGTCAAGACGATTGGCAATGATTCATAGATGCAGCGGGGTCACCAAAAGCATAGGATCCCTTAGAGAAGGGTGGGCCACATTCCAGAAATAGGGAGTGTTTGAACTGAACTTGTAAGGAAGCTAACATTTCTGCAAGATAGAAGTGAGCAGGAAGTGTCAGGCATGGTGGAGGGATACCCTGTGCAAATGCAGGAAATTACGAAATGGAATGTAGAAGGTATTTTATAACAGAGATAGAGCTCCGCAAAAATAACAGCTTGTTTTTAAATCTTATTTCCTCCTACATCTAAACACCTCCAACCTCAAGACAGTTGACATAAATAATCATATTCCCTACTGTTTTCCTCATCTGCACCCTCCCCACTCCCCAATCCCACAAAGAAACCTCCATCTTTCTAGACTCAGAGCTAGAATTTGAATGGGATGCCATTCTGTATTTGCAGGGGGAAGAAGTGGGTATGTATTTTGTCTTGGGAATATATTGGCAGCATCTCAGCAGAAACAGGTCCTCCACGGTCTTCAAGTTATCCTTGGTCATTATCTTCCCAGAACAGAAAGACCCTAGGGAGTACCATGGACTAATCCATCTGATCAGACCAGGCTGTCTAGCCATGCTTCACTTAACATAAACCTAGCCTTCCTTTCCCCTTGATTGACTCTATTTTATAAGCTAGAAGATTTATGATTTTCTGTTATCTTTTGTCAAAGAATGTAATCCACAGATTCTTTTTATTGTCATTATTTAAGGCCTGTGTCATGCTACTCCATTCTCCAGGCCTGAGTCATCCTACTTAATGTTCACATTCGATCATGTTAAATTAACACCAGAGTTGGCAGGACTTAGCAGGAAAAGCACATTTCATTTACCATTAGAGTGACTGTAAATCATTTTCTTTCCTATTTCTGGGCTGGAAATCAAGTCAGGCAAAGCTAGAAAATCCCAGAATCAATAGAGACTCTTTTCTGTTTCTTAAGAAGCCCAGAGTATCAAATTCAAGAAGTCAATAGCCTACTTCTTATCTCCACAACTACTAGAATCTTTGCACTAAATAATAACAGTTTACATTTCTGGAATGCATTATGAGAAGCAGCATGGTATAGTGGTGGATAGGAAACTGACCATAAAGTCAGGTCAAATTCTTCCTCTTATACATCTGAAATGTGTGACAGCTTCTCAGTGCCCCAGGTAACCCTGTCAAACTGTAAGTGATATAATAGTGACAATATGCATCAGTAGTAGGAATTTCCTCCTTGGGTAGGTCCCTACATAGATAAAACCATAGGTCTGGATCTCCCTCCACCCCCCAAAAAACATTTATATAAAACCTTGCAATTTAGAAAACATTTTCCTAAAAACAACTCTATATTATAAATATGTAATGGTGCATAGTATGGGTTTACATATGTAAATGTGTGTATGTGTATACATATATGTGTGTGTGTGTTTCTAGATATATATGTATACATATTCATGTTTAATTGTAGCCTTCTATAGGGTGCGGGAAGGAGAGGGGAAGGAAAAATAAAATAAAATAAAAAATGCACAGCAGAAAACTAAAGAGAACTTAGAAGAAAGCACAGAAAAGCTGGATAGCTTTGAAAACAATGTGTAGTATTTACTACTTAGATTTTCTTGAAATGGAAATGTATCATTTTATATTGAACCCTCTCTTATGTTCTGCTATGTACATGGAAGTATTGTTTTTTCTTTTTGTATTTTGTATTTAAGTAGAAAGTGAATAAAAAATTTAAAGAGAGAGAGATGAATATGTAATGGAGGACTAGCATCAGATTATGCTTCTGGGAGGGTTGTGATGATATGTGGAGGCATATATATTGTACATCTCAAGTGCCTTAGAGAGACTAAATTCTGGTCTGCTTATCATGTGGTTAAGGGAAACCTTTTCAATTATTTGTATAGCTGGAATTTTGAGATACCTTTACAGGGTACTAAGGAATCAGAACCTCAGCCATTCTTGCTCTCTTTTAGGGAGTAATTTGACTGCTGACCATTTCCAGTAAGAGGTAGAGGTTGTGTGTAAGGAAAGAGACCTTGGGCTTTCCTCCCCTCTGAGGCTAATCTGTGACCACCTGAAGATGGACCTTGGTCTTTTGCTCACCTCAGTGTTTGTTTTTATATTGTGAGGGAATGAGATTAATTTGGAGGCTCATACCTTGTGCATTTGGAAAGGTCAGGAGAATGAGTATTTGTGAATCCAAGAGTCTGGGATTCCAGGAATTTGAGTTCATTCCTGGTTTTACAGCCAGCCAAACAGTGATGCTTCAAAGAGCAAGAAGTGACTTGGAGTGTGGAAACTGGACAAGGATTTATCCAGTGGTAACTACATTTGGACATGAACTTGAAGGGACCAAAATTACGGGGGATACTGAGCTAAGTCTGAACCCATTGGCCCCAGAGATAGTATCCAATACCGTTTCAATTATACTTTCACATTGGTTCCTTGCCCCATTTTTCTGATCATATTGTGATGAAGAGGGCACAGCAGAACAGACCTGACAGAAAAGACAGAAGGATCAGTCAAGAGCTCCATATTTACATCACTGATAAGGCACTGTCTTGTAAGTCCTGAGGGTGACAATAGAGTCACAGACTAGAAACGTGCTAGTATAGCTACCCAACCTTCAAAAACATTTATGTTGCACTAAATTTAAGGTTTATTAAGCATTTCCTCAAATAGTGAAAGAAAAAAAAACATCAAAGCTTTATGATTACATCTAGTATTATCAAGTCTAGGGGTTCCCAACCCAGAATACACACATACTCCTATGGGGTATGAGAAACTTGTCAAGTGGATATGGGAGTATTGGTTAAAAAAACCAGCAACCCAACCGTATTATTCTACTGAAATATTCCAGAAGTAGTAGTATTAGAGGGGGAAAAATGTAGGTTGGAAAGAGAATGACCCAAAGGAAAAGAAGGAAAGAAGTATTATAATACATATGAAAAACTGTAAGGAAATAGTTGAAAGAATAATTCTTACTGAACAAAACCAAATGAACGATTTTTTATATGAAACTATTTTTGCATTGATCTAGGAAAAAAATAGTAACAATGACCCAGGGAGAGTTGAGCTTGATCTTCACAATTACTGGAAACTCTGATTCCCAGTCAATGAATTTATAAAATTGTTGGAGTACTCTTGAAGAAGCATGTCCCATTCTTACTAGATGTAATTGTAAGGCTTTGGTTTTGTTTATAAAACCTTTGTAAATTAGGATTCTGAGTCCTGTTCTCAATGGGAACTAAAGTAAAGAAACAAATCAGAGGTTGACCATGATATATGTGTATTTCTTTCATGAACTATACCTAGAAAAAAATTGTTGGTTGACAAGAAACAGAGTCAAGGTTTTTGCTAATTTATTTGACTGCTTCTGATAAACATTTAATCACTTTATGGTAATAAAAATGCTGTTATGAGCTGAATAGCTTTCTTAATGCAAATATAATTAATCTATTTTATTTATGTCCATAGACATGGTAAACTCTAGAATTTATTTCTTCTCATATTAAGTAGGGGGTAGAAGATGGTTTTCTGAGGAATGGGGACAAAAACATCTCCTAAGAATCCCTGATCTAGTTCAATTCATGACTGAAGACACATCCAAATTTGTATATTTCTTTGAACCTCCTTGCTATTCTATTTGTTTGACCTACCCAGAACCTTTGGTATCTGTCCTGAGCCTTCTCTGGGGACAATTCATGGTATACTCACATATTATTTCCTTTACTCCCCCAATGGTTTGAAATGATATTTTGGCATTGTGTTTAGTCAGGCTTCTGACAGTCCCTGCTCTCAGATGTGTCTTGTCTGGGACATTGGGGAATGTGAGAAGGGCCATCAAATAAAGCTTTTGAAGGCCAATCTCTCAGCATAGCTGACTTAATAGACACCACAGGGCACCAGTGTTCTTGGATGAGAGTCTCTATCTCAGACTGAAGTGCTCAACACTTGTATACTTTAACATGAAAATATTTGAAACAATTTTATTCACCACTCAGTGCACCACCTGATTTCTAAGACCAATTTAACTTTGTGGTAACCTGGGAAAATGCTATATGCTGTTAGACACCTCAGACAAACACACAGGAAGACACTCCCCATCCTTTTCTTCCCAAGACGAACCCCAAATCTAGAGGTGGTTAGGTGGTGCAGTGAATGGAGCACCAGCCCTGGAGTCAGGAGGACCTGAGTTCAAATTTGGCCTCAGACACTTAAGACTTATTAGCCATGTGACCTTGGGCAAGTCACAACCCCAACAGCCCTGCATTTCCCGCTCAAAAAAGCAAAAAAAAAAAAGACTAACCCCAAATCAGCTGCTTTACAGCAGTTTCCAATCCATTTCTTCTTCTATTCCCTACTCACCTCCCCATACCCCCTATTTAGCTCTAACCCTGAGTTCACCAACCAATAACCCTGTATGGGTTTTCTCGGCAAAGATACTAGATTGGTTAGCCCATCTAGCCAGAACAATCATGATAAATCAATATATTTATAGCTAGATAAGAGAAGAGGAGAGAGAGAGAGAGAGAGAGAGAGAGAGAGAGAGAGAGAGAGAGAGAGAGAGAGAGAGAGAGAG
>NW_027186523.1:15778349-15779204 GCF_028583685.1 Petaurus breviceps papuanus
GAGAGAGAGAGAGAGAGAGAGAGAGAGAGAGAGAGAGAGAGAGAGAGGAGACAGAGAGAAGAGGGAGGGAGGGAGGAAGGAAAAGAAAGATAGACAGATAGATATAGATAGATAGATAGATAGATAGATAGATAGATAGATAGATAGATAGATAGATAGGTAGGTAGGTAGGTAGATAGATAGATAGATTAGACAGACAAAACACTTATTAAATGCTTACCATGTGCCAGGCACTGTGCTAGGCACCTGGGATACAAATACAAGTAAAAAGACAGCCCCTGTCCTCAGGAAGTTTACATTCCAATGAGGGAAAGCTACATTTAAAGGGAGGTTGGAAAAGGGATGCATGGTGCAGAGATAGCCAAGAAATGGTGTGATGGCATGGTTCTGAGCAAGATAAGTTGAAGACTCATCTATTTGCTGAGGACACAGGGGAAGAGTCCCTGGAGATGGCCAGGGAAGTGTACTGCTAAGTTGAAGAATGAGTGAGGGCAACTGAGGAAAACTTTACAGAGAAGGTGGGTCTGCAGGGTTGTGCAATGGTGGACATGAGAACAGAGTTTGTTGTGCCTTAAAGCCTGGAGCTGCAAGAACATCTGTTTTGGCAATCTCTTGGGCTTGTGATATGTGTTGCCTGCACTTGGAAATAAAGGATGTTTGTGTTTACCACAAAACCCCTCTAGTAATCCTCTTCTTTGCCTTTATCCTCTTCCACCCCTCCTTTTTTCACTAAGCTCTTAATAAGAGGAATTTATCTTTGTTTTGGAAACAAGAATTGAGTTGAGCAGCCAAGATTAGAATCTCAGTCTCTGTCTGCCTCTGTCTCTGTCTGTCTGTCTCTCTCTGTCTCTCTCT
>NW_027186523.1:15779304-15846169 GCF_028583685.1 Petaurus breviceps papuanus
CTCTCTGTCTCTCTGTCTCTCTCTGTCTCTCTCTGTCTCTCTCTGTCTCTCTCTCTCTCTCTCTCTCTCTCTCTCTCTCTCTCTCTCTCTCTCTCTCTCTCTCTCTCTCTCTCTCTCTCTCTCTCTCTCTCTGTCTCTCTCTCTCTCTCTCTCTCTGTCTCTCTCTCTTTCTCTCTCTCTCCCTCCCACCCCCGTGTGTCTCTCCTCTGTCTCTGTCTCTTCCTCTCTCTGTCTGTCTCTGTCTCTCTCCCTCTCCTCTGTCTCTGTGTGTCTCTCCTCTGTCTCTGTCTCTGTCTCTTCCTCTCTCTGTCTGTCTCTGTCTCTCTCCCTCTCCCCCCTACTCCCTTTTATATTCTCTCTTCTTCTCCCCTCTTACTCCCTGATTTTTCCCTCTTTTTCTCTTTCCCTCTCTCTCTCTTTCTCCCTCTTTTCTTCTTTCCTTTTCTCCATCTCTCCAGATGTTTCTCTTCATTCCTCTGCAGCCTGATGAGTGGGTACAGGTCTCTTGGTGGCCTTCACTGTACCTTAGAGCAGAGCAGCCATGTGGTTGCCTGAAACTGAGCCCCCAAACCCATGCCAAAAAGAACCGGAGGGCCTCCAGCTATTCTGCCTTTGTCTAATTCCCACTCTGGATAATTTCCTTTGCTTGAAGAAGGGGTTGGCAAAAACCACTAGATTAGGGATCAAGAGATCATAGGAACAGAGATTTAATGTTGAAAAGGACTATTTTAACCCCTTGTCTTTTATAGATGAAGAAACTGAGACCCAAAAGATTAAGTGATTTGCCCAAAGTTACGCAGGTAATAAGTAGCAAAGCCTGAATTCAAATCCAGTGCTTCTAACCCCAAATCCAGCATGCTTCCACAGAATTCCAACCCCAGTTTTACCACTTATAATCGCACATCAGAATCTGTGCCTCCATCAAAATAAACACGGAGATGCTTTCCCAGGATTCCACTGGCCACTGACCTCCTCTACACTCTAACTCACTATGTGATCTTAAACAAGTCACTTGGTCTCTTTTGTCTTCAGCTTGCACATCTATAAAATGAAAGGGTTGGACCAGATGATTTCTAAGGGCTCTTCTACCTCGAATATTCTGCAAATCTCTCTTGTAGACTGTTGGTCTTCATCCCCTCTACATGGTCTGTCAGAGAGAAGCCACAAGTCAAATGTTTCCTTATCTTCTGCATTGGAACAGCTCTGTTAGGAAGACACAGAAACACCAGCCCAGAAGAAGGTGTTAACTTTCTACTCCCAAACACATTGCGGTTAAGCCAGCCAAGTGACAAAGATGAACAAATCCACACTGTGATTGCCCAAGAAGGCGTTTGGAAGAATGAGATGGTTTCCCTGGCATCTAAGGACTTCTTGCTGGTCCATTTGTTTTCATATACTCCCTTGTATTATTAAATAACTTCAAGGCTGTGTAACTTGCTTGCCAAAGTAGACTTCAAACTCCTGGAAGGCAGATAATATCTTGTACATTGTCTCTTGTTTAATTAATTTTTTTTCCAATTAGCAACAATCTGTTTTCTTTCCCTCTCACCTCCACCCTTAACATTGCAAAAAGAAAGAAAGAAAAACAAAAGTATTGTAACAAATCCACAGTCAAGCAAAACAAATTCCCACGTTGGCCACGTCCAAAAATTTTATGTCTCATTCTGCATGCTGAGTCCATTACTTCTATGTCAGGCGGTGACTAGTAGGCTTGTCATCGGTTCTCTAGAATCATGACTGGACACTGTGTAGATCAGAGTTCTTAAGTCTTTTAAAGTTGTTCATCTCTACAATGTTGTTGTTATTGTATAAATTGTCTTCTGGTTCTGCTCATTTAACTCTCCATCAGGTCACAAAAGTCTTCCCAGATTTCAAGGAAATCATCCTTTTCATTATTTCTCTTTTTGTTTTGCTTTTTTTTGTTGTTGTTGATTTTTTTTGAGGGAGGAAGGCAGGGCAATTGAGGTTAAGTTACTGGCCCAAGGTCACATGGCTAATAAGTATTAAGTGTCTGAGGTCGGATTTGAATTCAGGTCCTCCTGACTCCAGGGACGATGCTCTATTCATTACATCGCCTAGCTGCCCCCATTACTTCTTATGGTACAGTTATATTCCACTACCGTGTTTCCCCGATAATAAGACACTGTCTTATTATTTTTTTGGAAAGAAAAACACCAGAGGGCTTATTTTCAGGGGAGGGCTTATGTTGTCCTGCCTCAGCTCTCCTCCGCGGCACTGCTTTCAATGGCGCCAGCAAGCAAATCACTGGGGAAGAACAGGATGATGTGCTCACTGCTGCAGCTCTGATTGGATGCAGCTCAGAGCGCAGTGTGCGTTTCACCGGGGGGGGGGGGGGGGGGGGGACGGTGCATACAGAGGGTACCGTAATGTAGCGTGTAGCGCAGGGGATCACCTTCACTACAGTAGCAATCTCAATAGGGCTTATTTTCGGGGGAGGGCTTATATTAGAGGAATCTTACACAGTAAGGGGAGGGCATATTTTCGGGATAGGTCTTATTATCGGGGAAACACGGTATATTCATATATCACAATAGATGGGCACCCCTTTATTTTCCAGTTCTTTGTTAACAGAAAAAAATTGCTATAAATATTTTGCACATCTGAGTGTTTTTCCTCTCTCTTTGAACACAGTATAGCTGTAGTATAGCTGGTTCAAAGATTCTGCATATTTTAGTCACTTTGGGGGCATAATCTCACACTGCTCTCCAGAATACCTAGACTAATTCACAGCTTCACCAACAATGCATTAATGTGTCTCTTTTCCCACATTCCCTCCAATATATTTAATTTTCCTTATTTGTAAACTTTGCTAATCTGATGGATGTAAGGCAAAACCTTAGAACTGCTTTATTTTGCATTTCTCTAGTTATTGGTCATTTGGAGCATTGTTTTGTTTGGCTATTGATGACTTAATTTCTTTTTTTTCATTATATTTGGATTTATTTTAAGCTTAAATATAAAATAATGAAAGGAAAAACACATTACAATGTACACAGCACAACATGAGAGGATTCAATATAAAGCAATAACTTTCTATTTCAAGAAAACCAAATAATGAATACTACACATTATTTTCAAAGCTGCCCATCTTTACTTTCTCATATGTGTGGTGTGCAGGGCACTGGGGAAACAAAGACAAAATGAAAATCTCTGCCCTGAAGAAACTTACTTTCTAACAGGGAATACAACATGTACATAAAATAGCAAAATGCTCTGTTACTATAATATTGGCAGTTGCATGACTCAGTGGATAGAATACCAGACCTAGAGTCAGGAAGACCTGAGTTCAAATCCAGTTTCAGAACACTTAACTAGCTGTGTGACCCTGGGCAAGTCATTTTACCTCTGTTTGCCTCTGGAGAAGGAAATGGCAAACCACTCCAATATCTTTGCCAAGAAAATTCCAGGCCCAGCACTCTATCCATTGCACCATCTAGCTGTCCTATGTACATTTTCATATAGTGTCTTACTTTGTCATATATTGGCTCATCCTACCCATAAGCAATCAATATTACTCTAATTGTTTGACTATCTTTTTTCTGTAAAGAATTTTTTTACAGTTGCATTACTATAGTTCCTGTGTATGTCCTAGTCGGTAAACTCCCAAGTATTTTATACTTTTGTAGTCATTTTAGATGGAATTTCTTTCTCTATATCTTGCTGATAGATTTTGTTGGCATGCTGGTCCATAAGATTACAAAGAGTTAGATACAACTAAGGACAACAACATGAACAACAACTATGAACAACAAAGGAGAATACCTCATGTTGTCCTTTATGATTTTCAAAATATGTGACTCTTAACAACCCAATGAAGTAGAAATCTTAGTCAAAAAATTAGCCTGATGAACATACCTATATCTACACATGTTTTGTGTGACTGTTAGTCGTTTTTCTGATTTTAGGAAAATATATATCCTGAGATGAGAGTATCCAACTGACCAGTAAGACTGAAAGGTTCATCAAAGCCATTAGAGGTTCCTCTAGCAATTGGACATGAACTCTTCCCTTTTCATAGCTCTGAAAGGTCATTTTCTCCTTACTCCTTTCATTTGTTTATGATATGACTTTTTAATATCTAAACCATGTATCTATTTGGAATTTACTTTGGCACATGGTGTGAGGTATTGGTCTAAAACCTAATTTCTACAAGACTCTCTTCTATTTTCTTAGCTGTTTTCTCAAATAGTGAGGTCTTCTTCCAGGAGTTGAGGTCTTTAGGATTATTGAACACTGGGCTACTAGAGTAGTTTGTTCCTGTTTCTTGTGTATCTACTCTGTTCCACTGACTGTCTTCTCCAGCTCCTTGAGGGCAGGAACTATCCTTTGCCTCTTTTTGTATACCCGGTACTTACCAGAGTGGCTGGTACATAGTAAGCACTTAATGTTTATTGACTGAATGACTGAATCAGTACCAAATGATTTTGATGAGTACTGCTTTGCAGTTTATTATGAGATCTGATTAGGCCCTTCCTGCTTTTTTCATTATTTCCCTTGAGATTCCTATCCTTTTGTTCCTCCAAATAAATTTAATTATCATTTTTTTGCACTGGATATGGTGACTTTATTGATGGTACACAATGCAGGACTCTAAGCTTCTCCCCCTTACTACAAGGGTACTTTGGAACAAGGTTGTGAATGGGACATGGGATCTCCAGTATAGGAACACAGGTTAGGAATGTGGGCTCCCCAGTGGTGGAACTCCTTTTTTGACTGGGGATGAAGATCCATGGCTTCCCACTTTACTCCTTGGAGGCCTTGTAGACCATGAGGTCTACTACACGGTTACTATAACCATACTCATTGTCATACCAGGAAATGAGCTTGACAAAATGGTTATTGAAGGTAATACCAGAGCCAGCATCAAAGGTAGAAGAGTAGGTATTGCTGTTGAAGTCACAGGATACAACCTGGTCCTCTGTATAGCCCAAGATGCCCTTTCAGGGTCCCTCTGATGCTTGCTTCATTACTTTCTTGATATCATAATATTTGGCAGGTTTCTCCAGGTGGCAGGTTAAATCCACAACAGATACACTGGGAGTAGGAACATGGAAGGCCATGCCTGTGAGCTTCCCATTCAGCTCAGGTATGACCTTGCCTACAGCCTTAGCAGCACCAGTGGAAGCAGGGATGACGTTTTGGGCAGCACCATGCACATCATGCCAAAGCTTACCAGAGGGGCCATCTACTGTCTTCTGGGTAGCCATTTATTAATGGCATGGACTATAGTCATGAGTCCTTCCACAATGCCAAAGTTGTCATGAATGACCTTGGCCAAGGGGGCCAAGCAGTTGGTAGTGTAGTAAGCATTACTGAAGATCTTAAGGGAATTATCATATTTCTCATGGTTCATTCCCATCACGAACATTGGGTTATCAGCAGAAGGGGCAGAGATGATGACCCTCTTGGCTCCACCCTTCAAGTGAGCCCCAACCTTTTCCATGGTGGTAAAGACTGTACTGGATTCTACAACATACTTGGCTCTGGCATCTCCCCATTTAATATTGGTGGATCCCATTCCTGGAAGATGGTAATGGCTTTTCCATGGATCACCAGCTTCCCATTCTCAGATTTCACAGTGCCCTTGAACTTGCCATGGGTGGAATCATATTGAAACATATAAACCATGTAGTTGAAGTCAATGATGGGGTCACTGATGGCCACAATGTCTACTCCACCTGAGGTGAATGCAGCCTTGGTCACCAGGTGCCCAATATAGTCAAATCCATTGACTCCGACCTTTACCATCTTGTTCCAGGGATGCAACTGAAGCAGTAGAACCTGGTACTGAGCTTGTGAGAAAAGCCAAAAGCCTAATTATCATTTTCAAACTAAAAATTAATCCTTAGGTAATTTGAATTATAAGACCCAGAAAAAGTAAATTAATTTAGTACTAATGTCATTTTGTCATATTGTCACATTGTTGTTGTTCTGTCATGTCTGGTTCTTTGTGACCCTATTTGGGTTTTCTTGGCTTAGACACTGGAGTGGTTTGTCATTTCCTGCTCTAGCTCATTTTACAGATGAGGAACTGATGCTATTAGTGTTAAGTGACTTGCCCAGGGTCATATAAGCAGTAGCCAGATTTGAACTCACAAAGATGAATCTTCCTGACTCTAGGCCCAACACTCTATCTACTTTGCCACCTAGTTGCACTGTGTGTGTGTGTGTGTGTGCGCGCATGTGTATTTTATATTTTGTCATATATTGGTTCATCCTACCCATGAGCAATTACATTTCTCTAATTATTTAGGTCTATTTTTATATCTGTAAAGAATTTTTATAGTTGTATTACTATAGTTCCTGTATGTATCCTAGTAGGTAAACTCCCAGATATTTTATACCTTTTATAGTCAATTTAAGTCTTTTTATATATCTTCCTGATGGATTTTCTTAGTAACATACAGAAATAATTAAATTTGTATGGATTTATTTTATATGTTGCAATTTTAATGATGTTAGTATTTTAATATAATTTTAGTTGATAAAATTTTTGTTCCCTAAATTAACTTGTGACTGGAGTTGGTAGCAAAATCTATTAGAGCAGAAGCAGCCAATCACACAGGAAATGCTAGCAGTCAGAAGTAGAAAGAAAGTCCCCAGATTACAAACAATGGGAGTTTCAGTAATCGTGACCCATTGTGATGCAGAGAAGTGCTGGCTATGGACTCTGTAAAAACATTGATCCATCAGTGTCGGAGAACTACACTTAAGGGGAATTTCATGATAACTCCATAATGGGAGAAAAAAAGACTTCCAAGTCTCATAGTCAGAGATGTCCCTTGACCACATTCATGGCATTTAAGTTGGATCCCACTCTCCTCAAAAAAATTGCCTCCAATGGAAGGGTATGTCCTTGGGTTGGGAGTAATGTTTTGTAAATATTATTCTTGCTATATTTTCTCAGTAAATACCATTTTCTAGGAACTAATAGAGTTCTGCTCATGGTTTGATATTGTGATCACTTAAAATCAGGGCTCATAGGTGACTACTAAAATTCCAACTCTCCAGAGTTACCCCTAAGAATGTGAGGTTAGAAATAATGTTGTCTCTTTTGGAAAACTGAAATACAAGTACAGTATGAGTTGGGAGAGCACACATGAAGAGAATTGCCTTGGGAAAGAAGGACTCACAACTGGAGAGAGACCAGAAAATGCATTCTGCAAAAAAGAGTACTTAAGTTGTCCTGAAAGAAATTAGTTTTTCCAAGAGGCAGATGTGAAGAGGAAGAACATTCCAGAAAGTATGTGTTATGTGGGGGGAGAGGGGAGGACAGCCTTGAAGAGAACATTCTAGATGGGGTGGAGGTAGGGGGACAGTCAGTTCCAAAGTGCAAAGATGGGACGTGGAATGTTACATGTGGGCACTAGCAAATAGGAAAACGTGTCTGTATCATAGAGTCTTCATTCTGTTATAAGAATTCTTGTCTACAATCGCTAGAATACCACCATTATGGTACCTTCTTCCCAGAGCCTACATTTCCCCCCAATATCCCCGCAGAGGCACAAGCTGGATTGTCTAGAAATCAAGCCATACCCTCTCCTAGTAAAATTGGATTAGATCACTTTTCACACTGCTGTCTCACTGGGACTCTACAGGTTTTATTGTATTCGCTGCCATTGTCTGGAACAAAAATAGCAACTGTTGATAAGCAGTACCCTCTAGCTTGGCCCCAATACATCTTCATAACTGTGATCTATCCAAATTATGAGATGCATCAGCATAACCATCAGTCAATTTTAAAGGGTGGAAAATTGCATGCTGCCAACTGATTTGGGCCTCATTTCAAATAACAATATACTATAGGAAGGAAGGAACATCTAGGAGAGGAGTTACATTTCAATGTAGGTAACATGCCCACCTTTTTAAGGTAGTTTAGGCGTGGTTCTTCTGGGAAGTATGGGGATGGACTGCTGATCTACGTACTGACATCAATCCATAGACAATTTTTATCAGTCATCAAAGGCATAAAATCATGATGATTTTTGTGACTCATCCAAGTGATGCAGAGGTTAGAGAGCTAACTGGTCACCTTCAGTGTCAGGAAGACCTGGGTCAAACCCTTCTCCACCCCCTCTTACTTGCCTCTCCCTTCCTGCACATATTAGCTTCATGTCTCTGGACAAGTCCCTTAACCTTGCAGTGTTCCAAGTGATTTTTCTAGGATCCTACTATAGGTAAATGATAGCACCATGACTCCTAGTTCCATACTTTACACCATAATGCCTCATATACTAGGGTTTTCTTTCATAATCTCTTACATTAAAATAAATTAATAACAATTCTCCAGGAAGTAAGAGATTTTTACCCCCTCCACCCTCCATCCCCTAGTAATAGCAATGTTCTTCAGGAAAAATGAATAAAAGTTTCCCTTGCAGGTGTATTTCCAAAGCTAGCTGGGTTCTAACCAAACCCATCATTTTCCAAATGAATAGCTGCCTGATAGTTAGATTAAAAAACTGCTGCTGTGTCATTTCAGAGGTTTCTTCTTCCTTCCCTTTACTCATCACACTTGTTTACAAGGTAGATGTCACAAGAGAGATAGGGGTGCTATGGTTATATAAATTAAACTTCTGGATTTGGCTTTAGAAGTTCACATGGACATTTGTCAGGTCCCTTAATGTCAATATGTTACTAATATAAGGAGATGCCTTCTTTTCTTTTCAAGTACATGAATAGAATTTTAGATCTGGAAGGGATTGTATTGGCCCTCTATTCGCATTCCTCTCTTTTCGCTTATAGAGAATAAACAGCCTCATGCTCCTTCCTGTTGGTGGTGGGTGAGGCTACTCCAGACCACCCACCCTGCAGAGTGGACATGGCTACTCTCACTAGCAGAATGAAGACAGGATCTCCAATTATAATTTTAAGTAAGATGGAGGACCTCTAGGCCTTATCATCCACCCTGCCCCTGCATCCTAAGGTCCTCCAGGCCTTACCACCTGCCAGGCTACTACACCCTTCACATCCTTGGACATTGCCATTTGACCTGCCAATACACCCAAAAGAACCCTGGGTCCTGTCATCACCTCTGCAGCTGAACTTCCTCAAATGTGCTGTTTCCCCCTATTAGATAGTGCATCCCATGAGTGCAGGGACTGTCTCAGTTTCTATCTGTATTCCCATTGTTTAGCACATGGTAAGGGCTTAATAAATACTTTTTCATTCATTCACATGTTCTAATCTTGCAAATATGGCTGTGAGAATGAAAGTTATCTTCTTAATCTAATGTGGTCTGCTCAGTGCCCATCACAAAAACTGGCCCCTTCCTTCATTCCACCAATTTTTATACCTACTCCTGGTTCTGAGGCAGAAAAATTCTAACCAGTGTTGCCAAAGCAGACCCCAATTCCAACCTTTCTACCAATGTAAAGGGATCCCATAAGTGTAGTTTGAGTTCTCTTGAGAGAGAGATAGACTACCTTTGAGCTACCTCTCTTTCAGGCCCACTTAACTTATCTTTAGCTTGTTTACCCCTGGAACCTTGTAATTAGTCCTTCACAGAATCACTACTATCACCACTGACAGCATTAGATAGTACTTATGGCTTTACAAGTAGCATAGCAAGTGGACAGATATCAAGCCTTGTAGTTGAGAGGAGCTGAGTTCAGGTTCTGTTTCTGACACATAATGGTGGTGTGACCAGAAGCAAGTCAGAGGTCCTCCCAGTGACAGAGGCTACTAAGACTGTTACAAATGAGTTGTTTATCTGCATTGGTTGAAGGAATTTCCTACATTGTAGAAAAAAGTCTGGATCTCTCCCTGACTTCCCCCACAAATATTATACAACTGCTATTGTGGGAAGTCAGGTACTACTAGCCCCTAGATTTGAGGCTTAAAAGAAAACAGGATGAGCCTAGAGGAAATAGAGGAGACTGGGAAATGTTAGAGCCTTGGTCTATGCTGGTTAGTCTGTTCCCAGAACATTTTATGTGACAGAAAGAATGTTAAGTTTGTATTCCCAGGACCTGAATAGTAGTTCTGCTACTCATTTCCTACATATATTTGAGCAAGTCAGCTATATTTCCTTATCTGTACAATGTGAACATTGGACCAGGTGACTTCTTGGATCCTGTTCAGGACCCTACATCTATCATCCTGTGAGAAAAGTGGGTCATTGAGTCCACCTGAAGAGGGATTCCCATTGCAATATCTCTGATGGGTATTCATCCAGACTCTGCCAGAAAATCTCTACTGACAGAAAACCTGCTACCTGCCCAGGCTGCCCATTGCCCTTTGGGCCAGCTGTAATTGGTAAGGAGTCTTTCTTAACATCAAGCTGAAATCTGACTGTCTCAAATTTTCACCCACTGCTTCTGGCTCTACTCCCCCAGGCCAAGGGAACAAGTCACCATGAATAACCTATTGTTAGGCTTGATTATGCATACTGTTAAAAAGGTTTTTTCTTCTTTTTTTCCCAGTGGGAGGGAGAGAAAACTAGTGCTTGCTAATTGAAGGAAAAAAAAGTAAAATTAAATAAAAATTTTTGAAAAGTTATTCATGACAGCATTTCAAATACTTAGGCTCACAGGATCACAAGGGACCTCAAAAGCCATCTAGGACAACCTTTTCATTTTACAAATGAGGAACCTGAGTCCATGGAGATTAAGGGATGTGCCTAATGTCCCACAGAAAATAGTCATGGAAGGAGAGATTTTTAATTCAGTACCTCTGATATCAAACCCAGCAATCTTTTGATAATTTCATGCTATCTCTCTCCAAGACGATTATTATATACTGCCTGGCTCTTCTCTCCTACAGACTGAACACTCCATTTCCTTCAAACAATCTTCAAATGACGCAGTTTCCTCTCTTCATCTGGGTTGCCTCCCTGTGAACATTCTCCATCTTGTCAACATCTTTCCAAAAGGTGCTGTCTCGAAATAGTAGTTCAGATATGGTCTCAACAGTGGTGCTATTGCATACCTTGTCCTATAAACTATCCTTTGAATGCAACCCAAGATCATGAGGCAGTGTAGCTAAGTAAATGAAAAGTTAGTTTCAAGGTCAGGAAGACCTGAATTCAAGTCCTGTCTTTGACAAATACATTCTGTGTTACCCTGGGCAACATGCTGAATCCCTCGGTGTACCTAAACAACTCTCTAAGACTATCTATTGCAAAAAGGTTGCTGATCAGTACCGATAAAGGGAACTTCCTCCCTGGGAGTTCCTCATACAGTGAACTCACAAGAAGGTCAAACAATAACCACCAAAAATCAAGATGGTCTTTTTAGTGACCATATCGCACTTGCCCAGTTCTTAGTACTTTCTTAGGAGCTTCAAGAAACAGCTGGCCAAATCCCCTATTATTATTTTCTCACTAGTTAAATAAATGAGAATGCTAAGCAAGCTGACTTTGGCTTCCTTGGAGATAAAGTTGACTTAAAATTCCTTGGTAAGCATCCAAAGGAGCCAGGGCTTTCATCTTAGGCTTATGGTGGGGGCAAGGAACTGTGGGAAGAGGCGTGGCTTGCTGGGAAGAGCAGAAGACCAGGAGGCAGGCTTAGCTTCCAATCCAGCCTCCTACCCTTACTAACTAACCTTCCTTCAGACCCTTCACTTCTCCTTTATGTAAAGAGCGATAGCTTTGGGCAGGAATATCAGGATTGTGCAGTTGGAAGGGAGGTCAGCCATTATCTTGAAATGGTGGGCCAGTAGACGCGATCCATCAGGATAGCAGAACCCCAGGGAGGAAGTTCCAGAGGTGAAAGAATTGAAACCTCCAGGATGTGGTCTCTACAAGTTATAAACACTTCTCAAATAGCTATATAGTAATCACTCTCTATGAATTAAACATGCATAACTGCCTCTAGACCATGTGGAGTTTCAAATAACCCTCAGAAGATGAACAATAATTTTCTTTCTTTGATCAAAGTAAACAATATGTCTGCTATGTGGGGAAAAGACAAAGCTCAGGAAGGTCTAGAGATGTGTCACTGAAGTGAATGGAAGACACAATCTGTGAAGAATGAACATTAGGGACCATTGAAAGATCAATGGAGAGACATATGGGAGTGGGGAGCATAAGGGAAGATTGTGGATTGAAAACTATTTCCAACAAAGGACTGCATATGAAAAGCAGAATGACAAAGACCTTCAGGGAAATGGAAAAGATGGTCCAGTCACTTAGGCAGAGTAAGACAATTAATAATTCATGTTACTGGCATGTAAAGACAATGAAGCTGTCTGTCCTCAGGCCATTAACCCTACGCAGGCAGGAATTCTTCGAGTGGCACAAGCTGAAACCTTGCATTCCAGCCATCAGTTTGAGCCTCCATAAATAACAGGACAAACAGGATGAGTTACACCACCTGGGCCCATACTGGTGGCCCACACTCTGCTCTGGAAAGTCTTGGGCATCCTTCCTGTAAGCTCTGCTGACCTTGCAATAAGGAAGTGGCAACTTAGAGTTGGCCTTGCCTTCTCAGTTCCGAGAGAAGAAAGGAAAAATTCACTTGTTCTATCCTGCAGCTGAGATTTAATTCTGAATGCTTTTCCTCTTAGTGGAAGCCAGCAGATTTCATGGGAAAAGACCTAAATTAGGGATCAAGAGATTTGGGTTCTAGTCTTTTCTTTGCTCTGAACTAGCTGCTTGACCTTGGAAAGATCAATACTTCTCTGGGCTTCAGCTTACTCTTCTTATATGGCTTAGAGGGTTATAGGATCACAGATCAAGAGATGAAAGGAACCTTAGAGGCCATCTGGTCTAAACCTCCCCCCTCACCATTTTACAGATGAAAAAACTAAGGCCCAAGATAGTAAAATTACTCTCTCAAGGTAACATAATTAGGTATTAACGATTGGATGATAGAATTGTTTTAAGACAGCAAATAACTGTCCTTGAGGTCAAATCACCAGAAACAGGTGAACTACATATTTAGGGACTGAGAAGACTGGCAGGGGTAGCTGTTGAGCCACTCACTGTCAATGATTTTTGAAAAACCATAAAGAATGGGAGAGATGCTAAAGAACTAGAGGTGTCAAAGGTCAAATAAGTGATTTTTTTTTTAAGAAGAAATGAAGTCTTTAAACTGAGACCAGTAAGCTTGACTTTGATTTCCTTTTTTTGCTATTGCTGGGTTTTTTGGTGTTTTTTTGTTTGTTTGTTTTTGCTTTTTGGAGGGGGGAAGGCAGGGCAATTGGGGTTAAGTGACTTGCCCAAGGTCACATGGCTAGACCGGGTTAAGTGTCTGAGATAGGATATGAACTCAGGCCCTGCT
Source organism: Petaurus breviceps papuanus (assembly GCF_028583685.1). Classification (NCBI taxonomy): domain Eukaryota; kingdom Metazoa; phylum Chordata; class Mammalia; order Diprotodontia; family Petauridae; genus Petaurus; species Petaurus breviceps. Next base: position 15,792,546 of record NW_027186523.1, read on the forward strand.
GACTCCAGGGTCGGTGCCCTATTCACTGTGCCACCTAGCTGCCCCCTGACTTTGATTTCTAACCAAATTCTAGGCACTACAGTGGCCCTAATTACTTATTTAGTTGATGTGTCTGCCAAATGCTCTCATCTCCATTCTCTTTAATGTATTTCTCACATCCTTGGAGTCATTTGTAATATATTTGTCTCAGTGTTCACATGAAAAGAGAAAGTGCTTAGGGAGGACTGGGCACTTACTTATTGAGGAATTTGGGACCTCCTAAGTCCCCTCAAGTGCTGCATTGGAACCTCCTTAGACCCAACAGATGTGTTTCTAAAACACTGTGTATAAGCAAGTTTTTATCAATTAAGTCACTTTCAATGCTCTTTAAAGAACTTTTTCTTTAAAGAAATATTATAAGGGGCAGCCAGGTTGCTCAGCGAGTAAGAGCACTGGCTCCAGTGTCAGGATGACCTGGATCAAATCCGGGCTCAGATACTTAGCACCACATTCAGAAATAACTGGCCGTGTAACCTTGAGCAAGTTACTTAACCCTGATTGCTTAAAAAAAAAAAAAAAGAAATATTATAGGGGAAGCTAGGTAGCACAGTGAATAGATCACTGGGCCTGGAGTCAGGAGGACCTGAGTTCAAATCTGGCCTCAGACACTTGACACACTTACTAGCAGTGTGTAACTTTGGGCAAGTCACTTAACCCCAATTGCCCTCCAAAAAAAAGCAAAATTAAAAAAAAATATTATATGCAAAATAAAAACCCTCATCATTTCTTAATTCAGTTCAATTTAGTAAATGCTTATTAAGCACCTATCATATGTAAAGTGCTATGTATATTTTGTATATAGATTTTTGTCAATTGAATTTGCTTAAAACAAAACAAAATTCATATTGGGCTTGTAGCAGCTATGAAACAATTCAATGTAATTAATTATTTGGATTTTCTAACTCCCAAAGAGTCAGAGGATCTCAGATTTAGAAGGGATATCAGAGGCCACCTCCTCCACCACCACCATCATCAGTTTGCATTTAAGCACTTTACATGTTATTTCATTTTATCGAATCCAACTCATCATTGAACAGGAATTCCCTCTTGAGAATACTTGACAAGTGGTCATCCAGTGTGCTTGAAGACCTCCAGTGAGGAAGAACCCAGAGCCTTCTAAAGCAGCAAGCAGACCATCCATGGGGCAGTTCTTATTTTTAGGAAGTGATACCACACATCAAGAATGAATTGGTCTCTCTGCAACTTCTACCCATTGCCTTCTGGGGCCTTGGGGAACAAATCCAATCTTTCTTCTACATGAGAGCCCTTCAAAGAGCTAAGGACAGCTATCATGTCCCGCCAGGTTCCCTTCTCCACAAAATATTTAATATCTAAAGTTCCTTCAACTAAAGACCTTTTAACATGATTTCAAGGCTCTTCATCAATGTCATCCTCTTCATCTAGGTCAGGGGTGGAGAATCTATGGCATCAAGGCCACATGTGGCCCTCTAGGTCCTTGGGTGCAGCTTTTTGACTGAGTCCAAGTTTTACAGAACAAATACTTTTATTAAGGGGGCTTATTCTGTGAAGTTTAGATTCAGTCAAAGGGCCACACTTGAAGATCTAGAAGGCCACATGTGTCCTGGAGGCTGCAGGTTCCCCACTCCTGATCTAAATGCTCTCCAACTTTCCAAGCAGTTCTTCCTAAAATATGGCTATCAGAACTGAACACAAAACTTCAAGTGTGGTCTGACCTGGGTGACATGGGGAAATTACCACCCTCTTACTGCTGGATTATGTGCCTCTCTTAATGCAATGTAAGGTCATATTAGCTTTTTTGAGAGGTACATCACTGTTCACATATGGTGAATTTTTAGTTTACTAAAAGAGAGATGAAAGTGATATAAAAACAAATGATATCAATAAGAAGGAAATTTAAGACAAATATAAAAAATAGAAATTTCTCACACAAGAAAGTAAACATAGCACAAATTAGTCTAACAGAATTAAGGTCTTGCAGGGGATCTTCAGGGCACATGAATTTTCCTGCAGGAAGGAAGAAAGGAACAGTGAAGACCTATTAAGGGCAGCTAAGTGGCTCTTCAGATAGAATTCTGGACTTGGAAACAGGAAGACATGATTTTAAATCTTGCCTCGGTCACTCTCTTAGCCTCAGTCTTCTTGTTTATAAAATGGGGATACCAATAGCATCTACCTTACAGGATTGTTGAGGTCAAGAGATTTATTCCTTACGTATCTGCCCTTTGCAAGCCTTAAAACACTATCCAAATGCTAGCTATCACTAGTGAAGTACAGTTACTGGCAGCATGGGGCCATTGGGCACTTGGGGAGGTGTTGGATGACATGGGCTTTGCAGTTTAGCCTAGGTTTGGCCTTGGGTCACAACTTTTTCTTAAAGTTTACCAACACCTAAACAAATAAGTTGAAAAGACAAAGTTCTGTGTTTTCAAAGCATGAAAAGGGAAATCAGTGAACAAAACAGTCAAGTGGAGAAGCTCCTAGCTGAGTTCAATGAACCCCGCAGGCTGTAATGAATAGCTCCCGTGGTCTGCTAACAGTGCAGCCAGGTGCAAGGCCTGCAGTGGGCTGAGAAATGAGTTGGTGACAAGCAAGATGACTTGGGGTCAGTGTGTGCAGCTGGGTAGTGGGAGGGATGGAAGCCTAGTGCACTTATGGGAGGGGAGATTAATTTCCCAAGTGGAGGCCCACTCAGAGCTGAGAAAATGGAAAACGACCTAATGCCTTTCATCTCTGCTGAGCTTGGCTAGTGTCCAGTGATTGCTAGCAGGCTCAGCAGAAGAGTTATCTAAATAGGAAGATGGAACCTCAAGCAAGCTTTGTGGTAGCAAAGCCCTAAGATTTGCAGCCTAATTTGGTACAATTAGAGTGGTAACCAGTGTTGATTCACCTGAAATCCCTGGAAAAGGACTGAGGGAAAGGGCAGGAAATTGGCATTAGGGTGACTCCTCCTTTAGGATAAAAGGAAAGAAATCCCATAGGATGACACAGGTATCTTGGCATGGGCCAGAGCGGATGAGGAAGGAGTCAGGGCGGGTCCAACAAGAATTGGGCAATTGGCCTAAGGAGAATCTTACTTTCTCTGACTCTTGATTTGCTTTGCTTTCTCTTGAATAATCATGGAAATCAGTATTTAGAGTCTGGGGGAGTGCTGCAGAAAGGCCAGAAGACCTGCCTTTGGGACCTGCTTCTGACACCTCCTAGGTGTGTGATCTTGAACACAGCCCTCTATTTTCTCATCCACACATTGTGTAGAATGGGAAGAAAAATAATTCTGAGTAGAGATTGTTTCATTTGTTATATTCATTTTCCTAGAACCCAGCATAGTGGCAGGCACAAAGTGGCAACTTAATAAATGTTTGTTGATTAATTACTTAAGCTTATGGGGAGGGAAACACTTTCTAAACCTCATGAGCTCTTAAATTGGGAGAAGAAGATTTAGAGATAGGCAGATGTTTGCATTTTTCAAGCTAGAGATGAAGCCCCTGGAGGATAACCAGGAAAGTTTGGGGAAGGAGGAGGAGGAAGATTATGGTTTTGCTAAATGGGGGTAAAGGTTTTGCCAAATTTAGAGATCAAATTAAATTATTCTGGCTAGGTACAACTCTTTGCACAGCTGGTCCCAATGTGCAGAGGTAGCTCTGTAGCTTTGTATTTATGTGGTGGGTTCTTCAGGACATTCTTTGGCAGATTTTCTATTAGGTACAAATGATTTTTGAGGACTATCTCAAAATCACTTCACCTTTCTATGACAAATGGAAATACCCCCCCCCCAAATCATGTAATTCAACTTCTTTCATTTGTACATGAAGCCCAGAGAAGTCATGTGACTTACCCAAGGTCACACAGATAGTGAGAAACAGCATGGTATTATGGAAAGATCGCTGAATCTAGAGTCAGAGAACCTGGGTTCAAATCCTACTTCTGTCACTCCCTCTGTGACTTTGAATAAATCATAAACCTCTAGTCAGAAAAAGGAGATCTCTCGGGTAGTACCAACCTTGGAGATTTCCTTGGGGGTGAACAGAATTCAAGACTTTGGAGAGCTATCCTAGGAAGATATTCTACACAATGAACTTGGAGAAAGGAGATTATTCAAATGGCCTCCAAGTCTGGAGGAGCTGTGAAGGTGGACTTGTGACTTGAGCAAAAGGCATGGACCTTGCTGCCTTCCTCCAGACATTAGAATCAGTGACTCAGACATGATAAGTGCAGTGGGAAGGAGTGTTGCTTGTTCAGTAGCCCCAAAATATCGTTGTTTTGGGGGAACTTTGTGGGCTCTCTGAATATTTTATGTGTTTTCTGATTCTGCTTACGAACTTCTGTGGATCTGCTGAGTGTCTTATGTGTTTTCTGTATCTGTGAATACTTAGACTGCCTTATGTGTTTTCTGTATCTGTTTATAGGATCTTACAGCTCTGGTCATCCTCTTCATTATTTTATAGTTAAATAATAGCTGTCCTACTCAGTATGCAATTATTACCTTGGGTGCTTGAACAGGAACTGGTGACTCTCTACTGACATTTGAGAAAGCCTAGATATGAATTATAAATAAGCTATAGCGGGAGATTTTCCTGAGGTTAACCCCAGGCAGAGGTTTTCAACCAAAGAAAGAATATGACCTTTCTTGGACTAGCTTCTAAGATTATACCTGGTCTTTATAATTCCAATATGAATCCTGGACCATGGGTTATAGGGATATATAAGATCTTAGATTTAAAACTAGAATGACCTAGCCCCCTCATTTTACAGAGCTAAAGTACAAAGGGGTTATCTGATTTGTTATTTGGATAGTAAATGGCAGAGCTAGGATTTGAATTCAGTTCCTTTGAGTCCAAATCTAATGCTCTTTCTACTGCACCATGTGGTCCCCTGTGTGAGGGCTACCATGATGAATCTTGCTCAGGTCAGTCAGTCAATAGTCAGCCAATAAACATTTACTAAGGGGCTGCTATGTGCCAGGCACTGTGCTAAATATTGGGGATGTAAAAAAAGGCAAAAGACAGTACCTGCCCCGAAGGAACTCACAATCTAATGGGGAAAGACAACATACAAAAGGAAGCTAAAAGAAGGTGGAGGAAGGGACTTACCACAGAGACATGATGGAGAATCCAAAGGAATGGAGCCAGGTGGGAGATGAGGAGGTGGTTGACTTGGGTGTCATCCTGAAATGGAGATTATGGGAGGAGCTCTTTGCCTGACCTTCTGTCAAGGGCCAGTCTCTGACCCGGTCCATACATGGGAAGATTATGGTCCAGGATTTCTCCCAAGTCAGCTCCCCATGAACCCTATATTATGTCTTAATATTGGCTCACCATCTCTTCCTGACTTGCAAGAGTTTAGGACGTGATAACCGAGCAGTGACCCAGACATAGATGCATGCAAGGGAACAAGGACATAAAAACATACAGATGTGAATAAACGAACAAGGACATTAAACATTTTCTCATGGGAACCTAAGAGATAATTGCTTTAGATTCATTACATAAACCCTTTCCTCTGATCAATAAATCAGAACTGCTATGACAGATCCCTCCTGCCTCGTGTCCATCATTCCACACTTCTCGGTTCGGCCTGTGCCCATTTTGATGCAGGCATCAACCTTCTAAAGAGGCAGAAAGTACTGAGAGTACTGATGAGTCCCAAGATGGATGTGATCTTGCAGGATGATGATATTCCTGTTGAGGAGATTCCCAGGGTCATGATAGGAAAGTCCAAAGGATTGCAGTCAGGTGGGAAATGAAGACTCAGCTAATAGTGAAGTCAGCTCCTTCATTTCATGATCAAGGAACTGATGTGGGGTTGGGGAATGTTCTTCAGTCTCAGTGCTAATATTCTCTCCACATCCTTTCCTTTCCCATCCTGTCCCAGTCAGAAGTGCTTTCTCCTGTAAATGTTTCTCTCCCTTTTGCTTCCCATGAACTTTTGCCTCTATTTTTCATTATACTACCTTGTAGGACTCTCTCCTTTCTGCCTACTAGACTGTAAGTTCTTTGAGAGCAGGACTCATGTCTTATTCATCTTCGAATCCCTTTCAGCACCTGGGATAGTTCTTTGCATGTGTAGCATCCAACTGCTACAATCCATCCCCAGGGCTTAGAATCTGGGTTCATCTATTCCAAACCACTCCTTATAAGCCCTCATTTTCCTCTGAACTTCCCCAAAACAACTAATCAGGTGATCAAGGCAGTTAGGTAGAAGAGTGGGTTTAGCACTGGGTCTGGAATCAGGAAGAGTGTAGTTCAAATCTGGCCTCAGACACGTTCTAGCTGTGTGACTTTGGGCAAGTCACTTAACCTCTGCCTGTCTCGGGTTTCAGTTAAGACTGTAAGATGGGGGTTATAAAAAGACTTACTTCCCAGGATTGTTGTGAAGATCAAGTGAGATAATATTGGTAAAGCAGCCTGCCACATAGTAGGTGCTAAATAAATACTAATTATCATCATTATCATTAGTATTATACCACAGGCCATTTACTTAAAATAGATTGCCAAGTAAACCAAAATGGATTAATGCATGCAGAAAGCATTCCTGTTATTTATTCCTCAAAACTACCTCTTATTACAATCTGTTTATCTAGATCTTAGACTAGCATATTAGTACAGAGTAAAAACATGGATCTAAGCCAGTATTATAGTTAAGTAGCAGACATAATTTGAACTCAGGGCCTTCCTTAGCCATGTTGTCTTTCACTGCAGGCATCATTAGCCCCAGTTTACAGATAGAGAAACTGAGGCTGTGAGTGGTTACATAATTTGCACATGGTCAGAAAGTTGATATATGAGGCATGATTCAAACATAAGTCTTCTGACTCTACTTCTAATGTATCTATCAGATCACAGAAGTGGTGAGCCTATGATTCTGCTCAGAAATGTAAGGTGTATACAAATCAAACTTGCTTATTTAAACCACTATCATTTTCTTAATGGTCCTACTAATGGTTTCACGGAAGGCTGAGTGTCTTAGTTGTCATATTGTATGGAATTAGTCTCATACTAGTGTCAAATAGACTGAAGTTAATGGATTTCTTGACTATTCTTTGCTCCCATATTAATGCTTCTTTGTCAACATGGGAGGAGGGAAGGGGGGGGGGCGGATAAGGAACAAGCATTTAAGTCCCTCCTTTGTGACAGGCACTGTACCAATCACTTTAAAAATGCTAGCCTAACGACAACCTTGAGAGATAGATGCAATGATTATCCCCATTTTAAAATTGAGGAAGATGAGGTAGATACCTGCTGTTCAGCTGTAACACACACATACACACACACACACACACACACACACACACACACACACCCTTATTCATGAGTGAATTTGCTTAGCACCGTCTGTATTTCTATGCTGGAATCAAAACTCATGTAGGGCAGGGACCAATCTTTCTTTTTTTATCTCTAACACTGGCTCTCTACACACTTGGCAATAGACTCGTTCTGACTGACCCTCAGTCAGATCATACCCTACTGTCATGGGCGTGGATCTGGAAATGACCTCAGAGCCCATTGGATCCAACCTCCAATCAACATGACTCAGCTAAGCAGTGGCAAAAAATCAGTAGAGACTCAGAGAGGTCAGTTCTGCTTACAGCTCCCAAGTGATCTTTTGGACAGTCAGGGTATCACAAGTTCTTGGAATGAACCATTTTACCACTAGATGCCTGACTCAGAACTATGGATACAGAAAGCATATCTAATAAAAGTGCACCATCATAGTCATGGGGCCAGTGACAAGTCACATTATCAATCCTACTGCAGAATTTTTTGCCTGACATTCTTGTCTCACACCTAAAGAGAAAAGGCATCTAAGATTACAAGTGCTTAGCTTCTATTTTTATTCCAATTTGTACTTGCTTGAAATCTTTTCCCTGTGTATATTATTTTCAATGCTCCTGCAATGGACTTGCTCTTAGACAATCTATTTGGTCATGAAGGGCATGGCTAGATACAATGAGAAATTAAATCAATAAAATGTCATTTTTTACCTTTTAATTCTTCTACAGGTCAGCTTCAGTACATTGTAGTCCAGAAATTCAATTCAATAAACATTTTTAAGTACTTAGTCAAATCAATAAGCATTTATTATTTTAAAATGTTTTATTGAGATGTCTTGTTTTTTTATATCACCACCCCCAGTGTCCCTCCCCACCCCCAGTGATCCTGTATACAAATAGCATGTTTTAAAGACAAAAGAAGGGGGGAGAATCAGCATACGTGATTAACATGTTTTGAAAGTGAAGCAATATTTGTGGACCTTCCACCTCCACAAAGTGGTGGGTTGGAAGTGTTTCCCCATATTTCTTCTTTCAAGCCATGCTTATATTTTGTAATTTTACAGCATTCACCATTGATGTATGTGTAGTTGTTCTTTCCTTTTACATTGTTGTAATCATTGTATATATTGTTTCCTTGGTTCTGCTTACTTCACTCTGCATTGATTAATGCAGATCTTTCTACGTTTCTCTACAAGCATCATATTCATAATTTCTTATGGCACAGAATATTCCATTAAATTAATGTATTACAATTACAATTTGTTTAAAAATTCCTCAATTAATAGATATCTACTTGGTTTCCAATTCTTTGCTATAACAAAAAGTGCTGCCACATGTTTTGGGTGTATATGGGGACTTTCTTCTTACAAATTGTCTCCTTGGAGTATAAAACCAGTAATAGAATCTCTTGACCAAAAAGTTATATACATTTTAGTCACTTAATTTGCATAATTACATTACTTTCCAAAATGGTGGTACCAATTCACAGCTTCATCAACAATGTGTGCCTATCTTCCCACAACTCCTCCAACATTAACTATTCCTGTCTTCTGTCATCTCTGACAATTTGCAGGGTGTGAGCTGAAACCTCAACTTAACAAGCATTTATTAAGTGTCTACTGTGTGCCAGGCACCATGCAAAGCACTGGGGATACAAGGCAAAAATTGTTCCTGACCTCAAGGAGCTTACAATCTAAGGGGGGGGCGGGGTTTGACAACATGCAAACAATTATGTACAAACAAGATGCATACAGAATACATTACAGATAATTTTGGAGGCACTAACATTAAGGACTGAGAAAGACTTCTTGCAGAAAATGGGATTTTAGCTCAGATTTGAAGGAAACTGGGGAAGCTAGTATGTATGTACAAGACCTTATTATAGGTACCAGGTACAGAAACAGGGATGGTACTTGTGATTTTATCGGTATGGTAAACTTCCAGATGAGGAAATTCCCTTTATCAATATAGGTCAGTACCTTCTCTTCAACTTCGAATTTCAAAGAGTTGCCTAAAGCACTGGGACATTAAGGGGGCACACAGTCACATGAACCTTCGTCTTGCTGGTTCCAAGGTAAGTTTTTATCAACTACACCACATTGGAGATACAAAGACAAAAGTGAAGCAGTTTCTGAGCTCAAGGAGCTTATATTCATCATTCAAATGCTTTAAATGGAAGAATTTTCTAATTAGAATAACCAAGGTACTGAACAAGAGAAGAGGAAATTCACTGCCGACTTTCATTGGAGAAGTAGGGAATATGATTATGGAATTAGGCATGTTGCCAAAGGTGGCCATTGTGATACTTGGTTCTGCTGATCTGTTTTGTTTCATTTTTAAATCTTTTCTACAACTTAGAAGTTAACTTAGTGGCTGAGGTGGAACAAGATCTATTTGCTAAGATAAAAATAAAATAGACAATGGAGTAAAATGTACCTTTTCAAAAGTTTAAAACATTAAGACTATCTAAACTGTTGAGGGGAATTGAGGGATGTGAGTGGGAGAGGGATGCTAAGTCACAAATTCAGGCAGAGTTGGGATTGCCTGGAGCATTCTTGTTGACCAAAGATGGTCTTCAGGCCATACTTTGAGAAGTGCTAGATTGGGTAACCACACAGTAAGCTATATTATTATAAAGTCCCTACTATAATCCTTCAGCTAGGTGACACAGTGGATGAACACTGGGCATGGAATCAGAAAGACTCAAGTTCAAAATTTGACCTCAGACATTACTAGCTGTGTGAGCCAAGGAAAGTCTCAACCTCTGTTTGCCTCAGTTTCCTCAACTATAAAATGGTGATAATAATAGCACCTACCTCACAAGAGTTGTTAGGAGGATCAAATGAGATAATATTTGTAAAGTACATAGAATAGTGTCTGGGACAATAGTAGATGCTTAACATCTACTGTTTTTGTTTCTTTAACATCTACGTTTTGTTTCTTCCCTCCTTTCTCTAGGGAAAGAACAAGAATTTGGGGCGGCCAGGTGGCTCAGCGAGTAAGAGCACTGGCTCCAGTGTTGGGACGACCTGGAGATCGAGTCCCGGGCTCAGACGCTCAGCACCACACCCAGAAATAACTGGCCGTGTAACCTTGAGCAAGTTACTTAACCCCGATTGCTTAAAAAAAAAAAAAAAGAAAGAACAAGAATCTTCCCACAGTGTTAGTTTGGTAAGTGTCTGTTCTAGGAATTGGCCCATCCATTGAACATTCAGTTAATATTTTAATTTTCAGTCGGTGCCCAGATCCTGCCATTTCTGTGTCTGCATCTCTGGCATCTAGCTACCTCTCTCTACTCTTGGTAGCTATTCTACTTTTGGTAAGGCCTTTCAATTTCACCTTTGCAGCAAATCTTCAAATACATCCTGTTTTCTATTCTAACAGTGCCACCACTCCAGGGCAGGTCCATCATCACCTCATGCCTGAATTACTGTAATAGCCTGCTGGTGGGGCTGCTGCTTGCCTCAAGTCTCTCCCTAATCTGATCCATTTAGACATGAAAGTGATTTTTCTATAGCACATGATCTTGTCGTCCCCTTACTCAATAAACTCCAGTGGTTCCCCTTTGCCTCCAGGAGCAAACACAAAGTGCTCTGTTTGGCATTCAAAGCCCTTCACAACCTAGCCCTCTCCTACCTCTCTGTTCTTCTCACACCTTTCTCTCTACCACATCCTCTTCCATCCAGTGGCATTGGCTTCCTGGCTTGTCCACAAACAAAACACACCATCTCTTGGCTCTTGGCATTCTCTTGGACTATCCCTCACTCCTGGAACACTCTCCCTCTTCTGTTCCAGCTACTGACCTTCTTGGTTTCCTTTAAGTCCCAGCTAAAACCCCATTATTTACTGGAAGCCTTCCCCAACCCCTCTTAATTCCATTACTTCTTTTTGTTAAGTGTTTCCTATTCATCTTGAATATAGCTTGCTTTGCACATATTTGTTTGCATGTTGACTCCCCACTAGAGTAAAAGCTTCTTGAGGGCCTTTTTTTGTATCCCTAGTGCTTGGCACAGTGCATGGCCTGTAGCAAGCATTTAAGAAATGTTTACCGATTGATTCTTTGATTTATTAAAGCCTTTCATGCTAATGCTCTCTCTCTCTCTCAAACTGCCTCATATTTATTTTGTGTTTATTACATATGTACACATATTATATATATATACATATATATATATACATATATATGTGTTATCTTCCCTGATAGAGGAAAACAAGAGAAGAAATTTTTTAGAAAATTTTTGCATTTGCATACCCAGCACCTAACACATAGTAAGTGCTTAATAAACATTCCATTGATTAATTGATTCTGAGAAGTATGTGTATGTGTGTGTGCACTATGGGAAATGGTATTCTGGTCATTGACTACACACACACACACACACACACACACAATCATACAGGTTGTCTCAGCTGATAGAATATAAGTTTCTCAAGAGATTTTTTTTCTTTTTGTATACCTAGTACTTAGCACAGAGCCTGATAGATAATAGATACTTGTTGATTGATTCTGAGGCATAGTTCATTCTTGAGAAAAATCCATAAATGGGGAAGAGATAAACATGGTGCTGAAACATTCCTGCTAAACTCCAGATAAGCCCGGTGGACCCATGTCTCTCTTCTGGACATACCCTATGGGATCAAACCATGAAACAGTAGGCTTTTGAGCAATACTTATTCAAAGGCAAGAAATTCAAGGTAAAAGATGTTTTTGAGAGGGCTCAGGACCTGGGTGGATTTATCTGCCTAGCACAAGGAACAAATGGGACTCTGAAGAATAGTATAGACAGGTTGTCATGGAGTGCCAAGAAAAAGGAAGGCATGGGTCCTTCCAAGAAGAGCCAGGTTCCAGACATTATTTGTATTAATCACTGAACATGATTTCATAATGAAGCCTTGTTAGCAGGAGCTCTGACCAAGGCCAATGGAGTCATTCCAACTTTCTGCTAAGCAACTTGAAATGAAAAGTTTTTTCAGGCATTTTGAGATGTCCTCCCAAGAGCTCAGCACTAGAGTACTGATAATCTTCTGGTTTTTTTTTAATCAGCAGGCTGGTTCTAAATTTGGTCCGTTCCCAATAAAAAATAAAATTAAGAAATTATTTCAAGAGCTCTAATCAGGAAGTATCCCCTGCAGCGTGAAGGTGATTGCAAACTGGAATACTCAGGAAATGGTGGCACCACCTACCTAAAGCTTTTCCTGATCCAAGAGTTGCTAGCACTCTCGTTTTTTTCTGACGTATTCACATATCTGTGCACCTGTTTTTTCTCCTAATAAAATGAAAGAACCCTGAGGGCAGGGACTTTCACAGAATTTTAGAGATGGAAGGGACCTTTCAGTTTAACTATCTCATTTTTCAATTGAGAAAAACAAGGACTGGAGAGAGGAAGTGATTGGCTCACGGTCCCATTTACAGTAAGTGGACATAGCCGGTCATTGTTTTGTCTTTGTATCCCCAGCCCTGTGTCTTATAAGTGCCTAATAAATTTTCATTGAATTGAATTAGATTGCCTTGTCTGAGACAGACAGAGAAGTCTCAGTTGAAGACATCCTAACTATCCAGCTGAACTTACACGATGCCGCTTATAAGCCTTAAATGAAGACCCCATGTTTCAATTAACTTTCTGATTTTTTTTTTAAGCAACTAAGTAACTTGCTCAAGGTTACACAGCCAGTTATTTCTGGGTGTGGTGCTAAGTATCTGAGCCCAGATTGGATTCCCAGGTCATCCCGACACTGGGGCCAGTGCTCTTACTCAATGAGCCACCTGGCTACCCCTAAGCAATTGGGGTTAAGTAACTTGCTTAAGGTTACACAGCCAGGTGTTTCTGGGTGGGTGCTAAGTGTCTGAGCCCGGATTTGATACAGGTCATCCCGACACTGGGCTGGTGCTCTTACTTTCTGTGCTACCTGGCCGCCCCAAACTTTCTGATTTTTGACATGACATTTATCTACAAAAGATCTGCTGGAGGATAGAGAGGATGATGTATATGGTAGCCTAATGCAACAAAGTAGTTTGGCGTGAATATGTACAGAAATGACCTTACCTTTTCAGATGACCTCCATGTACTCTGCATATATTTTATATGGATCTAGCTACCTTACATGTTTTCTCACCCATTCTAATACATACTCTTTGAGAGAAAAAGCTGGTTTGGGTTTTTTTTTTCATCTGTTTTGCTTTGCTTTGTTCCTTCAGTGTTCAGAACAGTGGCTGACATGTTCAGTCATTTCAGTTGCATGTTCTCATTTGGGGTTTCTTAGCAAAGATACTGGAGTGGTTTGCCATTTCCTTCTCCAGCTCATTTTACAGATGAGGAAACTGAGGCAAACAGGGTAAAGTGACTTGCCCAGGGTCACACAACTAGTAAGTGTCTTAGGCTGGATTTGAACTCAGGAAGATGAGTCTTCCTGACTCCAGGTCCAGTATTCTAGCTACTGTACCACCTAGCTGCCCTGGCTGGCATAGGAAGTACTTAGTAAATTAAATACTTTTTGACTAATTCACTTTAACAAATCATTGATGTTAACCCATCCCCCCCCCCTGATTTGACAGATAAAGAGTATGAGACCCAGAAGGGTTAGTAGTGGAGGTAGGGTTTGAATTCTTGTTTTCTGGTTCCCACGAAAGCGCCTTTCCTCGTCTGCCATACTGCAGCATGCTTAGTCTAACCAGGATCCCACCAACCCAGGTTTGAAAGATGGGAGATCTTTACAGGATAACATGGTATCCAGAAAGCAACAACCAGTGGGAGGAAGACTTGAGTCATACTTTAGAATTGGGGTTGAAGAGATACCCAGCTCTTCCACATCCAAAACAGTGAATAACAAAGTCAGAGGGCCAGATTTAGTGGGGAAGAATTTTGTTAAGTGGTCTGCTCTATTCTGAATAGTACTTATGTATTCATTGGAGAGATAGCCAATGGGAAAAGGGAAGGAGGAGGCAAGGGGAAAGCCCAGCATCATTTAAATCACTGCTTAGAAAATCAAAGTCCATGCTGGTCAAAAAGAAACCATAACAAAAGTCAGTATCTGTCTTGGATTTAGGTATGATCTATTCCTCTTTTGTGAAATAAAAAAACCTATCTCTTCATTACCAAACAGTTGGTATAGTAAAGCACTGTTGGAAACATCTGTCTGGCCCACAGGATATCTAGCCATCATAATATTTTTGGAAAGGAGAATTGGGCAGGAGAAGGGGATAAGCTTATACAGCCTGAGTTTCCAAAAGGAGAAGCTTGAGGCTGGTGAAACCCTACATTTCTATGATATTTGAGTCCCTGTGAATTGAATGAGAAATGCTTGAATAACAGTGTATAAAATCCATTGGATTGGCACTTAATGTCGCTCCCTCAAAAGGCAAAAATAACTCTCTCTTAAATTTTTTACCAGTCTATAAAAATATCTCTTTTTTGAAAATTCTACTTTCCATTTGGTATTATTACTTTGTGTACACTTTTATTTATCAGTTGTGATCAGAATGATTACTAGGACAGGGTGATCTGAGCTATGACTCTGGCGATGATATTGGGAGAAGCCTGCATTGGAGGCAAATCCGTTTATACATTGTGGTCCTCTATCACCCCTTCCCCATCCCCTCCACAACTGTGTGGGGCAAGATTCTTCTCCAACAAGGTGGTGGGAGAAGGAGCTAGAGCCCAGTAGATAGGATGTGAATGTTTCCCAGGTGAAAGTGTCTTCTACTCCCACACAGTATCCTCCCTCCCCACAGCCAAAACACCTTTGTTTTCGCCCCAAGTACAAGAATTCTTTGTTTTGGTTCTGATTACAACAATCCTTTTAACAAATGTATTGTGTGTGTGTGTGTGTGTGTGTGTGTGTGTGTGTGATGGGGGAAGGGGAGAAATTCTAAAGTTCTCCTTAAAAGCTGCAAATAAAATGAGAAAATGACACATTGCAACCTCAGCTATTTTGTGCTGGTCAGCCTCCTGTGTAACACATGTTTGGCATGAAGATGTATTTATGGGCTCTCCATTCCCCAATGCACTCTATTAATATGAAGTACGTTTCTCCAGCTTCCTTCGAGTCTCTATCCAGGAGGCCTTTCCTGGCTTCCCCAGCCCTCCCACTAGAGCCTTCCCCTCTGTGGTTGACTTGCATCTGCTCTGTGATTGTATTAATTGAGTTATGTGTTCATGAATTGTCCCCTCCGTTACAATGTAAGCTTCTTGAGGGCAGGGCCCCGGTTTTTGCCTTTCTGTGTATCTCCAGTGCTTGGCACAGTGCCTGCCACATAGCAAGCTCTTAATTGCTGTTGTTCGCCCTTCATTTTTGAAGAAGACCAATAACATCACTTTTGGGTGATAACACTTTCTACTGTGAAATAATTGGATTGAAGGAAGGCAGAGTTGGGCAAAGTTGTCAGCCTCACTCTCTCCTCCAGAGTCATCATAGTCCAGTGGCAAGACAAAATCTCTTGAAGATGATTAAGCTGGCCCAGGGATGCAATGGATGACCTTGGCATCTTCTATGTCTGACCAAGTTCTAAGAGCTAGAACAGCACCTGCTTCAGCCACCTTCATGGAAGTTGGAAAATATTGTTCTCACTCTCCCATTCCATGGGGAGAACTTCCCATGCTTGGGTTCTATAGGGTGTTCAGGGAAAACAACACCTTTGGTGAAAGGGCTTGCCCATACCTACTTTTGCTGTCACTTGTCACCCAACTCTAAACTGTGTTTCCAAGAAGTTGTAGCATGTGCAGCAGTCACAGCCCCAGGACCATTTAGGCAGACAGGTTAAACAAGGCCGAGGTAACCAAGGGCCTCAAGACTGTTGGTGGGTTAGGGAGATGCCTAGCCAAGCACTTAATGCATACTTGTCAACAGACGGACTGGTGAAGCTTTCCATTCCTTTATAACATTAAGACTTTTCTGAGGAGCACTCAGTGAAACTTCACCACTCACCCTATCCTAATTACTCTGCTAAGTGCTGCTGATGGCCCATCAGTCATGGTTTGGCAGAGAGACAGGTTGCCTGAGATGTAATTTCAATCCACTGACACACTCATGTAGATGACAGTTGAGGAAAAGTCAATTTGAGGCGACCAGTTATAATCAATTAATCAATTAGCAAGTATTTATTAGGTGCCTACTCTCAACAAGCATTTTGCTGTCACATTAAATAATTAACCTCCCCCACTAAAACTGGGCCAAAATTAAAAGGGAGGAAATTTTGATCAAAAAGGATGAAGGGGATTCTCTTCATCTTTTGGTTCATGAATTCCATAAGAATGTTGTCAGTATCCCTACAACTTGGGCTAGCCACCCAAAATGTGTTGATCATATCTGAATATAGCAGAAGGTAGGTAACACCGTGGATAGATAGTGTAAAGGACATGGGAGTTAGGAAGACCTGATTTCAAATACTGCCTCAGACACTTACTAGCTGTGTGACCTTGAGCAAGTCACTTAACCGTTAATCTATGCTTCAGTTGTTTTTTTTTTTTCACTTGCAAAATGAAGGAGTTAGACTTGATGGCCTCTAAGGCCCCTTCCAGGTCTATAATCCAATGATCCCATAAATAGAACTAACATTCTCCTTAGTGGCATAAAGAGTGCAGGGAATTCTCTACGTGAAAGTGGAGGAGGGCAGGCCGGTTACTTCTGCAGATTTATGCTTAGAGAAATTTTCCACTCTGTCTTAAATTTGGGTAACTGAATGCTTTGTGTTAGCCACCCACTTCCAAGCTAAACACAGGAGTCTGACATTAACTTCAGGCAAAGAAACTGCCTTAAGGAGCCTTAATGTCAAACCAAACAAAAAAAAACTGCATTAAAAAATGTGTCTGCAAAAATCCCATGGTGTTTAGACTACAATTCCTTAAGGGGAACTCAGTGCATATGAGTGACATTTAAAAGTCAGTCTTCAGGTAGTACAGAAGAAAGATAAACGTTCTTCTCTAGCTTACCAATGAGGAATTTGAGTCACAGAGACTAAATGATTTGTTCTCTCACAGCATCACAACAACCATGCATATGGATTGGGGAATAAAAGTCCATCCTCTCATGTCATAGGATTTTCACCTCTAGGTTTCTTTTTCTTCTTATCTCATTTCTCCTACCCTTCCCCCTCTTCCTCTCCTCTCCTCTCCCCCCACTTTCTCTCCATAGGAGGGCTCTAAATACTTTATTCTCTGCTCTGCAATTTAACTTCTACATAGCTGCCAAAGTAATATTTACCAAAGCATAAGTCTGACAATGTCATGCTCTTGCTTCAAAAGCTCCAGTGGCTCCCTACTGCCCCTGGGATCAAATGCAAATTTCTCTCTTTGGTGCTTGAAGTCTTGTATGTACTTGCTCCAAACTACCTTCCTGGGCTTATTATATGTTGCTTTCCTCCATATGCTCTTCAGTTCAGCCTTTCTGTTCCTCATACACAATTTTCCATGTCCTAACTTCATACTTTTGTGATGGTGGCGCTGATGATGAGCTCCCTCCTCACCTCTGCTTCAGAGAATCCCTGGCTTCCTTCAAGGCTCAATTCAAGCATCTCCTTTCATTTAAATGCATTTAAAAGTGGGGCAGCTAGGTGGTGCAGTGAATAGAGCACAGCCCTAAGAGTCAGGAGGACCTGAGTTCAAATTTGACCTCAGACACAAAACCTAGCCATGTGACCTTGGGCAAGTCACTTAACCCCAATTGCCCTCCAAAAAAAAATGCATTTAAAAGTATTATTCTAAGAAGGAGTCCATAGTCCTCATCAGACTATCAAAGGGGTCCATGACACCCAAAAAGTTAAGAATTGCTGTCTTAGCAGATAGTTGTTAAAATTGCTGTGGCTGAAAAAAAAAAATTGATCATTTTGAGGCCTACCTTCTGGAGATGGGCCTTTCTGAACTTAGCTAGATTGGTCCTTGGATGATCCTGCACTCCAAGCTTTCCTGACTTGGAAGGCCCCGGAAGAGCTTGGGTCTCAATGGAGCAACCTTCAAGAAACCACAGTTTTCTCTTGGCCAGGATGAGGCTTTACAGTTGGAGTAAGACTTTAATGGAGCGGATAGAAATGCTTATGTTATTTGCCATCTACTTCCTGAACACTGCAGAATATAACGAATTCACAATTACCTTACAGAGAACATGAAAAATGAAAATGAGGGAAAACACTTGACAACCCAACCATTTTCATTTTAGCCACTTATTTCAACCTCTTCCCTTAACTTGTCTCACAAGCTGTAAGCAAGATACAGAAAAAAAAACTGATGAGAGTTTCAATGTTTCTCTGCCCCTCCTTGGGTTCAATGTCTGGTAGAAAAGCTAATAAACAGTGAAAACCCAAAAGGCTGGCTTCAGAGAGGGAGGGAAGGGGAGAAGCAAAGAACTCATTCAGAGCATTCTTCAGAAGAATAATTAGCTTTCACAGTCCAGTTATCTATACTCTGCACATAGTAGGTGCTTAAGAAATGTTTGGGGAATTGAATTCTCCTTTGGTTAGTTGGCTGGTGAGCAAGCCAGCTGGAAGCTAACAAGAAGGGGTACGAGAGCCAATTGTTAAATTTTCAGTGTGAGCATTAACACTTGATTCATTGTTTTACTGATTGTCTAGACTTAAGAAAGTGATGCAGAAAATTATACACACACATACACACACATATGGCAGTTTGTTAAACATTTACCAGCACACCCCTGCTGACACAGAATCTCAAGACATTTTTTCAGGGAGTGGAATATGAACCATTTTTGTTCATGTAATCCAGCACAGCCAAAATCATAGAGAGCGATCAGACCTGAGCTTATAGTAAGGAACTATTTCCTTTAGAGGACTCCTTTGGACACTTTACTAGCCCTGGAACCTTGGACAAATCATTTCACCTTCTCTTTTCCCACCTCTTTGAAAATGAGGGTGTTGGATTTGTTGACCTCTAGACCTTTCCAACTGAATTCCTTGATCTTATTCAGATGTCAGATGACAATTGGTTATTGAAGAAACTGTTCTTTATGGCCAGCCAAGTTAACTGCTAACAGTAGCCAGGAGTGTGCTGATAAATGTTTAACTACCAACTCTCAAATGTTTTAAAAAATTTAATCAGCATTGTTATTTATATCATCACTTTCTTAAGTTTAAATAGTCAACCAACCAATCAGGCCCTAATTTATAGCATTTTCTGATTTTCAAGGTACAAATGGAAGGTGGTATAGGGGATAGAGCTCTGGGACCTGAGTTCAAATTCCACCTCAGATATTTACTAGCTATGTGACCCTAGGAAAGTCATTTAATCTGTCTGCCTCAGTTTCCATAGCTGAAAAATGGAGCTCATAATAGCACCTACATCACAGAGTTATTGTGAAGATCAAATGAAATTATATTTGTAAAGCACTTAGCACAATAGCTGGCATATAGTAGGCACTTAATAAATGCTTTTCCTCCCTTCCCACACTGAAAATTTAACAATCTGCTCTCAGCAGTCAAAAGAAGCCAGCTTCAATACACCATAGACAGGAACTCGTTCTCTTCTGTTATGGCTCAAGGCAGAGGCAGGACCTCTCATTGTAAGAAGGGACACAATGAGAGTTTAGGAGAGGGATAGGAAAATACACATAGATCTTTTTCTTTTTCATGTCTCCTGATTATCTTGATTTTCTGACAGCTCCATTAGAAGCTGAATAAAAAGCCTTCATATTATGTTGCCAGATGGTAACATGGTGATAGGAAAGAATGTGAATGAATGAATGAAACAGCATTTATTATGCACTTGCCATGGGCAAAGCACTAGGCTAAGGCCTGGGAATGCAGAGAGGAAAGCAGAACAGTCCCTGCTCTCCAGAAGCTCACGTTCTAATGGTGATTACATCATGTGCAATCTGAGCTCCCAACCTATGCTTCCAAGCTTTCTTCCTTCCTCTGACTGCAAGCACTGATTTCCTTTCTGAGTACACAAGAACACAAATATTTCTGGCTTCTAGGTATGTAGTGTGAGCTTTGGTCTCCTTTTCAGGGCAGACTTGGTCCTCAAACACTTTCAGAGATACAAGAGAAAGAAGCAGTTGTAGGACATGGATTAATTAGCTTAGCAAGTAGAAAGTATGCCCTTGGCTGGGGGGCTTTAGAGGGCAATGAACTCAGCATTCAAGAGGGGTCTAGAACTCTTACATTCTACTGAATGAATTGTGGGTCTACTGTGTGACTTTGGCCAAACCACTTTGAACTATCTATAGTCACATAATGGAAGTTATAACAACAATCAATCTCTGTAGGATATTTCTAGGGAAAGTTGACTGATGTGTGTAAAGTGCTGGGTGATTCTAAGCAAATGGCAGAACAAGACTACACACTAGAGTGTCAACAACTAGTTCTATTAGCAGATGAAAAAGCCTGGGGGTGGAGAGTTGACAATGCACAATAATACCTTGTCCTTACATAGTTGCTCTTGGCACAAGAGCTCTATGTACTTTTCAAACAGTGAGCAATGAAGTAGTTTGTCCCATGTGGGTGCAAGGTAAAGGTTGAAGCTAACTTTTCTTGCAGGTGCAGAAATGGGCATTGGTTTTGTTAACTCAGAGACTGAGTCATGGAGAAAGCCATCGGGTGAGGTCAGAAATTCTGATCCTCAGATCCCTCTGCTATTACTCTCAGGTCCCTGCTGACCTGACCCTTCCAATAAGGTCTGGGTTGTCATGTTTTTCTTATGTAAAGCTTGAAAGCCTAGAGACTCTATGACCCAAAAGAAACACATCACTTTACAGCTGCAACTTGTAATTATTGTATATATTTATTGAAAAATAAAAAGCACAAAATACCAAGTATTCATTAGTTCCCTATGTCTGTACCTCACTGAGCAACTTCTAGAAACCACCCATGGCATTCAGTCAATTTAATATAATGTCTCCAAGAAGAAGAAAAAAGTAATAGGAATCTAAACCCCCTCAACCAATTGTTTTGAGAGTATTTGTGCTATGGAGAAAACTTGGAATCAGTAGACAGAAGACACTTAGCAATATGGCTAGTCCTGGCCAAATGTGATTCCATTCTTGTAGTCCAAGGTGCTGGTCATTCCTCAGAGACACTTGGCTATATCTGCATCTGAACAGTACTCTATAGAATGGACTTCCTGTTGCAATTTCCATTTAGAGCTGAAAAGACTGTGTGTTGTCCAGGAGACAAAATTTTTCTCATGGTAGGAAGTAATTATCAGTCTATCTCATAACTTCCATCAATAGCATAACCAAGGGCTGAAGAAGCAACATGTATTCAAGTGTATGATCATATGACCCCATACTCAGACAATGATCAAGAATCAGTTATAAATCTTGTAATCTTAACAGCACAATGGAAGTTTTATCAAATATGCACAAAGTCAGCACCTCTTTATCTAGTAATTCAGGTATTTTTTCAGGCAAAGAAATTAAATGAATAAAATCATAAAAATGTAAAAAATACTTGAGCTCACCAGCAGAACTGTGCTACTAATTAACCCTCTGGGGAGACTTATATAAAGTGATCTTATGTAAATACTGAAGGAGATTTAAAATGGATGTGTGAATGTATCTGGTAGAACAGAGAGTCATCAAGGAGAGAAAATTCCCATACAAAAATCCTAAGAATGGGAGTAGGGTGGGCACTGTTACTTTACTACACTGGAAGGTCCTGAGAAGAAGACTATCTTGAACCTAAGTGGATGTTGTTGGGTGAATTCACTTCTTTTCATTGTAAGGAAGAATCCCCAAGGAAGCAAATAAAAAAATGAGGCCCCAAAGATGTTGTTATATCTTCTCTAAATTGGAGGTGCGTAGAACACTTCACAAATGAACTGGAGCCATGTGTATATAGAATTCATCAATGGAAAGACTGTGATTTTGTTGTTGTTATTGTTGGGCAGCTAGATGGTGTAGTGGATAGAGTGTTGGGCCTGGAGTCAGGAAGACTCATCTTTCTGAGTTCAAAATCGGCCTTAGAAACTTACTAGTTATGTGACCCTAGATACATCACTTATTCATTTTGTCTCAGTTTCCTCATCTGTAAAATGAGCTGGAGAAGGAAATAGCAAACCACTTTAGTAGCCAAGAAAACCCCACATGGGCATAGAGTCAGATATGACTGAAAAATGACTCAACAACCACAAATTGTTGTTGTTTTTATCAGACCTATGATTTCATCAGTGTAGGGAACCCCCTGTAAAGGACTTTTACTATCAAGGCAGATCAGCACCTTTCTGCCATTTTGAGTCTTAGAGTACACTGGCAAAGGACTACCCAGCATAGCATGCCCACATCAAAGAAGGTGCTGTGCTCTACGAGCCAAGCCAAATTGCAGTAGCTCAAAAGAGATGCACAAATTTAGAGGCATCTCCACTCCAAATGGTCACACTATATTCACCCAACCTGTGGTAGATCCTTCTGAGCACGTATTAGTCTGATCAGTCACAGATGGGCACTGTGTACCTTGACCCCAACATAGTGATGTCATTTTTGTCCTCTTTGAGAATGAAGGACAACAACTGACCAATCAACCAACCAGGGTACTGAGAGGTTGGGACTTGCCCAGCACCAGATGGCCACTGTGTGTCAGAGGTGAGACTTGAACACAGGTCTTCATAACTGAGGCCAGCTCTTAATATGCTCTCTCATGTTGCCTCAACCACTACTTCTATTGATTTTAAGGCTCTGGCTCAATAAGGGGCCTTAATTCTTATGACATACTTGGAATAATTTCATAGAATCATGAAATTTTAATGACATTTCAGAAAGAAGTAGTCCTACTGTTATGGAATGATATATGTATGTCTATATGTAATGGTAGACATAGGACCTAGGGACTTAAACATGTTTACTATTCACTTAACAGACAAGAAAATTGAGGCACCAGGAAATATATATACAATGTTCTGTGCATTTACAAAAGCTATCCCCCATACCTGGATTTCAATCCCTCCTCTTATATGCCTCCCAGAATCCTTGACTTCCTTCACTGGTTCAACTCAACTCAGATACCAGCTCTTAGCTTAACCATTCCTGAATCCCCCTCCCAAGCTGTTATTGTTCTCTCCCTAAACATAAGTGACCTTTCATGAATCTATCAGAAAATAAGCCCCTTAGGGCAGGGACTATTTAATACTTGCCTTTGTATTCCTAGTGCCTAGAACAGTACATCTTGCATATACTATTTGCTGAATTAAGTGATCAGCTCATGGTCAAATGACAAGTTAGGGTGGGAACTAATACTCAGAGTGCAATCTTTGGATCAAAAAAAATTTTTTGAGCAAAAAAAAAAATTGTAAGTCCAGAGATCATGAAATATACTCCTCAGAATTTCAGCCAGAAGCAACCTCAGATGCTAATTAGTCCATCTCATTACCCAGACACAAATCCATTCTAACCACTTCCCTAATAAGTAATCATCCTCAGTTTCAGGCTTAAGGAGAAAAAATGATTAATTCTATATGTAGACTGCAGTAGAAGATGAGGCAAGATCTGAAAGTATGCATTTATGCCTGGGATCTTGTTTGCCTGTATCTCAGAGAGCTGTAGAAATTTTTCTGCCCTCAACATGGCTAGACAATGGCAGTAGAGCCATATATACAGGACAGCATCTGATGAAAAGTATTTTTATATACATATCTTCCACATTTAGAATGGATGCTGTTCTCTCCATCTCTGTTAATTGAAATCCTTTTCTCCAGTAGTAGTTGATACCTATAAGTCTTTGCTGCTGGAGAGACTGAACCTGGAAATCAATTGAGTTTGAGAGTTCTGAGCTGAAGCAGGGGGGTTAAATTTGGTCTAGCTTCCATGATAAGTAAGCATGAATATGGTGGACCCCTGGGGACAGAGGCTGCCTAAAGAGGGATGCACTGGCCCTTGTCAGAAAGATTGAGGTGGTTAGAACTTCTGTGCTGATCAGTATTGAGAGCAAGATGGTGAATGACTGCCTGTACTTTCAACCTAGGCAAGATAAGGGAATCCAATTTCAAAAAAGAAAAAAAGAAAGGAAAATGAAAAAAGCAGGAGAAAAGGAAAGGAAAAGGTAGGGAGAGAGGGGGGAGAGAAAGAAGGAAGGAAGGAGGAAGAAAGGAAGGAAGGAAGGAAGGAAGGAAGGAAGGAAGGAAGGAAGGAAGGAAGGAGGGAAAGAGAGAAATAGAAAAGAAGGAAAAGAGAAAGAAAAAAACAGAAAGAGAACAGAAAAAGGAAAAGAATTCTTTTCCTTTGAGGCTGAACTCAGGAGCTTCTTTTTACATAATCTCCCCTGAATCCTCCCTGTTCTAAGTGCTCGGTCTTTTTCTGAATCTCTCACGTTTCTCTTTGCCATCTCCCATACACTCAATCATATTCTAACTTGAATTATAGTTGGCTGCGTGTGTTGTTAACTTCGGGGACACAGATGGTCAGTTTTCACTGCCATACTTCTGGCACTTATGTACCTTGTACATAAAAGATACTTAATAAATGTCTGTTTAATTGAACTTGAATTGAGGAGGGGAAGGCCAGCAATCCACAAGTAGGGTTGATTCTGTGTTCTGAGGAAAATGAGGCTATACAAAAGGTGTAATAAAAATATCTTCCATGGGATTTAAAAATATATACATATATAAACTACTCTAATTGTCAATGCCCCTTTGATAACAAATGTGTGATACCCAAGCCCCACTAAGTGGAGGATGCCCAGCTCCCAATGGAGACAGCTTACAAGACCAGAGCACAACAGGACTGGCTTTGGGCTGCAGCATCTCGAGTCACACCTTCAGGTAGCCAGCATGGCCATGCTCCTGTTTTAGGGAGTTGATATGAGGAATCTGACCCCCCGGGGAGGACAGTTTCTCACTGAGTTTGCGGTTCATGAGCTCCATGCGACGGCTGTTTTTCTTTGCCTGGCGCAAGGATCTCTTGACCTTCTTCACCCTGTCTCGAAGCTGCTTGTTCCGTTTCTCCAGGGTGGCCACCTTCTGCTGCAGTTTCTTAACGTGGTCCTCTTCCTCAAAGAGGGCCTTCTGGACCGATGAACACATGAGCTGTAGAAAGTTCAGCAAAGAAGGAATTAAAGCAAATTTCTGGAAACCCTTTCCCAAGAAAACATGTTCTTAGCCTCATGTTTTAAAATCACATTTTAAAATCTATCAACAGAACTATTTCCTCGTAATAATTTTGGGAGGTAGATTGTGCAAGTATTATTCCCATTTTACAGATGAAAAAATAAGGTTTGAGGAGAGGTCAAAGATCTTGAGCTGGAAGGGACATCAGAGGTCATTTAGTCCAAACTCTCATTTTGGAGATAAAGAAACTAAGGTCCAGGGAAAGCAAGGGAATCACTCCAAGGTCACATTGGTAATGGCAGAAGCAGGATTTGAACCCAGGTTCCCAAATCAGTGCTTTTGTCTACTGCACCATCCTGATTTGCCCAGGGTCACAGGCAAGTGGGAACCAGGTTCAAACCTGAATCTCTTCTGACTTTAAGTCTGGTACCCTTCATAGTAACCCATTTCCTTTTACCATACTGCCCCTGGCAAACCAGATGAGTTCCAGACAGCTACTATAAAAAACTGACCTGTGCAAAACTTGATCTGATATTTATTTGGTAATGTGGCCACTTCTTACTTACGTTTATTTCATGTGTTGACCATCAGTGGGATGGCGAGGTGGTAAAGTGGATAGAGTGCTGAGACTGGAGTCAGGAAGACCTGAGTTCAAATGTGACCTCAGACACTTACTAGCTGTGTGACTCTGGGCAAGTCACTTGACTGCTGCCTGCCTCAGTTTCCTCATCTGTAAAATAGGGATAATAATAATAATAGCACCTACCTCTCAGCATCGTTATGAGGATCAGAGATAATAACTGCAAATGTGCTTTAGTACCATACCTAGAACATAACTAAGTGCTATATAAATGTTAGCTATAATTAATCATTCTCAAACCATTACTTTAAAAAATCAACAATCACATATTAAGTAGCTACTATATACCGGACATTGTGCTTGGTGCTGGGGATACAAATAAAATAAATAGAATGGTACCTAATTTCAAACTCCAATAAAACAGAGATTTTTGAAAAACAGGGAAATAAGAATAAAAGCCTTGCCCCTGAGTAAACGTGATCATGTGGAGCTCTGATAAGTTGGGGCTTTTAAATATTATTTTCCCCTTAATCTTTCAGGAAAGTTAAAAAGAAATATTCTACTGGTTTAGTTGAATTAAAAGAAGGCAATGAAGATGAAGGAGGTGTCACCTCAGAAAATCTAAGGTTTGGGCCTATTGGAGGAACTTCAAAGGAAGTAGTCTGGGGCTCGCCTATGAAAACTGTCCCCCTTCTTCCCATTCCTTGAAACTTTATAGTAATAAATATTACTCCCCAAATGTTAGGAGTCCAACTTGGGCATCCAACATCCATAGGAAACCACTGTGAGCCAATGGGACAATATGTCCAACACTGCCCTCTCCTGGCTAGATTGAGGTCTTTACCCTGAAGAGAAGGGAATGGCACCCTACCACCACACCCAGTCTGGGCATATTGGATGCATACTAAGTCACAATACTTTCATGGATTCATAAAGGTTCTTCTATTAGCATATTTTCCTGTTTGGATTCAACTAATTAGTCAGAGAAAGGCATTAGGAGAAACTATCAAATAAAAGTAAGAAAAGTTATGGGTTGGGGAATTTTAAGAGGATGTGTGTCCAGATTCTAAATGAGCTAAATAAAGTAAATAGCATAACCGAATTTTATATCCAAGAGACACTCAAGAGATGTTTTAGAATATTCTTCGAAAGCTACATTTTTAGACACATAAATTAAAAATAAATATTTATCTAACAATCTTCTTTCAAGGACTTCAAAACACTTTACAGGAATGATGTTGTCTGGGGCCAGATGTTCCCCATCTGCAATGAAGATCAAAGAGGAAAGAAGTTTTCATTGCAGGAGAATTAGCAAATTAGCCATAAGAAAGAACTCTTTGACTTTCTGTGAGATCAAATGAACTATGCTTTGTAAAGTACTTTTTTAATTTAAAGCACTATAGAGGTGCTAACTCTTATTATTCTTATTAGTGATATGGTTGCTATTGTGTGGACAACGACACAGAATTTGACCTATCTGGATTAGATGATATGGAATTTCCTGACAAATGAGTGATTGCCTCACCCTTTAAAACCAGCAAGGAGGCTGGATAATGAAAACAGTCATAAATCTGTTCAGTGATTTAGCCAATGCTGCCAGTGACAGTCAGTGGCAGCCAGGTGGCATAGGAGATAGGGCATTAGGCCTGGAGTCAGGAAGACTTACCTTCCCAAATCTGGCCTCAGACACTCACTAGCAGTGTGACCCTGGGCAAGTCACTTAACCTGTTTGCCTCAGTTCCTCATCTGTAAAATGAGCTGGAGAAAGATGCCAAGAAAACCTCAAATGGGGTCATGAAGAGTCAGAAATGACTGAAAAACAATTTGACCAGCAACAAACCAGTGACGGGACAAGGACTAAGGTCTCATATTTCAGTCTTCTAGCAAAAGATTGGGTTATTTCTCTAGTTAAGTCTGTGGATTCAAGAAGTCTGAGTTAAAGAGGACATGTTAATGGTGATCATCCAAATGGTTATACTCTACATAATGAAATAAATGGGAATAGTATGAACAGGGAGTCAGGGAATCATTACTTTTTACTAATTGTATGACTTCTCCTTTTTCTGAACTTCAGCCTCTGATGTCCCTTCCAGCTCTAAATCTGTATAAATTCTATGATTCAGTAAGTGTCTAAATTAAGAATCTGGAATCCAACTCATCATCTCAGAAATATCTGCTTCTCTTATTAGAGGAGGGCAGAAATTATTTGAGGAGAGACAACCTCTCAGTGCATCTCTTACCAATCTCTTTCTCCCCCCTCTCTTTCTCTTCTTTTCTTCTTCTCTCTCTCTTTCCTCCCTTTCTCTCTCTCTCTCCTTTCTCTGTCAGTCTCTGTTTCTCTCCCCCTCTCTTTTCCTCTCTCTCTGAAAACAAATCATTTTAGAAAATTTTCTTTTTTTTTTCTCTAAAGGTTACTACATGTCATTTTTCCATCTAGCTTTATTACATTTTTTTTCAGTAAACCAATTGGGGAAGGGGAAAAGCCAATGAGTTGCTATAATGGATAACACTGCATTTTCTTTGGAAAGACACCAGAAAAGAAAACACAAAACCACTCTAAAGAATAGCCCAATAGTACTGGCGGCGGCAGCAGATTGCTACTGTCCAAAACCCTTGGCTTTTTTACAGACCTATCCCAGCACTTTGATGACAATGGAACTTTTCTGACTGGAAAAGAAGTCATCACCCAGCCTGAACTGGTTATTTAACATGGAACATCTCCCTTAGGAAGCAATGAATGGCCCCTTAGGGATACAAGGGAGGGTTGGGATAAGAGGGCATGGTCTCTTCCTTTTGATAATTGGGGGCCACACTAGTGCTTTTGGGGTTACCCATTCTTAATCCTTTGCCATTCTTACGGCCCTAGACAGGGGTTTGAGAAAGATGCCAAGCCTGGTATTTAAGGTGCCAACAAGAGTAAAAATTACTTTACCAACACTGAGTAAACTTCCGGTGACCTTTCTTTGGTCACCAGTGTGTACTTTAATAACTTTAATAACAGGACAAACCAATGGAAACTTCTTCCCTCCATAATAATTTAATGGCTCTCTATTTACTCTCTGAATTTTCCAGGCAACCCAATCTTAGATTATTGGCAAGTTAACAACCTAATCCATATGGAC
The DNA here is from genome assembly GCF_028583685.1 of Petaurus breviceps papuanus. Lineage (NCBI taxonomy): Eukaryota > Metazoa > Chordata > Mammalia > Diprotodontia > Petauridae > Petaurus > Petaurus breviceps. The sequence continues at coordinate 15,821,514 of NW_027186523.1, forward strand.
ATCAATGAATGAATAAATGAATGGAACATTTGTTAGTTCTAACTACATGCAAGGGACTGTGTAAGTGTTGGGAATACAAATTATTTAATTTTTTCTCTTCAAACCCTCCACATTCAAGCATTTTTATCAACTATACAACATTTATCAACAAGCATTTATATTCTACCCTCACTATATATCTAGCACCATCTAGTAATGTTTCCCTAAGAAAATGATTAGGAGACTCTAACAAGTCTAAAGTCATCTCATGAGTAATCATTACATACACCTGGGGTGAATAGCAATGCACTCGGACATACAAAACATATGCTATGCAACATACACAGCCCATTGTTCTTGTGGAGCTTATAATCAACATAAAACAACAAAACTGATATTATTCACATGGAGCATTTTCTAAAATCTAAAAACTGAAGGACAGAGATTATAAGCCAGAAACAACACACACACACACACACACACACAAACACACACATACACACACAGTTTTTTGTTTCACATTTTGTTTCTGATCATTTCACTTAATTGAATTCAATAAGCATTTATGCCTCCTCTTTTCCTCAGGGATCTTACATGCTAAGCTAAAGTGGCAGAAAAGCAAAGACACACAAAAAATGTAAAGAAAGAAAATCAAGAGGGGAGAAAAAAGGAGAAGGTAATTCATGAGCAGTAGGATGAATTAAAAGGAAGAGAAGATGTTCAAAAACAAAGATGGAGATGGAACAAAAGACTGCCTGACTCAGTGTGACCAGAGAATCCCAACCAAATTATCATGATGATATTCTGTCCCCAAGGCCCCAACCACTTTCAGAGCTCTAATATACCTGGTCACAGTAGCCTCCAGTTGGGCTGGAACAGAAACCTAGAATATGGAAATTTCTGGAAGGTCCTATTATTTCTACCTAAATTCAAAATCTGAGATGAGATGGGAGAAGACTCCAAAGACTCTATAAACTAGCTACGTCAAGACTGTTTTAAAAAGGAAAAAAAATATAACACAATCCTAAATGGCCACTGCAGGGCAAACTTAAAAAACTCTACCACATGAGGAGATGGAGTCATAGATCTGATGGTTATAGCTATGGGGGACACCAGTGCGCCACTGTTTTCCTCCAGCCCCTCTTGGCTTCACCTTCAAAAATTCACACCAGGTCAGAATCCATCGATCAAACCCAACTCCCCTCAATCTTTTGCATTTTGCTCCAGCTAGGGAATGTAGCTACATACGCACTCCCCTCCTAATGCAGTTCGATAATGTCAGAGGTAAACGTTCCATAGCATCACTTTAAGGTCATTTGTTTACAGTCACATTCCATCAACCAGATACCTCTAAGAAGGTTGTGAGCTCCTGAACATTCAGGACCAGAGACCAAGATTCATCACACCTAAAACAATTTCCAGGACTCATAATTGAAGGGGTGCAAAGGAGAGGAAGGGAAATAAGTTCCCGATCCCCCAGTAATAATGACGTACAAGAGTTGATGTTTATATGATGTTTTAAGGCATTTTTCTTCTAAGAATTCTGGAAAACAGGATCCTGTAGAAGTTCCATGTTTCCTACTCAATGAATGGCTAGAAATACAGCTTTGAGTCACAGAATCTCAGAGTTGAATTCATCTTGATAGATTCCCCTCACATTTCTAGTCTGCCAAAATCATTGCTGAATTATTGCTTGATCATCTTTCTCCTGCTTCCTTAGTATGGGTCTCCCCTGGTATCTTGTCCTAGGCCCTCTTCTCTATCTGCTGTGCTCTATCCACTGTGCCAGGAGTCAGGAAGACCTGAGTTCAAATACAGCCACAGACACTTAGTAGCTGTGTGACCTTGGGAAAGTCACTTAACTCTGTCTCAGTTTCCTTAATTGTAAAATGGAGATCATGATAGCACCTACCTCAAAGGATTGTTGTGAGGATCTGTTAAGTACTTGGTAGTACCTGGAACATAGTAGGTGCTTATATGGCTAGTCATTCTGATCACAAAAGAAAATTTTCTGTTTGCAAAAGAAAAACATTGAGCCCTTTTTTAAAGGTCACTGCAAAATTCTCTTTGTCCAATATACTTGATTTAAGGGAAGTTTTAGTTCTCTGTTGTTCTCTCTGGTAGACCTTGGTCCCAGTCTAGGTTAAATCATCCAACCAATTCTAAATCCAACTAACTTCACTATCATGCAGCACACATCGTTCCTCCTTATCTACAACATACTGAAGGACTTTATCAAATGTCTTGCTGAAATTCAGAAATACTATGCCTAATTAAGAGGCAGAGAGAGGTAGCACAGTGGATAGAGTGCTGGGGTCAGGAAGATTCATCTTCCTGAGTTCAAATCTAGTCTCAGACACTTATTAGCTGTGTTACCCTGGACAAGTCACTTAACCCTCTTTGTTTCAGTTTCCTCATCTGTAAAATGAAATGGAGAAGGAAATGTCAAACCATTCCAGTATCTTTGCCAAGAAAATCACAAATGAGGTCCTGAAATGACTGGACAACAATGCTCAAATAATTCCCTTAACCTTACTAGATTAATATTCAAACAGATCAGATTTGTATCTTGTTGATTTGGGTGTTCTTCCAGTGATAATCCCTCCAGACTGAAATCCATAAGTCCAGCAATATGTGTGATCTGGTCTCTGTCCTCTTATAAGTTTGCCACAGACAGTTCCTTCAGTGAGCTGGAGGCCTTCCTCACTTTTTCCTGATATAAGGATACTGAGGGAGCACTTAGTCTGTTTCCTTGATATACCTTTCCCTTATCTTGTGCCAAGACCATCCTCTCTTTCAGTCAAATATTTCCCTGACATAATTTACTTCTGTTCCATTTAGAAGTTCTTTATTCATGTCATGTTGCCACCTGCTCATACCCATAATAAACACCTCTACTGATATTCATTTGGGGGATTTTTTTAGCTTTTTTGGGGGGGAAGGCAGGGCAACTAGGGTTAAGTGACTTGCCCAAGGTCACACAGCTAGTAAGTACTAAGTATCTGAAGCTGGATTTGAACTCAGGTCATCCTGACTCCAGGGCAGGTGCTCTATTCACTGGGTCACCTAGCCACCCTGATATTCATTTTTAATTATTGCAAGACTGTTGGGTTTTATTCCTCTCTGCAATACATCAACATTTGTACTATAGAATGTTGCTATTGAAAAGATGGACCTTGTTTTCAGAAGATGCTTAGGAGTAATTAAAGGAGCTTTCAAATTTCTTGAATGCATTCCAGTCCACTCTCCTTTGGTTTGAATCTGGGCTTAATTTGTCCATTTTTACTGTCTGATTCATGTATGTGTGATAATAATGATGGACAAGCTCTATAAATTGTCCATTGAAATGCATGCCATAATCTTGGCAATAGCCATTCTTCATCCACTTGGTATTTCCTATGTGGATGGCAGTGCCAAATTCTTTTGAGTGATTACAGATCTTTGTCATGAGGGGCTATAGTGTCTTGGAATTTGAGGAAATCAGTCCATTGTCATCCATAAATAGGAACATCTGGAGCATCTCATAATCCACAGAGAATTACACATTAACTTGGATGTTATTCTGATTCTTCTCCATCACACTGGCAAAAATATACCTTTAGTGAGCATAAATTTCACCTTTTTTCAGACTTAGTCTCATGTTTATTATCTGTGTCACTGAAAGAATTATTTCTGTGGTTCTACCTTTTAAGGTACCTTGGAAGATTTTGATAAAGGGTGGGACACACCTTGTTGCACAACTGCCTAGAGGGGCCATTTTGCTCCACTGAATTAAAAGCCTTTTTATAGTCAGCAAGGAATAAGCACAATCAAATATTTTATTCTCTACATCATTCAATTACAAGATAATAAAAATGTGTTCTATCATAGAACATCACTTACAAAAACCTGCCTTTTCCCTCCTAATACTATCACTGATGATGCCCTCAATGTGCACATGACTGACTCTATTAAAGATTCCAATGCATGCATATATTATTGTATAAAATTTTACTGGGGTGGCTAGGTGACGAAGTAAATAAAGCACTGGCCCTGGAGTCAGGAGGACCTGAGTTCAAATCCGATCTCAACCACTTAACATTTACAAGCCCTGTGACCTCGGGCAAGTCACTTAACACCAATTATCCTGCCTTCCCCTGTACAAAAAGCAAAAACAAGCAAAAAAAACATTTACAATGATGGGAAAGTAGGCATTTTAGGTGGGTAATAATTAATGTTCTCTTGGTTATTTTTGGTTGTTCATTAGGCCTAAGTTTTTCCACATTTTTGGTATTTTTTCCTTCTCATAACTTATAAATTGATTCCTTAATGTCATCATCGTTGTGTTGTTTCTAACATGGATCTCATATCTCTATATTTGACCCAATCTGGTTGCTTTTGCTATCTTTGTTTTCTTTAGTGTAATTTCTATCTCCCTTATAAGTATACCCAGGACTGTGATATTAGTGTCTAAGTATGAGTGCTTTACTCTCCTTGGTGGAGAAAATAGTTTATTATAAAAAATATTTGCAGGTATTTTCCATTTTTCTTCCTGTACTCTTTGCATTTTTATATTTAAATGTCTTTGAGAACATTTTTAGTTGGCTCTTCGGCCAAGTTTTCTTTAAACTGGCTATCTTCTACTTCTTAAGGTGATAGTACTCATAATCATCCATTATCCTTCTTATTTCTTGTTCATAAAATTATACAAATGAGTTTATAATCTTGACTTTGGCCACAACCTATCTCGGCTTTGCAAGTAAGGTCAAGAGTTTGATGAGTAAGTTATCTTTTAAGTTCTTTGGATGTATTTGTTATGGCAGTTGATTTATATTTCTTAAACTTTTGTATAAAAGTATTACAATCAGTATTGAAGTCATTTATGCTGTCCATTGCCCATTTTTATTACTGATTACTTATTTGAATAATTCAGGATTAATTTTTCTCCAATAATCTTTTTATAGTTTTTCTTACTATTTTGCTTTCTTTTATATTAATAGTAATTCTGACCTTTACTCTGACATGCCAGTGGTATGACTTTATATGGGCAGCAGATTCAGGAATAAATCTTATATCAATGACATTTTTCCTGTATATTAAAATCAATTCATTTAAATGATATTATTTGGTGCTTGCAAAGACAAGTTGTGATGTTAATGGGATTTAAGATCTTCCCTGCCCATTAATAAGCCTCAGGTGGAACCCATTAAGGGAATTTTGCTTAGGGGAGGCTTGCTTGTAGGAAGACTTTCACACCTTTTGTTAATTTCTAATTAGGCACTGAGTCACAAGGGTTGTAGTACCCTCAGGTACACACACACACACACACACACACACACACACACTCTCTCTCTCTCTCTCTCTCTCTCTCTCTCTCTCTCTCTCTCTCTCTTCCTCTCCCTCTCTCCTTGTGATTTGACCAGATGAGACTCTGGGTAGCCTTTAATGAGCCCCCCACCTTTGAAAAACCCAGATGCTGGTGACTCTCTCTCTGGTAACTATGTACGTATTGCCTTGGTCAGACAGTTGGATGTACCTGTTGATCTGTGCTAATTTTTCAGATAGTTAGAAGCCCTGTCTGTTGGTCTTTATTTCTCTGGTTGTATTTTCTCTATTTTCTTTGTTTGGATTTTCTCTGAAGTTTGGGGTGCTGATTTTCCCCCTGAACTAATGAATGTAATTAAAAAAGATTATTGACCCCCTGAACAGCTATCTTTCCTGGGTATGCCAGTGTGGTTGCTGTTATACAAGCATCCACCAATTCTTCATTAGAAGAATAATTTATTATTATTGACATAATAATCATGTATATAATATATAACAACATGTATCAGTTATAAATGCTAATTTAAATAATTGTGTATGTAATAATATGTAACATAAGCTAAGTGATAATTCATCACTATTTATGCATTCATAATATGAAAGCTTTATGTTTGTCTGATCTGTAAGTCTGACCTCTTTCATTTCTTCTTCCTCAGTCATGCCTTTTAATACATTTTCTGCCATTTTTACCTATTCTGACATTTGCATTAAAGTAATTGAATATCAAAGTTTATGGTGATTATATCTTCAAGATAACAAGTCTTAAAGGAAGGGAAGAAATAGGCATTTAGTAAACATCTACAATGTTATCAGGTGCTGTGCTAAGCACTTTCTAAATATTATTTTCATTTGATTCTGTGAGGCAGGTACTATTAGTATCCCAATTGTACAGTGGGGGAAACTGAGGCAAATAGAGGGTTAATGACTTGCTTGTTTTACAATGCTAATGTCTGAGATCACATTTGAGCTCAGGTCTTCCAGACTGCAGACTCAGAACTCCGTTATCCATTGTGCAATCTATCTATCAAATAGAATTTTAAAATATGCTTTTTATACATCTTCACTCTCTCCAGCTGATGTTTATAAGCTGCAATCATTTTCACTGCAATCTTAATGAAAATATCCTGAGCACTGCAATATGAGGTGACTAAATTCCTATGAAATACTGTTTCTTCTTGCCTTTGGGAATATGATAAAACCCACCATCTTTTTTGTTGTTTCTCCAAGTGAGCCATCCTTCCATTTAGCTGCAATTTTCCCTCTCTCTTGGTTTCCTTTATAATCAGTGTCAGAATTGATATGATTTAGTTCCTCCTGTGGTGTTGACTCATTGATTATAATTCAAAGAGCTCACATTTAATGTACCAACTATAAAGTTGAGATTTACAGGCTGTCTAAAAGTGTATGATTCCTCACTCTCTGACCCCCTTTCCCACTCTGCATTCATCACTGAAGAAGGTTGTCCAGGACTGCAGACCATTATGTATTTTTCTTTGTTTCACAGATTGCCAAGACCAAAGACTTCATTACCATGTGGCCACTTAACTGGTGATAAGCCTCACCATATTCACTGGAGCTAGGCTGGCCCTCACAACACAGGTCCGTACCTGAAGCCTTTCCAGCATGGTATACCTTGCCAGAACATAAACTCTGATGGCATAGTCCTTCAGAACCCAGGATTACCTCTGTGCCATAATGAAGCATCAGTGAAGGATTTTGTGGAGACTAATAACCTTTTCCAAAGAAGAAAATTAAGTTAAACTGGCATGATTTGCTCTCTTTAGAACACATGTAAGTACAAAGTTATCTGTATTTCTCATAAACCTAGATTTTTGCCAGGAGCTGAAGTCAAATTCACTAGCCTATGGTTTAAAGAATCCTCCCTTCTTAAGAACCAGGACAATATTTCCCCATATCAGGTCCCAAATCACCTTTCTTATTCTTCACAATTCTGCAGAGATTACCAATAGCATCTCAGTCCTTCAAATTCATTGAAAACCCTGAAATGAAGTTTGCCTCGGCTTGGTAAGTTAAAAGACATTTGAGGACACTAAGTGCCAACTCTCTTACTGCTTCCTCATTTACCATAGATTTAGGGTTGGAAAGAATTTTAGTTTCATCCCCCTTATTTTACAAATATGCTAATTGAGAGTGAGAAGTGAGGTCATTTAGCCAAGATCATGAAGATGCTCAATACAGCCCTCCAGCCATACTACACTACACTACCTCTCCTCTTTGGTTTCAGTTACCTATTAACCCTTCTGGCTTCATACTTCCCAATCTAAAAACCATTGTTCTATGAAAAATAAAGGTAAACTGAGGCACAAAGTTCTAAGCATGATCAACTTATTAGCAAAGCTAGCAATTACCAATAAGTTAGATCCATGGCTCCTTAGTAACCAAGGGTATTCATGGCAGAACACAAAGTGTTCTTATAGTCTAAAAAGGGGAACTAATCAAAATACATATTCATGAGATTAATAAATATTCATGATATTAGTACACTTTCAGAGAATTTACAGGAAAAGGGAAGTAGGTTAATTTGCAACATTAGGGCTGTAGGTGTTCCCAATTCCATGTGACTTTAATTAAATCAAACCTTGTCTTTCTCATTGGCTTGAGTGTCTATGATTAACGACAACTCATTGATATACTATGAGGGCATCATGGAGTGTTTTGTAAGTTTTCATGAGTCTAAATGAGTAATTAATTTACATACAAAAAGGGGGACTTTAAGTTACACAGAAAAGGGGAAGTCTTATAAAACAAGGGACTTAGACTCACAAGAGTGGGGAAATTAAACTCTAACAAGTTACTAATAAAAATGAGCTTAATTAAGTTGAATAATTTATATCAGGCCTTAGCCAAAACATAATTCCTAATTTGCATTTCTCACCATCATTCTCCTTGATAAAGAAAACAGAATGAAAATGAGAATTGAGTTCTTCCATCTTCCTGTCATTCATCATCATTATCACATCTTCTCAAATAGCAGTTGATCATTTCTTTGATCTTTCTCTTGCCTCAAATATGATTTTTAAAGCTCTACTTATCATTCTTGGCACTCACTTCCAGCCTTGGCTCATTCTGAGCCCTAGCATTTCCAATGTTATTCTAACAGGACTGAGCAACTCTTTTTGACTTCATCCTCAGTAACTTCCATCTTCTGTACATCTCTTTAGAAAAAAAATTATTTAACTTTTCCTTTGAGTTCCCTAGGTGCCATATCTATCTTTCTAGGCAGATCCATGTTTCCTCCATCTGGGGGGAATAATTTGTGCCTGTGTTTTTATTCTTGAGAGTATCCCATCTCTCTTGAGCTTATTTTATCTATAAAATCTTATGGAGTGGAATCCTACCTAGGCTTTCTCTGAATTTTTAAAACTCTGCGTCTCCGACATCTAAGACCAAACTCTTGTCAGAGTTCAGTCCCCTCACTTATCACAAATGCTAGGGTTGGCTGCTTCCTCCCACAGGCCCCATTATTCCCACTTCAGCAACTAGGTCTTTCATAAATTGGTCAGAATCAGGCCAAGAGGAAATGAGTTTTTTAAATGCTGATCGTACTAAAAAAAATACTAATGCCATAGTCTTTATGAATATCAGAAGTTCTGAAATTATCATGGAACCAGCTATAATGCTACTTGAAAATCAGGTTGCAATATTTTTCAGTGGTCCTATGATTTTATCTGTGTGTATTATTATTATTGGATACAAAATAGGAAGATGCTAGATATGAAAGAATCTTAGTGATCATATATAGCCTTCAGGCTCCTCCTGTTACAGATCAGGAAACTGAGAGACAATGAGTTCTTCCAGGAGAAACACCAGTTAAATTTGGATAAGAATAATAGAATGATGACAACACTAACTGAACTAATGAAAAAAAATGGAAATCATCCAATTTTTTTTCTTTCACATCTTTACACAGGTAGCACTCCCTCCTCAATTCCATCTCTTCAGCTTCTTTTAAAGCAATTAGACTCCTCTGACCTTTCCAGATTCTACCCCACACTCCTCTTCAGTTATTAAGAATCTCACTTTTTAGAAATTACTCTTCTCTATATAGTCTTTGTATTTATTGGTATACGTGATGTATCCTCCCATTAGATTGTAAGCTCTTTGAGTGAGGATCATTTCTTGTTTGTCTATTCCCAATGCCTAGCACAGTGTCATATACTTTTAGCATTATATGTGTGGTGAATTGAATAGAAGCCACAAAATCAAGATTAGGCCATTTTCATTCAACTTTTCTAGTTAGTGAGACCAATTTAAATATGCCTATTTGACTTGGCACCAGATTCCCCTGCCCCACCCTGAATCCCCAATTTGCCCCTCTGGTGCTGGGAGTTCAAAGGAGGGGAACTCCACAAGCCCAGAGCAGGCTGTGGCAGGAAGAATTCCTGCTTTCAAGGGGATCTGGCAAAGGAAAGAGACAAACAGGGGTTAGGATGAATGGAAAGGAAGAAACAACAATGATAAGCAGTCCAGACAGATAAGACATCAAATGGCCTTCCAGGAGTTGCTTTTCAAAAGTTAAGGAAGCCGAAATGTTGGAAACTGCTGGACTGTCAGAGAGATTCCTGATGGCCATTAAGATTGAATGCTCTAGAGGAAGTTTAAGGTTTAGTTTCTCCTAACTGAGAAGACCTTATGAAATCTGAGAAAGATTCTTTCCATTTCAAATATATTTCCCACCTCCACTCTCCCCCACCACTCCCACCCCAGAATTGACGGTTAAATTTATGTCACTAGTAAATATATAACAACCAAATCTCAAGGAAATAAAAAATATATATACAGAACACATTATTAAACTTAATATGAATTATTAACATTTTATCTATCACTTTTTAAAGTCTAGCAATCAACAAAACATTAAACCAAACCCTGATTTGCAGATTTGCATTTGCCAACAACTTCTGGTATATAAATGCTCACAATGAAATTTTAACCATTGGCTCTTTCAAGCAGGCTCTGACATCCCCCTCTATCCAGATGACTTGACCCCACACCCATTTCTCTACTATATAAGGAGAAAAGAAACGACTATTGGAAGATTAGGGGCCAAAACAAGTTAGACAACCAAGCGGGTAAGCTAGAAATGTGAAGAAACATATCTTGTATCGCTAAAAGCTTTTTTTTTTTTTAAACCTATTAGGGTATTGAATCCTGGAAGGGAAAAAAAAGAGCAAGAGAGTCCTTAAGTGAAACTTATTATTTGTTGCTGACCATCTTCCAAGTTCTAATGGAGTAGACGATTTTCAAAGAGAAGTGAGAAGGAAAGGGAGTTGGATAGTTTCCTAAGCTTCCAGCAGTTTGCCTTCAGATAAACAGTGTGTAGTGGAAAGAACTGTAGACTGGGAGCCAGGAAACTGGGGTTCTAATCCCAGCTTTGCCATTAAATAGGTCTGTGACCTTGGCTAAGTTATTAAACTTCTCTGAGCTGGGGTTTCTTTGTCTGTAAAATGAGACTAGATAACAGCCAGCGTCCCTTCTATCTCTAATGTTCTATGAATTATACAAAATCTCCATGGAATGTCCAGGCTCACTATAGGAATAGTCTATAATAATTTTGAGATTCTCTCCCAAATTGATACTCCTGATAGAAACTAGGCCTACCATCTTTTTTCAATGGCAGTGTTTATTTAAATGGGATAGCAACTTGTCACTCCTGATAGAAACTAGGCCTACCATCTTCTTTCAATGGCAGTGTTTATTTAAATGGGATAGCAACTTGTCATGGTAACTGGTAAGACATCTCAGTTTCTATAGTCCATTGGTCTTCATTTCTCATATTTATCCTCCTATGACTGAAAGAAAGGATAAAAGGTCTGAGAACTTTCTTAGTTACCCCTTGAAAAATACAAAGACTACAAAAAAGTCTGGGTTTTTATATTTGTGGATAAGGGAAAGTCCCTTCGGTTTGGGGGGGGGGGTTCAGTTCAATTCAACTCAACAAACTTTGATTTCAAAACGCACTAGAGCTAAATTTCCTCACCTGTTAAAAAAAAGTGTTAGATTAAACTGTTTCTAAGGTCCCTTCTAGTTTGATCATAATAGAATCTGAGTGGGTAAAGAATTCAGAGGTCCTCAAGTCTAACCTGAATAAGAGTCTCCAGTGTTTAAAAAAAATTTCCCAGAGAAATTTAACTCTGGAATAAATAGAATTTTAACTCTGGAATGAATTCAATGAACCTATATTAATGAAAGACTAAAACATAATCTTATGATTTCAAGAGCTGTGGATATTCCTGCTTAGAGATGGAGCTTGGGGAATGGGGAAAGTTACTGCCCAGTCAGAACTATAAATATAATGATCCCAACGGGGTGAGTCTCTGACCTCATTTATTCTTCCTGCCTCACGCCCTGTCATTGGGTCATTTTTCTTTCCAGAGGGCAATCTGTTGCCCAAGCTAACACTCATATCTTGTCCAGTGAAGAACACTGAGGTTTATCCAGGAAAACTCAAAGTCTGAGCTTTTTGGCCTCCAATCAGACCAATCACAATAAGCCACTGGAACCCATATGGTAGTCAATGGAACCAACACTGTATATATGAGGCTGTGAGAAAATAAAATCCAAATAGAATCTAATCAGCCCTTAAAAATCTATACCTTGATCTGCCAGTGGCCCTTCCCTGAATTAACCTGTCACTCAATTCCAACAGATCGACATTCATTTCGTTTTGCTCTCATGAATCATATCATAGGCTCAGTCCTTTGCTTCAAATGACCTGGAAGTCAGGGTGCCTAGTTCTTTGCCTGCATGAAAGGACTTCAAAGCCAATCTGTGTTTTTCTTCTTTTGTGACTGTCTGCTTTCCTGGCGTTCTCACTACTGGCTAAGAACCCCAAAGGACTCCTGCCACCGGCCCTGCTGGAGAATGTGAGGGAGATTTATAAGCTGTGAGCTCATGTTTACTTCCCATTGACTAATGACTTGTCCACACTGCCACATCAGATGCCCTGATTTCAGCTGAAAGTCTGTTTATTTGAGAGAAAGAGAGCGTTTCAAGGGACATGTTGGGTTATTTGATGAAATGCATATATAATCAAGAGCCAAGGTGTAGGTTTCAGGGGGTCACTCTTCTAAACCCAACCCCACGTCATACTCATGACTATTCTGTTTTTCAGTCTTTCATGAATATAATTTGAATGAATTGAATTTGATTTCCCATCTCCATTCCAGAATTAAATTTCAAAGAGAAATTTTAAAACATCTGATTACAAACTGACCCTGAAGCAGGGTGATATTTCTCCTGCTTCTTGTGAATTTCTTATGGATCATAGACCATGCTCTCTGCTGTGGCATCTAGTCAAAGGTCTTCCTAGGATCATGGGATTTTTAGAACAGCACAAGCCCTTAGAAATCATCCAATCTAGTCCAAGGGTTCTTAATTAACTATTTTTGTGTCATGGATCCCTTTGGCAATCTAATGAAATCTAAGAATCTCTTCTCAGAATAATGTTTTAAAATCACAAAACAAAATATATGGGATTAGAAAGGAAACCAATTATATTTAAATATAATTATTAGCCCATTAAAGAAACAATATCACAGACCCAGGTTATGAACTCCTGATGTAGTTCAAGTCTAACCTAAATAAGAATCCCTGGTGTTAGGGGCAGCCAGGTGGCTCAGAGAGTAAGTGCATGGGCTCCAGTGTTGTGGTGACCTGGGGATCAAAACCGGGCTCAGATGCTTAGCACCACGCCTAGAAATAACTGGCTGTGTAACCTTGAGAAAGTTACTTAACCCCGATTGCTTAAAAAAAAAAAAAAAAGAATCCCTGGTGTTTAAAAAAAAAAATTCCCAGAGAAATTTTAACTCTGGAATGAATAGGAGAAATTGAATTCAATGAATTCATGAAAGACTTTCACTTTATAGATGGGAACCACAAGGTTGGCAAAAGTGAAGTGAGTTGTTTAAGGTCAGGCAGGTAAGATCTGTCCATATCTTCTAACTCCAAATTCCTTGTACATTTCACTATATCATCCTTCCTTCCTCTGCCCTTTCCACTCTTAATCATTTAAGTTATAGGTAAGGGTATGCTGGCAAATGTTTAACAATCAGCTTTTCAGAAAAGAAAAAATAAATGCAAGACACACTTTTTAGCTTAATCTACATTGTTTACATTTTCTCCATTATTTTCTAAGTTTGGACAATCAACAAAACAATAAATCAAACTCTTATTTGTAACATTTGCTAATTTCCAAGGTGTAAATGCTCACACTGAAAATTTAACAATTGGACAGGTAAGAACTGACTCCAATACACTCCTAACATGCCATAGAAATAATCTGCAGATGACATTTAGAAACAAGATCTTAAAAGTTAGGATAACAATATTACATAACAGTATATGATATATTTTTATTTCATGCTGACAAATAAAAAATGGCTCCTGAAGATGAGTAAACTGTGTCCTGAGGCTAACATAACTAACGTCCTTATCAACTGAGAAGAAAAATTCAATTTGCCTTTAAATGATGTTTATAGTATATACTATTTCTATCATTTAGCTTTAAGAACCTCAGAAGATTATTAGACCTAATCCCTCCTTCCTTTCAATAAATATCACCTCCATTTTATAGGGGACACAACTAAGTCCAAAAGGAATTAAATGACTTCCCTGAGGTCACACCGTCAACAGCCTAAGTTAATAAAGTTTGACATTTTTAAATACACAAGGATTTTATTAAGTACCAAGAAGGAACAGCTTTAATAAATACTTGTTGATTGATTGAGCTATGTGCTCTCTGGATAGCTCCAGATAAAGCCACTGCTATGCAATAATGACAGTGTCAGGACTGCAAAAGGGAAAGTCTTGATTAATACTCTTTTGATTCCTATCAATGTACATGCCCATCTGCTTTATATAGTCACACCCACAGTCCTTTCCACACATGAATGTGTATAAACTTGTCTTATTCCACAGATCTAGCTATTCTAGGAAGGGCATCTGGGGAGTTATTTTATGTCCCCTTTATGAGGTCTAAGATACCCAACTTTTTAAGTTCCCAACTCAACAATGAATTTGGAATCTGGAGACCTGAATTCAAATCCTAGTTCTGTTGTTTACTACGTCTGTGACACTGAGTTTATCTGTTCAGGTCTATGCTTCCTCACCTGTAAATAAGATTAGACTAGGTGGTCTCTAAAATTCCTTGCAGCACTAAGTCCAATAGTTTTCATTTAAAAACTCCTAAAAAGCAGGAATGAAATTAGCACAGAACTATCTACATTGCTGGAGAAGGAAATAGCAAACCACTCTAGTATCTTTGCCAAGGAAACCCCAAATGGGATCACTTAGAGTCACGACCGAACAACAACAAAAATCTACATAAGAAGTTCTCAAAGATACATGTTGAATAAATAGTTTTCTCCAGAGCACAGGGAACCCAGTCATGACGGGATCCCATCAGTCTGTTCATGTAATTTCCCAAGGTTATCCTATTACCCTCTTGTGGTTACAAAATCATGGCAGACTTCTTTTCAAGTGAGGAAACTAAGGCTGTCAGAGGGAAAGAAGCTTGATAAAAGCCCCTCAGTGACCCAAGAACACAACTGTATAACCTAAGCTTCTAGCCAAAGTCCAGGTCTTCATCCAAATACAAAACTACTGATTTGACATGTGGATAATTAGGCTAAAATATTTCGAGTGATTATGAATCTCATTTAGTAGGCTCTGCAGTGTTCCAGGGCTTGGTTCAATCAACACAATGTCATCTACAAATAGTATCATTGAGAGGACCTCACCTCTTCCATTTGGATTCAGTAATAGGCATCCTCAAATCAAATGCCATTGGTAAGTACGCGCTTCTATTTTATGCCTCATTTGACACTAATAATCAAAGGACCATTAATCAAAGTTCTCTCTCAACTTTTAAGGAATTTTATATGATTTTTAATATACTCATAGTACACACTTTGTTGGAAAAGAGTTAAGATGGCATTTTGTTCTACTAAAATATATGGTCGATCAAAGTAGGTTGCAACATATTACCAAGGAGAAATTGTACAAGAGAAATGAAATAATGAATGATTCAAGAGTGATGAAATGTAAGTTCTTGAAGACCCTAGAAAAGCTCTGAATATGGGCCAAAGGAAAAGCAATAAGCATTCCCAAGACTGGACCAGCTGAGATAAGAGAGACATCATCAGAAGATTGACCACTGGGAGAAAAAAATTTTAGGCATAGCAATTCATTATATCAGCAACTAGGGTATGGAGGGATTTATGTGAATATTAATTAAAGAAGCACCCATCAGGGTGGAGTCACATTTTTTGAAGGACATTAACAAACAGGGCACATTTGCACAAAGGCAAATAGAAGACTTAGAAGACAGAAAACTATGTCATATGAGGATTGAATGGGGGGAAAAACCACAGAAGGTTTAGACTGGAAAAGCAAAGAACTGGGGAACAAGAGGTACATGATAGAAGTCTTCAGGGATATAGAGTACTGTCATGTGGAGAACTGATTAGTAACACTTTGGCCCCAGAGAGAAGAACTAGGAAGTCACACAGAAGCAGATGAGATTTGTTGAAAATCTTCAACTGTTATGCGATCAGTTGTCAGAGATGCTGTCCAGGGTATTCCTATGAAGGATCAGGTCAAACTACATGATCTCTGAGGTGCTTTCCAACTCAGAGATTTTGTGATTCTGTGAAGTTTTGAAGTCCTCATATCTTCTTCCCTTCTTTCCACTTGAATTCATCATGGTCATCATCCAAATTCACACCCAATGTTCTCCATGAAAACTAGGAAAATTGTATGTACTTCAATTTACCCATACAGTGATCATGGATCCAGCACTGAACACATCCTTCACTATAATACAGTCCTGCAAAGTAAGGAGACAGGCCCCAAGGTAGCACTAAAGAGAATCATACCAGAGCTATATGTGACTTCAATAGATCTGTGATTTCAATGTGGGTATTCTCTACCCCAGTACAATTTGTCACCCATATGGGCCATCTCATCCTGTGTGATTCTTACTCATGTCCTTCCATAAATTGCCTGCATGAAGACCACCTCACATGCTGCCAGGGGGTGGGGGAGAGGAGTACAGCTTAACCCTAAATCTCTTGATTTTGCATGGACATTAATGGCTAACTATTGGTATGACTCAATCTGGCTACATGAAATCCCTTCTCCTTTTCTGGTCATACGTTTCCCTGAGGATATCCTTTACATTCTCCCATATTCATCACTGGTAATATGTTGCATTCCACCACCATCTACTATGTACCTTTGTGCTGCCCTTTGGCTGGCCTATACCTTCACTGGAGATTGTGATATCTCAACTCAGCTACCTGTGTGATGTTAGAGAAGTCAATAAGACCTTCTGGGTGGGGACCACACATTCCATCTTTTAAAATGAAACACTCCTAGCTATTCATTTCTGATAGCGATAAACTAGAGTCTTACTGTTGTGCCTTCCTCAAGTGTCCTTAGCCATGTTCAGAGTCCAGGGAGTGGTACCATCTTAGAGGTGAAACTTTGATGTACTTGGAGAACTTGGAAGAAAACCCATTATATGGGGGCCTCTTTGGATGGCTCTAACTGATGTCCTAGGTGGAATTCATGCTTTGGAAAGGAATGAGAAGAGATGATCTCTAAAGTCCCTTTTATAACGCTAAAACCAAGTAAGAGTCTCCTGAAGTGATCTCACTGAGACATTTGGTCAAAGTTCAAGTAAGCCAAGACTCACCTCTCAGGGCCACTCCTGGTTGATAGGGATCTTCCTCTTCACAGGACACTAGCTTTATAGCAATGTTTGGTACAGTGCCTGACTGACATAGCAAATTCGTGATAATTGCTTACTGAATGACTGGCTACTTTCACTCTTTAAAAATATTCTATTGATGGCATTTGTTTTCACAGCACCTTTATTTCTAAATATATCCCTCCCCTGCTCCTCCCTACAGAGCTATACATTATAAAAATAAAAGAGGGGAGGGGATAAAAAGGAGGGGAAAAAGAAAAAAAAAAAACTTAGCAAAATTAAGCAATACCTCAACACAGTCTGACAGTATATTCAATGTTCCACACTCGGAGCCCCCCCCCCCCCATCTCTGCAAAGAAGGGAAGATGGTGCATTTTCTCATCTCTTCTTCGGGACTAGTCATTATAATTATGTGTCATTCGCTATTTTTTATTGCTGTTGTTCTTTCTAATTACTTTATCGTGGTCATAATGTATATTTTCCTGGTTTTCCTTACTTCACTTTGAATAAGCTAAGTGATGTGGTAGCTGGAATGCTAGGCCCAGAGTAAGGAAGACATGAGTTCAAATGTGAACACAGACATTTACTAGTTGTGCGACCCTTGGCACTTAACTTCCATTTGCCTCAGTTTCCTCATTTGTAAAATGAGTATGATAATAACATCTACCTTCCAGGGTTGTTGTGAGGATCTAAAGAGATAACTGTAAAGCACTTAGCACAGTGCCTAGAATATGTTGTGTTATATAAATGCTAGCTATTATTTTCACTATTATTATCAATTGATATATCTTTCCATACATCTCTAAATTTTCATATAACTTATTCCCTACAGTGCAGTACTGAATCACAATCACATACCACTATTTATTCCACTGTTCCCCAATCAATGCACATCCATTTTGTTTTTAGTTCTTTACTGCTACAAAAAGCACAACTGCGAACATTTTGGTGGAAAGGGAACCTTTCTCTCTTTGACTGTCTTGGGGAGTCTAGCAGTCAGAGGGACCTATGAGTGAAACAGGGTTGACCTTTTTAGTCACCTTCTTAGTAGGATTCAAAACTGCTTTCAGAATGATTAGACCAATACATATCACTTTACCAACAGTATATCGAGGTGCTTGCCTTTCCACAACCCCCAATACCCATCTTTTGTTACCTTTGCCAAGTGTGGAATAAAAGTTCCTAATTGCCTTGATTTGCTTGTTTTCTTATTATTAGTGATTTGGAGCAATCTTTGGAGCTACTTTCATGGAAATCTAGTGAACCAAACTTCATAGTTTAGATTTTTTTTTTTTTGGATGGGAAGGGATGGAAACGGGTCAGGGCGGGGTTAGTGACACAGAAATGACTTAAGAGCAGTAGCCACTCCAGAAGACCTCACTGTAAGCACCCCTCCCTTAACCACCTCCACCCAGTAAATAGCTACCCCTTCTGTATACTCAATTAAGAACCAGTATTCACTAGAAAATTTGATTCTAGAAGGATATTTTTCCAAAATGTTAAAAGTAGACAGTGAATCAACATCAAGTTACCTAAGAAAACAACTGCTTTCCCTACAATCTTCCCAATCCTTGGCAGCCAGAGGTGCTATATGAAGATAACTCGATCTCTCTCTATAATCTCAGTCGGGCTGGGGCTGCAGGTATCTGGCCATTACATTAAGCATGAGGTGCTTAAACTTCTGTGTTATCTTTGGGCAACCTGTTGCCCATCAGCTCCAAAAAGAAAACACAAGAGGTAGCTGATTCAAATTGGATATGTTCTCTTCAGGGAGCCAAGTCAGTATTTCTAAGTGTCTGTGCTGACAGATGGAAAAGCCAGGCCTTTTCTTGGACTACCTAAAAGTCTTGGAAACCCTGGTTGACTCTATCCCATTCTGCTTCATTGCTTCCCAACTTCAAGAATCCATGATTCCATCCATGTGGGCACTCCTGCCACAAGCACATGTTGCCATCTCTCTATTAACCCTAAGAAGACGATTTCATAAGGTGCATCTCCTTTTAATTTCTTTTTCAATGTGCCTATCACCCTTACATATTCTCTTCTTGCTGTCCTGTGTTGAGTTGTACTCACTTTCTTTTTTCATATCTTCAAATTAAATTTGGTCTAGTTTGTGTTGTATTTAGTGTCCTCTGTTAAACTGTTAACTCACTAAGGACAAAAAACAGGCTATTTCTTTAATATCTCTTCCCTTCATAAAAACAGTAGGGGGGTGGGCAGAAGACTGTAAGGATATAAGTCAGAACCCAACCAAAATCTTCAATTTTTCTCCAAGGTCACAGGTCTTGTTTCTATTTGCCTAGGAAGGAAGGGTGGGTGGGGAAGGGCAATATTATCCCCAAATGTGTTATCTCAATACAGGATTAATGCCACCTCCCTAAAAAAAACCCTAGAGAGTCCTAAAGTCAACGTCAGCTCTGCTCCAATCACAGCCCCCACCCAATGTTACCACATGGGTGCCTCTCATATAGAAAAAAGATTTCCTTCACCCTTTCTACATATACTGTTGGGTCTAAGAAACCTTTACACGGATTTATTCCTATGGAAAGAGTTAATTCATACAAAATAGGAAGAGTGAAATAAAATTTAGAGAGCACGAAAATAATCTAGTCACTTGACCCATTGGCCTCCTTTAACCTTTATTTAAAAATAATTAGTATTAAAATAAGAACACATTGCCTATTAGACTCACAGATATGTGAACAATTTATGAAGAAACAAGAGATAGAGACCAAAGTTAGGTGTAAAGTGGATATTTTTTATTGCATTAAATTAAAAAAGATTTTGTGTAAAATAAATGCAGCTTTGAGAAGAAAAGCAAAAAATGGAGGAAAAATGTATAGACAGTTTATCAGATAAAGGTCTCATATCTAAAACATATATAGAACTTTGTGAAATCTATAAGAATATGAGACATTCTCCTATTGGTAAGTGACCAAAGGATATGAATGGGCAGTTTTGCAATGAAGATGTTTCTTTTCCTTTAGGCAACGTGGCTAAGGTGTTTTACATGACCTCACATGGAGAATGGGTATCCTATTCTTTGTATTCTGGAAAGGTGGGAGAGAGGGTGGCAAAAAGGAGAGCATTTGACATTCTATATTTCCTTTTTCCTCCTTCAATTTTATTTTTTCCTCAACCACATGTTATATTTATTTCACATTTAATTTTTCCAATTGTGTATAAAAGATATTTTAAGTCAAAAATAATTAGTATTTACTTAGTATCACTTTAAGGCTTGCAAAGCACTTGACATGTAATCTCATTCAATCCTCACAATAATCATATAAAATAGGTGTTATTATTATTCCTATTTTATAAATGAAAAAACTGAGGCCTCACATGGCTACTAAGTATCTGAGGCAGGATTCCTGATTACAAATCCAGGGTGCTAGCAACGACTCCATCTAGCTGCCCTATTTTAATCCCCTTAGTGTCTTCCTAATCCCCCAAGGGGTCAGCTCACATAGGAAAAGACGCAGTGTCATCTTGAGCCAGGAAAGGTCTCTCCTCTCCAATTCTACTGCTAGAATGACCATTTCTTTTTTTCCCAGAATTCTGTGCTAATTCTGGCTCTATCCAATTTTTAGTCCCTTAGACTTACCCTCTGGTACATGTTTATCCCCTGTGCCCTTCATTCAACCAGTAGTGAATAACCTTCACTATATGGTTAAGCCTCAGTACTCTGCCTGCACATTGACACCTATCCATTGACCTCTTGTCCTTAAATTTCACTGCCTACACTCCCATGCATAGATTTCTAATTGTCTACATTGCACTTGGTGTGTTTGCTAGTAACGCTCAGGATGTGGAAGAAAACTGGGTTCTGATTCAAAGCCATAGGCATTCTATTGAACATCCATGTCTAATCTCATTTTCTTGGCTCAAAGTTACAGAAAACACCCATTTAGATATAGTGCCTGATAGTATGGAATGTACTGAAAGATGTTGTTGACAGAATTAGCAATTTACAGCCTGGAAAGAAAATGAATGTTGAACTTACACACCGTGCAGAAAAGAAACTTTTTTCCCCCTGATACTTTCCAAATGTTGAGGAGACTTATGACATCCTTCTTTCCCCAGTTCATGATTATAATAAGAAAAATCAATTTTGTACATATATGTAGAATAATCACTAAGAAAAAGTCAGCTGGAGGTTTAGGGAGGGTGGAAGCCGTCTGGGTACTTTAAAAAATTAAGAACATTTTAAAAAAAAAGGCCAAGCAGATAAAACAAAAAAAGGATATGCCTCTTTCTTATCTCTCGTCAGGGTATATGTGTGTAGGGGGAAAGTCTACAAGTTTGTTCCATTTGAAAAGGAAGAAAGCCATTTCTGAAAGCTATTTCCCACATTGGGATGATGTCATGCACCTATCAATCTACCCCATGGACATAGGACAAGTGAACATAGCTTCTGATCATGGGATCAGAATAATACTAAGCCAAAACTACCTGAGATTAGTGATATGCCTCTTCCCCATATGGTTGCCTCCATTTCACAGCAGCTCTGAAATAAGACTGAAATGCACTTGTCATTCTCTCTCCCACAGATAATTGAGCTTTGTTTAAGACCCATTTATATATTTAGGCTTATGCCTAAGAAAAGACCATAAGTTCAACTACTGGGTTTTAGATACCATTTGTTAATAATGTTCCCTTTTCTGACTTGCTAAAAGTACATATTGACTTCATGTAGCATAAGCAAGCTTTAAAAAGGTCCTTGCATTTTTTTTAGGTAGATACCTATGGAACTTAAAACATTTTTAAAGCACCCACTATATATAAAACTCTACTAAGCATCCCATGGGGATATGAAAATGAAAATGACCTTGTCCTTGCCCTTGAAGAGCTTAAAATTCAATGGGGGAGAAGGGGAGAGAGGGGAACAGAATCAAAGCATGTATATAGATAAGAGAAATTATTTTATTTACATTTTAAAAATAGATTTTAATTCATATCAAAGCATGTATATAGATAAGAGAAATTATTTTATTTACATTTTTAAAATAGATTTTAATTCATATATTTTATTTTCATATTGCCTAGATTCCCCGTCCATATCTCTCCCTCATCCCCCTTCCCAAAGATCCACATCTTAAAACAATTTTTTAAAAGGTGAAAAAGAAAAAAAGTCAGCAAAACTGAACATTAGCCCCCCCCCCAATACATTATTTAAAATGTTGAAGATATATTTTTTCTAGGTCTGTGATTCACAAGCAAAGAGAATTCCTGGTGGAAAACTCTTTAGCAATGATGTTGAGCACTTTTTCCGCATTTTATAGTCCTAGAGAGTTGCTAGAGGACTGAGAGGTTAAGTGACTTGTCCAGAATCATGTGACCAGGATGTTTTAGAGGCCAGACTCAAACCCAAGTCTTCCTGATTTTAAATTTAGATCTCTCTCCACTATGCCAAGCCTTTAATGTTAGAAGACAGAAGGTGAAAAATGCAATAAATAACAAAAACAATTCCTAGACAATTTACAATAAGAAAATTTGAGGAAGAAGAAATTGTTTTTAGCTAGGGGAGTAAGGCTAGGATGAAATGTACCTGAATTGGGCCTTCAAAGTATAAGATGTCAACAGGTGGTGATGTGGACATGGTAGCACAGGTCAGGCTGAGAGAAATAGAATAGTCTAGTTTGACTAGAACTTGTATGTGAATCCCATGAAAAAAGACCAGAAAAACAGAAGTGAGTGAGATTGTGGTGAGCCTGAAATGCCAGGCTAAGGAATTGATATTTATCCTCTGTGTAAGCAAGTCTATGAAGTTGTAATCAAAGACTTAGATGTTGTAAGTCTCCCATCACTCCTTCCCTGACTATAAAGTCTAAGTTCCTTGGGTAAGGGTTGTGTCTTAATCATCTTTGTACCTTCTACTACGTAGGGAGGTTATCTTATGCATTTGTTGTTCAGTTTTTCAGTCATGTCTGATTTTTGTGACCCCATGAACCAAGTGTCCATGGGATTTTCTTGACAAAGATACTGGAGTTGTTTGCCATTTCCTTTTCCAGTTTTATGCAGGCTCAGGGTCATGCAGCTAGTAAGTGTCTGAGGTCATATTTGAACTGTAGTCTTTCTGATTTGCCACCTAGCTGCCCTATCTTACACATTTCAGTCATTTTTCAGTCATGTCTGATTCTTTGTGTCCCCATTTGGTTTTTTTTTTTTTTGCAAAGATATTGGAATGATTTGCCATTTCCTTCTCCAGTTCCTTTTACAGATGAGGAAACTGAGGCAAACGGGGTTAAGAGACTTGCCCAGGGTCACACAGCTAGTAAGTGTCTGATGTTAGATTTGAGCTCTTGTCTTTCTCACTCCAGTAGAGTCCACTGCACCACCTAGTTGCCCATCTTATACATACCAAATACTTAATAAATATTTATGGAGTTGGGCTGCATTGAATATTTCTAACTTTATCCTAAAGCACTCTCATAGTAAACAGGTCAAGAGTTAACTACTTGTGGGTTGAGTTGTAAATAGTTCTGCATTTAAGTACCTTAGTGCTTTTGGATTCCTCTTTATCTGGTCTACAGAACAATGAGAAGAGGACCTTTGTTCTCCCCATAGACACTACACATTCCTGTGCATTTGTAGACATGTCCATCACAAATACACAGAATTATGAAAGCAGATGTGAGATCCCAGAACTCATTTTCTAGTTTTCTTTAAAAAAAAAAAAAAGGAAAAAAATCAGTCACTCTCAACAAGGAAAGGCGCACCCAGGAGCTAACAGCTGAAAGCACCAAACACCTCTCGCAACAGTAATACAACAATGCAATACAAACTATACCAACTAGTGGTCCAGTGGGCTCTAGCTACCCACAAAATCGCAGAAACTAGCTGATCAAATTATTAAAATAGTTCATTTTAGGAAATTCTCTGTCTGTGGTTTGAAGGAGGAATCCTAGAGTGCATTCTGAAGAGAAAAGCCTCTGCCAAGCCATTATTTATAACTGTGTAACCATGACAGCCAATCTGTTCCATTTAGTTCAGCTTAACAGCCTCCACCAGTCATGATTCAGGGAAAAGTAGGCTGAGTGGAACAGCCTACTTGTGTGCGGGTGTTCAAAGAACAGTCGCCTCTCTATGGGCTTATGACCCAGTCCTCCTTTTTCGTGAGGATGAAAAGACTTCTCAGGAATGCTGTGCTGCTACACTGGATAATCAGCAGAGTTTAATGTTCTGACTTCTATTCTTCTCCCATGCTGGTGTATGTGTGTGTGTGTGTGTGTGTGTGTGTGTGCGCGCGTGTGTGCACACGCACATCGCACCATGGGTGGCTTTCCTATTTGTCATCAATGTTACACCTGCACAAAATGAGTGGCCCCAGGGAGAAGAGTCTGCTTCTTCCCTGCGCCACCACAATCACCATCACCACCACCAAGCAGCACCACCACCATGACTGCCAACCACAAACACTAACACCAAAACCAACAACAACCAGCACCAGCGCCACCATGACTGCCAACCACAAACACTACCACCAACACCAAAAACAACCAGCACCAGCGTCATCACGACTGCCAACCACAAACACACTAAAACCAACAACAACCAGAACCACCATGACTGCCAACCACAAATACCACCAACACCAAAACCAACAATAACCAGCACCACCATGACTACCAATCACAAA
>NW_027186523.1:15846179-15846353 GCF_028583685.1 Petaurus breviceps papuanus
AAACAACAATAACCATCACCAGCACCATCATGACTGCCAATCACAAATACCACCACCAACACTAAAACCAACAATAACCAGCACCACCATGACTACCAATCACAAATACCACCACCAATACTAAAACCAACAACCATCACCAGCATGACCATAACTGCCAACCGCAAACACCAC
>NW_027186523.1:15846363-15880427 GCF_028583685.1 Petaurus breviceps papuanus
ACCAACACCAAAACAAACAACCAGCACCAGCACCACTATGACTACCAATCACAAATACCACCACCAACACCAAAACCAACAATAACCATCACCAGCACCACCATAACTGCCAATTACAAACACCACCACCACCACAATAGTCTAGCTGGAGCTCCTTAATCCCTGCCTTTCCTCTCCAAGAAGGAAGGGGGAAGAGGTGTAATGGACAAT
This sequence comes from Petaurus breviceps papuanus, assembly GCF_028583685.1. Taxonomy (NCBI): domain Eukaryota; kingdom Metazoa; phylum Chordata; class Mammalia; order Diprotodontia; family Petauridae; genus Petaurus; species Petaurus breviceps. The sequence goes on from NW_027186523.1 coordinate 15,846,574, forward strand.
CATCTCAGATTTATAATCTTGGCATTATCCTTGACTCCTTGTCTTCACTCATCCCACATATCTAACCAGTTGCCAAATGAAGCTGTTTTTAATCTTCACATCTCTCTCACAGCTGACCCCTTTTTTCTCTTCCCAGAACTCAGCTCCTCATGCCTCTTACCTAGTTTTTTGCAATGGCCCTCACCTGGTCTCCCTGCTTCAAATCCCTCAGCTCTTCAGTCCATTCTCCATTCTATGTCAAAGTAATCTTCCTCAGTTGCAGATGTGAGGATGTCACTCCCCTACTAAGTCAACACTAGTGGCTCAATATTCCCCTCTTTGGTTTCTTCCTAGAAGATTCAGCCTATCTCCCACCTTCCATAAAAAGCTTTTCCTGAGGGTCTTTCCTCCCAAACCACTAAATTCTTGGTTTTTATGCTGTAAATACTATTACATGTACATTTTTCTCCTCCGTTTGAATGTAAGCACTTTTAGAGCAGGAATTGTTTCATTCTTCATATTCCCAGCACTTAACACAGTGCCAGGTACAAAGGTGAAGTTTAATAAATGCTTATTGGTCATGTTGACCAATATTCCCAAACCCTGGGGAAAAGTACAGAAAACATCTGTTTTTACATCTGATGCCCTAGTTAAATTGTCTGTGACTGAACCCTGTGGGAAGAAATGTTTCCCTTCTAAGTTTCTACTCGTAGGAAGTGGGCATGGCAGTGGCCTGTGACTACTAAGCCATTTGTAGACACTGAAAATGGACCTTTGGGACAAATTTAGTTACGTATTAGCGTTTATCAACCTCTGTTCTAGGAAAATCAAGTTTGCTGTTTTTCTTCCTCTCAAGTTCTTTGCAGCAAATATTTAAATTATAATTAATCTTCCCAACCACTTCAGTCAAACAGCCATTTTAAAAATAGATTATCACTATAAGGACAGGAACCATTTTAATTGAAGTTGCCAATGAAGGAGGCAATACAATGATCAAGTAGGTTTAATCTGGATGAAGGGCAGTTTATTACCTCTATCCCACTTAGATTAAGTGAAAAAGATGAAACATTATTTAAACCAGGTCAGAGCACCTTAGTTGTTTAGTAGGTGTAACCAAGGCCTACACTCCAACAAATTAGCTTTAGACTAAGTACAAAAATTCCTTGATCAATTTAGATTGGACATCAAACCATTAATGCCTACTGATTGGTACTAGATATTCACCCAGTTGAGGAGAGTACTATAATAAACTGAAAGGGGAGTTCTTGTAATACATTTAAGGGGGTCTCTTTGAAAGCCACTGGATAAATTGGAATAAGGAATTCCATTCAGATAGGCTGAGAGTTTTGTGTAGGGCATGTGTAAAACTAGGAAGCAGATATGGAGTCCCATATTCTAGTGTCTAATTAATTAGAGGTGGAAGCCTCCAGCCAAACTCATGAGAAGGAATTGCTAAGGGGAATGATGGGGTGGGGTAGAGGCAGAGTTTCAGCTTCAGGCTCCTCTTCCCCACCCCTACCTCTTCCTTGGCTGGAGGAGAATCTTAGGAACTTATGTGAATCAGATTTGGAGCATGCTCAAAACATCCTGGGGCCATCTGTGCCTGGTGGCAGTGACTCCAATGGGAAACGATGAGGAGAGGTTGGTTCAAGACTCTACAAGAAGCCCAACAAAAAAGCTACATGAGGAGTACATCTTAAAAACTCTCATAAAAGGATTTCTGGGAAGTCGCTGAGTTACTTCCTTGCATACATACTTTCTCAGCCTGAGCACACATTCTTTTGGACTCTGTATTGGTTTAGAGTATGTCACACACTTTGGGGTAGGGGGATGTTTTGTGCCAACTGTTCTTACCATTCCACTTCTGCAAATATCCCTCTCTGAAAGCTAATTGAATCAAGCTGAATAAGTGGTAACAATTGATAACCAGAGGGGAAGGACACCACTGGGATATTGTGAGCTGTGATCTCCCAGCCCCTCAGAACTAGCTCTGGAGCCCTGTGGGATGTACCTACTTCAGCTCTCTCTGGGAATATATTTGTTCTGTGAAATTTGGATTCAGTCAAAGGGCCATGGTTGGGGACCACAGGTTCCCCACCTCTGAGTTAGACCATAGACTTAAAGAGGGGGAATAATGAATAATCAGTTTAGAAATACAGTCTAGAACCAGATTGTGAAGAGCTTTAAATGGGGGGAATAGAGTAGTTTGTATTTTATTTTGTGGGTAATAGGGAGCCACAAATGCTTTTTGAGCAGAAGAGTGTCATGGTCAGGATTGTGGCTTAGAAATATCAATTTGAGTTGGAGAAGATGTGGGAAAATTGGAACACTAATGCATTGTTGGTGGAATTTTGAACTGATCCAACCATTCTGGAGAGCAATCTGGAACTATGCCCAAAGAGCTATAAAACTGTGCTTACCCTTTGACCCAGCAATACTACTTCTAGATCTGTATCCCAAGAGATCATAAAAATGGGAAAAGGACCCTCATATACAAATATATATATATATAGAGAGAGAGAGAGAGAGAGCAATTCTTTTTTTATTTAATTCTTTAATTTATTAATTTGTTTGTTTCCTTTTAGTTTACAGGATTCAATTCCACAATTCCTTGAATTTCACATTTTGTCCCCCTCCCTCCCCTCCCCCCCATGGCGTCTTATAATCAAGTATAGGATCTGTAAATACTTTCACATTATACAATGGTCAGGTTATAAGGATGGATTGTACCAGCTGGAATGAAAAATGGTAAAGAGGACATAAAATCAAATAAGAGAATGAAAAAGATCAGGTATTTTGCTTCCACCTGGATATAAATTTAGTTCTTTCTAGTTCTTTCTCTGGATGCACACATTTCTCTCCATCATGCGTCTTTTGGGATTGACTTATATCCCTGCATTGTTGAGAGGAGTCCAGTCTATCAAAGTTGGTCATCACACATACGTTGTGTCTGTAATTGTGTACAAATTCCTCTTGGTTCTACTCTTCTCACTCAGCATCAGTTCTTTTAAGCCTCTCCAGGTAAATATGAAGACCGCCTTCTCCCCGTTTCTTATAGCACAATAATATTCCATAACATGCATATACCACAACTTGTTCAGCCATTCCCCAATTGATGGACACCCCCTTAATTTCCAATTTTTTGCCACAACAAAAAGAGCTGCTATAAACATTTTTGTACATATGGGTCTTTCTCCCATTTCTATGATCTCTTTGGGATATAACCCTAGGAGTGGTATTGCTGGATCAAAGGGTATGAAAGTATTTATAGCCCTTTGGGCATAGTTCCAGATTGTTCTCCAGAAAGGCTGGATCAGTTCACAACTCCACCAACAATGCATTAGTGTTCCAGTTTGCCCACATCCTCTCCAGCATTTGTCATTTTCCTGTTTTGTCATCTTAGCCAATCTGACTGGTGAGATGTGGTACCTGTAATGAGAATGTAAATTTTTAAGATCTTCCCTGCCCCTAGGCTAAAGTGCACGTGGAGCCTGGGGTGGGAGGCTTGTTTTTCAGTAGATACTTCTTGATTGGCCAGTGAGTCAATAAGGTTGTTACATTCTCTGAGCCAGGAGAAGGCTATATAAGCCCTGATGTGTAGCTTTGTTTTGGGACTCACTTTGAGAATTGTTCTGTGATTTGATCTGAATTCTGGGAAGCTGTTGTTGAGAGTCCCCCGGCTTTGAAAAACCCAGATGCTGATTTGGTATGGATGTAATGGTTGGACAGTTTGGAAATCTGTCTACTTGATCTGTTTCTGTCTTGATAATTCTGTCTGTATGCTTTGAAGTTGGGGTGCTGACCTTTTTGCCCTGAACAAGGTAAACGACATATGGTCTGACTGATTAAAGTAAGCTTGTTAACCCATTTTGAGTTGCTTTCCTTTAACAAAGCAGATCCAAGAACCTGTGGTAGCTGCAAACCCTGAGGACGCTTGGGGTGCTTGCTGCTACAGTACCTCAGAGTTGTTTTGATTTGCATTTCTCTAATCAATAGTGAATTAGAGCATTTCTTCATGTGCTTATAGATAGCTTTAATTTCTTTCTCTGAAAACTGCCTGTTCATATCCTTTGCCCATTTATCAATTGGGGAATGACTTGTATTCTTATAAATTTGACTCAGTTCTCTGTATATTTTAGAGATGAGTCCTTTGTCAGAGACATAGGTTGTAAAGATTCTTTCCCAATTTCCCACCTCCCTCTTAATCTTGGCTACATTGGCTTTATTTGTACAGAAACTTTTCAATTTCATGTAGTCAAAATCCTGTTTCATATACTTAGAGAATCAAGTAAAAAACTGCTTGAGACAATAAATAAATTTGGCAAAGTTGCAGGATATAAAATAAACCCACATAAATCCTCAGCATTCCTATATATTTCCAATGAAACTCAACAGCAAGAAGTAGAAAGAGAAATCCCATTTAAAGTTACTGTAGACATTATAATATATTTGGGAATCTACCTGCCAAAACAAACCCAGGACCTGTATGATCATAACTACAAAACACTTTTCACACAAATAAAGTCAGATCTAACTAATTGGAAAAATATCAATTGCTCATGGCTGGGTCGAGCTAATATAATAAAAATGACAATTTTACCTAAATTAAATTATATATTTAGTGCCATACCAATTAATTTACCAAAAAACTACTTTATAGAGTTAGAAAAAATAGTAACAAAATTCATCTGGAAGAATAAACGGTCCAGAATATCAAGGGAATTAATGAAAAAAATGCTAGGGAAGGTGGACTAGCTTTACCAGATTTCAATCTGTACTATAAAGCAGCAGTCATCAAAACTACTTGGTACTGGCTTAGGAATAGAGGAGTGGATCAATGGAATAGATTAGGCACACGAGATTCAGAAGTCAACGACTACAGTAATGTATTGTTTGATAAACCCCCAGACCCTGGTTTTTGGGATAAGAACTCACTATTTGACAAAAACTGCTGGGAAAACTGGAATATAGTATGGCAGAAACTGGACATAGACCATTATCTAACACCATATACCAAAATCAAGTCTAAATGGGTTCATGATCTAGGTATAAAGGTTGATACTGTAAGCAGTCTGCTAAAACAAGGAATAGTTTACCTATCAGACTTGTGGAGAGAGAGCAATTCTTTATGTAGTGGCCAAGAATTGGAAATTGAGGGGGTGCCCATCAATTGGGGAATGGCTGAACAAGTTGTGGTATATGAATGGAATGGAATGCTCTTGTGCTGTAAGAAATGATGAACAGGTGGACTTCAGAAAAACCTGGAAAGACTTATATGAATTGATGCTGAGTGAAGAGAGGAGAAGTAGGAGAATATTGTACACAGTAACAGACACATTGTGCGATGACTAGCTTTCACAGACTTGGCTCTCCTCAGCAACACAAGGATCTAAGACAACTCCAAAAGACTCCTGATAGAAAATGCTATCTATATCCAGAGAAAGAACCATGGAGACTCAATGCAGATTGAAGCATAATATTTGCCCTCTTTTTTCTGTTTGTTTCTTCTTTCTCGTGGTTCTTCCCATTGATCCTAGTTCTTTACAACATGACTAATGTGAAAATATGTTTAATATGAATGTATATGTAGAGCCTATATCAGATTGCATACTCTCTTAGGTAGGGGGAGGGTAGGAAGAGGAAGAAGATTGATTTAAAACTCAAAAACTTATGGAAGTGAATGTTGAAAACTAAAACTAAATTAATTAATTTTAGAGAAAAAAAGAAATACCAATTTGACAGTTGAGTAGATGGTGATTTATAGAAAATAAATATAGGGGAACTAATTAGAAGCCTAGTCCAGGAGAGAGGTGATGGGCACCTGAATTAGAATGGTTGCAGTGTAAGTAGAGGAATGAAGATGAATGTAAGAGCTGCTAAAGAGGCAGAATCAACAAGCCTTAGCAACTGATTGGATATGGAGGAGGGGTAGTAGGAATGAGGAGTTGAGGCTGACTCTTAGTTTGTAAACCAGGGTTAAGTGACATGAAGGATGATTGTGCTTTTGACAAGAAATTTTGACAGAAATAAAAACATGAGAAGGTGGGGTGGGTTTATGGAGAAATATATTGGGATTGGTTTTAAACATGTTGAATTCAACTAGGTGGAGAAGTATAGCAAGCAATTAGAAATGTGGGACTGGAGCTCAGAAGAGAGATGAGGACAGGATATAACCAATAATCTACATAAAGACAATAGGGGAATCCATTCTTTAGGCAATTCTGGATATGGCAGAGAAAGTGCTGACCTGTACTGGTAGATGATACAGACATATATACATATACACAACACACACATACATGTACATACATGTATATATGCATATAAATGCATGTGTGCATATATATTAGGAATTCCCTATGCCAGTGAAATCACAGTTCCAGTTCCTAACCCTCATGTATTAACAATGATCCCAAAGCAGAGTTTCATTCAATGGATTACAATTAACCTACTTTTTCTTCCCTCAATGATTCTATGAGGCTACTTTTTCTTTCTAACTTAAACCAATCCCAGAATCCCAGAGTCATTATTTTCCAACCCATAGAAGTCTTTGAAAACTCATTGAAATTTAATCAACTCTTGATGAGTACTTGGATGCCATCAATCTTGAACAAAATGCACAATCCAGAACAGGCAAATGAGATGAAGGAAGGATTTTTTTCAGGAACTCCCAGGGAATGTGACTGAAGAGCACTGCCAAGACTTAAGTAACTGTCTAATTTCTTCCATCCTCCAGACACCAGACACACTGAGACACAAAGGAGACATAAGGAATGCAGGTGTGTACACCCTGGGCCCCAGGCATGTTGCAACACTGCTGAGTAAGCCACAGAAACTCCATTCAAATAAACCTTAGGACTTCCAGAAGATACTCATGGCAACTAGTACCCAGGGCCCATGATGTCAAATGCACTGGTATCACACAAGAGGATCTCTGTAGAAGAGACAAACTAAAATAGCAGCCTTTACAATAAGCTATACTAGCATATTTTTGTAGATATTCTTTTAAAGATGTTTTCTGGGGGCAAATAAAGGGGGATGCTACCTATCAACTCTGTGATCTTAAGCAAGTCCCTGCCTCTCTGAGCCCTGCCTTTAAAACGAGGTGTATAGGAATATATGACGACCAGCATGTTCTTCACTTTCTTAATCTCTTGACCTTACATCTCCAAGCTTCGGGAAAATGCAGTAAAGAACATAGGGATAGCCCACAGAAGTTTGCTCTGCTCAACATCGTTTCACGATAGCAACATTAATACAATAAAAATACACTTCACCATAAAGTTGTAAAACCAAACTATAAAGAAGTCAAGAAAACCAATCGTTTATGACATTGTTCCTAGGGTGCTAATCCAACACTATTTTATCTAACATTATCTTTTTGCAGAACCAATTTATGATATTAGGTGGGCTATACCTATAGAATTAAATGAAGGAATCACAGATGGTCCCCAGCACTCTTACCATTTGCTGCTGTCACTGTCTTGTTTCAGTCCTTTTAGTTCAAGGGGCAGGAATTATAACACCACATAATCCTCAGTTTAGCAATGAGAAAGTAAAAAGATGGAGAGGTAGCAGAATATAATAAACTTAAGGGAACGAACCTCTTAAGGAGTAAGCCAGTCCCTCCTTCTGACACTGGTCAAGATGACATTTAAATCACCTTTAAGGAGATTCGTGTCTAGGGGAAAAGCTTCTATAACCTCTACTGGGAACCCATTCTAGGGTGGAGCCCCAGTTTTCTCACCTGTAAAGTTACACGACATCATCTTTAAGATTTCTCCTAAATCTAAATCCTTTCCTACTATGACTTTGTCATCTTCAACAATGGGCAGTTCCTGTTTTCATTTAAAATGCTCAGAATAGTAAAGGGTCATAGGTCATGTGAAAGAGCACTTGAAAGAATTGGAGATATTTAGCAAGGAAAAAAGACGTGATGGCTGTCTTCACATTTATGAGGGGCTACCATCTGGAGTAGAGACTTGTTTGGAGCTTGCTTGCTTATTTATCATTGGCAATTTATAATTATCAAGACATCCAGATATCTTCTAGTCATTTATGATGGGGGAGGAGCAAAAAAAATTTGCCCTTCCTCCTCCTAGTTCTTGCTAGGACAATAGCAGACCCCCCACAAATCATGCTGACTGGATTGAGGAATCAGCTTTCATAGATTCATAGGCCCATTTCTATTTGATCCTACTGGTGATGCTCTGTGATTAAAGTTATTATTTAATTTTATTTTCATTGTATAGGTTCATATTTGATGGTTTCATACGCTTATATTTTTCCCCAAAATGTTTTCACTTGTATTAACAGGTAAAAACTCTCTTTTTCTCCCCTGTCTTTCCTCTGCTCCTTATCTTCCCCATCTCTCTATCTCTGTGTCTATATCCATCTCTCTTTTTCTGTGTCTGTTTCTGTCTCTCTTTCTCTGTCTATCTCTCTCCCATCCATGTCTCTGTCTCCTGGTATGTCTGTGTCTCTCTGTCTCTCACCAGAACACATCTGAGAAGGGGATAACAATGGACCATGTGACTTGAGCAAAAGGCCATCCTTCTACTGCTGATAGGATCCATGTGATCTGAAACTAGACTGAGTAGTAACACACACACACACACACACACACACAAATAGTAACCAGATTCTTTTTTTTTTTTACCTCCAAAGGGAATAGCATGATAGTGGCAAGTCATTGAGAGACCCTACGGGCAATGGGGAAGGAAGATATAACTATGATACATGCATGTGACCTTTGACAACTGAAGTGGACACATTCAGAGGAATTTAAGCCTCAGAAGCAATGCACCCACTTATTCCTGTTCCTTTTCTCTCTAACCCTACAGGTGGATGAAGAGGCAAGTGGAAAGCTTGTACCTGTCACCATGTGGCTCACAACTTCTAGGCATGACATCTGACATTGGAATTTGTACAAGACAATCTAATTCTAGCTTCATTTCCTTAAAATAATATTCATGGATATTTGTATCCTTAAAGCTAGTGTTAAAGAACAGATTCTCAGTGTATAGATAATTATCTTTAAATGTATTTGCTATAATGGCAAGAACAGAAGTAGTTCACACCTTGTTTCAGCTATTGAATTAATACCTTGTTTCAGTTTAAGTTTCTTTTGAGCTTTGTATTAAGACTGTTAAGAAACAGAATGTGTGAACCCCACAGCTTGTGAACTCTAGAACTAATGAACTCCTGCAACAGGAAGGGGAGAAGCTAATGACCATATATAAGGAGAATTTCCAGGCTAGAGACAGCAGAACTGAGAAGACGACTCTTGTGGTAGCAGAGTCAAGAAGGAGAAAACTTGTGGTATCCCGGCACTCTGTTTGTCTGCTCTGTCTGTGTTGATGTTTGTTTGTGATACTTTGTACAGAAGCCCTGGGACCTTACTGGAAGCCCTGAAAGAGGATTTTCTGGTCGTATGTTTACAGAAGTCCTGGAGGAGGATTTTGGAGGTCCTGAGACTTTACTGATGATTTGTGCTGACCTCTTGGACCTTGTCTGTGGGTCTGTATTGATTTCTATGTTGGTGATTTGTATTCTCAGACTTTGTTGGTGGGTCTGAGTTGATTTCACAGGCAGATAGTGAATTGATGATGGTGCCCTCAATGTGCATGGATATTACTGTGGTTCTGTAAAGCTTTGTCTTCCCAGAGACAGGAACTGTGAAGGTGGACTGGACACTGTGAACTTCAAGATGGAACAGGAATTGGATGAGCTGGACAAGGAACTGGAAACTGACTGCCTTTGAACCCAGGTGACAGTTGGAGCTGGGACCATGGAAGAGGAATCCTAGAAGCTGAGAGCCAGCCTCAAGTCAAGCTGAAAGAAGACTTTACTTAGATACTGTGTACTGACTGAGATTACGATTTACTGTGACCTAGGGGTGGAGAACTTCGACTGTAGTACTTTGTGATTGAATTAAAGAATTTGTGATTGACTAAATGAATGTACTTTGTTTAAAACTATGTGACCATTTCAGTGATAAGTTATTGAGTTGTGACATGGCAAATGCTGTATTTTTATTTTCTGTGATAAGTTGTAAAATTGTGAATGCTGTATTTTGATTTCCTATGAATGTTTTGCTCTGATTTGTTATTGAATAGAGAGCTCACTATACTATGTAATTAGAACCTTGAAAGATGTTCACAGCAGCAGTCCTCTGGAAAGCTTTACATTTGCTTGTTTGTATTGAGCTAGAAATCTCTCTGAAATTCTGTGTGCAGTCTAGTTCTGTGGAGTTTATAAACAGCTTTCATCTTTTGAGGAAACATGTTTTTTGAGAGTTGAGTACATTGAGTAATGTGTTGGCCAAATGTAAAAGATCCCGAGGGATTGGGAGGTGGGGTACACTAGGAGGGGTGGCAAAAGGACTGGTACAGAAACTTGAACCCAAACAAGTGAATCTTGAATCTCAATAATCTGCATTATTAATATATTCCCAATAGGAATCCTGCCTACTTCAAAAGCTAACTAGGAAAAGGTGACTGGGAAGCAACTTTTGGTAAATATTTTATAATTTTCACTTCCCTCCTATTTATTGATAGTTTGCAATCATAACCCATTGCAAGCACTATCCCTGTGTTTACAGATATAGAAGCTGAAGTTCAGAGAGATTAAGTCACCATGTTATGTGCCTTCAAAGGAATGTATACTTATTAAAGAATGATTTACAGAAATAAAATCAATTACAATGACAGTGTCATTCTGAAAAGAAAAGTTGTCCAACTTCCACCATTACTTTATTGAGTTTTCTGATGGGAATTGCCATTAAAATCCCAGCCTGGTTCAACTTTCCTCAAGTGTTGGTACCATCAGTGGTAATAATGCTACTCGAGAAGCAAAGGGTACTCTCACCTGAATCAACACAGCTTTACTTATCAGCTGACAGTTACCACAGCTGGCCAACATGTCAATTATTAGGTGAACATCTGGATCCAATTTTTTTTTCTGGTGAGCATGTTACGCCTTCAATAATCCTATACATATAAAACAGGGAAGTCATCAATTATCTTGCTGTCCTCTACCATGGTGAGACTACATCTAGAGTACTGTGTTCATTGCTGGGCACTGTATTTTAGGAAGTATATTTATAAGCTGGAGAGATTCCAGAGGAAAGGGTGTCTAAGGTGGTTGAGGACCCTCAAAATCATATTGTACAAGAAGAAACTGAATCTTTAGCCTGAAGAAGAGAAGATGGAAGGGGAAGCAGGAGGAATGCCTTGTGGTTACATAGAAAAAGAGATTTGACTTGATTTTTATTCTCCCCAGAGGACAGAATTAGGAGCAATAGATAGTCAATATAAAGAGGTATATTTAGGCTTGGCATTGTCAGTGGCACAGTGGACAGAATGCCGGTCTGGAGTCAGGAAGATTTGCCTTCCTGAGTTCAAATCTGGCCTCAGACACCTACTAGCTATGTAGCCCTCAGCAAGTCACTTAATCCTGTTTGCCCCAGTTTCCTTAACTGTAAAAAAAATGAGCTGGAGAAGGAAATGGTAAATCACTCCAGTATCTTGCCAAGAAAACCCCAAATGGGATCACAAAGAGTTGGACAAATTGAAAATGACTGAAGGAGGGGAGGGGAAAAAAAACAACAAAAAACAAACTTCCTATGGGTAAGAGCTGTCCCAAAATGGAAAGGACTGCCTCAGGGAAGCAGAGGATTCCTTTGCTGGGTTGTGGGCACATCATCTGCTTCATGCATGTGGCAACCAGCTAGGTGAGCAGTGTAGAGGGGATTGTCAAGAGGTAGACATTGAATTAGATGGCCTGTGGTCCTTTGCAAATCTGGGATTCTATGATAGCTCTTAGCTTTTAATGGAATTAGTGGAATTTTTACAGCAGGAGATGGAGAAGCTGGGTAATGGCTCAGGAGAAGCTTGGTGAAATGCAGTTTAAGGTAGGGCACTGATAATATGAATCCATTCCACATTACAGTCTATATCTGACTCTCCAATAGGGGACAAAAATATTTTTAAAACCCACAAAGTAAGGCATTTTAAACATAAGAATTATGTAATTGGGAGGAAGTAACCAGTGAATCCTAGTCAGAGCTTTCTGGTATCTAAGGAAAACAGCACAAAATGCCCCCAGGACAGCAATAATTAAGCAGCTTTCAAATAAAATTTTTAAGATAAATTTGGGGGTGGTTAAGGGAGATCTAGGTCCTCAAAACAGAACTCCATGGGAGGAAGGATCATGCTGAGTGGTGGGTTGGGGGAAAGGGGATGGAGAAGTGCTCTGTAGGAATATGACTATTTTAATATTAAATTAAAGTGTTAATTTAATTAAAATGGATAATGAATTAAAATAGTATTCCTATTTTAATAAGAAACTACTATATAGCATACTTCTATCAAACTACTACAGAGGAAACTAATAATTCTTATTAAGTTGGTGTTAAATTCAGTTGTTTCTGCCAACTGAAGGTGTAAAAGTAAGCTACCCTGCCCTCTAACTATCAGTGTCCTGATTTTAATTACACTAGGGGAAGGAAGAGAGGCAGGGTAACCAGATCTACAGGATGAGCTGGGTGGCCTAGCAGTTTACCTTCTACCTGCCTAGCTCCTTCTTACATAGATAGCAGTTGGTTGGTGTAGCAGCAAGCACCCCAGCATCCCCAGGGTGGCTGCCAACACAGGTTCTTAGATCTGCTTTTCAAAAGGAAAACAAATCAAAATGGGTTAACAAGCTTACTTTAATCAATCAAACATATATGGTTTACCTAGTTCAGGGGAAAAAGGTCAGCACCTCGAACTTCAGAGTATACAGACAGAAGTTACAAGACAGAGAAACAGATCAAGCAGACAGGCTTCCAAACTGTCCAACCATTACATACATACTAAATCACAGTTACCCAAGAGGGAAGCATCAACATCTGGGTTTTCAAAGCCAGGGGTCTCTGAATGGCTGCCCAGAGTCTCATCTGGTCAAATCACACAACACTTCTCAAAGTGAGCCCCAAAGCAAAGCCTCACATAAAGGATTATATAGCCTTCTCCTGGGTCAGAGAATGTAACCACTCTCTTGACCCACTGCCCAATCACACAGCATCAAGGTGTGGGCATTCCTGAAAACCAAGCCTACTGCCACAGCCTATTAGGGGGCAGAGTATATTTTCAAATCAAGGAAGGTTCTCAGAGTCTCTTAAGCCTATCAAAGGGCCTAGGGGCAGGGAAGATCTTTAAATTTGCATTTCCATTACAGATGGTACAATGGGAGTCAGAAAGGCTTAAATTCAAATCCCACCTAAGATTCTAGCTGTATGACTAGTTAGTACAAGTCACTTAATCATAGCTTCACTTTCCTCATCTGTAAAATGGGCATAATTATAGCACCTACATCACAAGGTTGTTGTGAAGATCAAATGAAATAATATATGTAAAGTGTTTTGCAAACCTTAAAGTATACTATAAAATTAGCTGCTATTAGTAAGTGGTATGTTGGAAAGAGCACTAGATTTGGAGGGAAAAGATCTTGATCCAAATCCCAGCTCTCCTCCTTACTACTACCATGAGCAAGAACCTATCCCTCACTGGGGCTCATTTTCCTCATCTTCAAAATGAAGTGGAAGAGAAGGGGTCAGTCATATAATTCTAAGGTCCCTTCTAGATTACGCATATTCCTAAAACCTCACCCACACCCCCTCCTGCTTATCCAAGGATATGAGTAGTAAGATGGTTGTTAACACTTCATGAAACACAGAATATGTTCATGGAAGCAGCCAGCCTGTGAATGCTGCCATGGAGGACAGAATGAGATCTATTTATATGCCTAACACACCGAGTTTCTTAAAATCTCTGTTCTCTGAACACTTATCTCCTGCCCTCATGTTCCTTCTCTCCCAGCACAGAATAAACATAGGCATTATGTTGGTAGGATGAACTAGAAAGTTCACTCTTATACTCAGGGTAAAAAAAAAGATGATGAAAGTTAAATATTTTCATTAAAGACGCAGAAGGAAGGAAAGGTAAGGGTCAAAAGCCACACTGGCTTCTTATGGACTTAGAGAAAATTGTAGTCCTGCTCACTATCCATACTTTCTTGTCACTCTTCCTGTCCCCCCAGAAACCTTCCCCTCCTCTAAAGAAGAAAACATCTTGGTTTTGGTAGAGATGGCTCTTAATTATTCATGTTAATAGAAAGGAGCCCTAACAGCCTTTTCTATTTTAAACTAAGCCATGCCTCCTACTCTCTCAAAACGACAATAAATTCCTCCCTTGAAATCCTTTATAAAAAAATCTCAAAAAACCCTAAATGCTGACATAGTTAAATCACTAAGTTTAATGGTGCAAGTTAGTACTAATAAGTTATTAAATTGTTGTTCTCCCCAGTTCATGCTTTACACGTAGGTTTCTTTGACCAATAGTACTGTTTTTGAGTTTCAAAGCTTTGCCCTCTTCTTTTTTGACAATGGCCTACATGGTGGGCATATCAGCTTGGCTCCATTTTTCTGGGTGCTTTGAGCTAACCAGGTAACGTCTTTAGAGGCCAGCTTAGTCATCCCTAATTTACTTCTTCCTTTTCAGGAATCATAACTTGAGAAAATTGGAGGCATAATGTCTTGGCCTGAAAATGTCCACATGGTGCCTTGATTTGTCTACTACATAAACCTCATCTTCCTGGCACTAAAGAAGGAAATGGCAAATCTCTCCTGTATCTGCCCCAAAAAACCCCATAGACACAAGATCCACAGGATCACAGAGAGTAGGACACAACTGAACAACAATAACAAAAATTTCACCTTCCAACACTGGAGAGAAAAAAAAGCAGACAGGTGTGTGTGTGTGTGTGTGTGTGTGTATTTGGACACAAAACTTTCCAGACTGTGGGTACAAAGTAAAAAAAAAAACAAACCAAAAAAAAACAATGATCATATCCTTCTGGGTTATCTCCTGTGCTCTTGAAAAGAGTAAAATGCCTGGACTTAAAGGAATATTCAGTCTCTCAGGTCATTCATCCTCTGGAAGGTGATTGAGAGTGATAAAATCAGGGTCTATGCAATGTTGCAAAGAGAAATCATAAACTCCTTCTCCATCTAATGGGTCTATGAAATCTCAATCATTTAACTAATTCTAAGATTTCATGAAAGGGAATAAAGATAAACACTGGACAGTTCAACGAAGGAAGTTGGAAGCCTTGATGGTAGGACAGATATTCATCTTGTGGAAATGTTTTAAGTGTGATCCAACCTAAAAGTGTGTAGGGGGAGGGAAGGATGGATTGGATAACCCCTCCACTTCATTCCAGCTCCCTAATTCTACTTCTGAATTAACAGATCAAATGTAAAACACTGAAAACGAATCTGAGATTTCTGACAAATACACAGAACCCTGCTATTTTATGTTTTACATGGAAAAGAAAATAGCTCAAAATACTTCAGACTATTTCAGTTACAGAAGAAACAACCCAAAAAGAAAAAAAAAACAAGCATCTGGAAAATAGTAATTAAAATACTTTTTCTGGACCGAACTCTTGTTTTCTACTTCTTCTGGGAATGAGATTTTATAGCTGAGGGATAAAAACCAAAGTTTCTATTTGGGAAATGTGAACTGAGGTCTCAGTTGCTAAAGGAAAAGGGTGATAGGGAACCACTGCCCAATAAGGAAACGTGTCTGCATGTACATCTGAAGGTACTGGCTGTCCCTTCCTCTCCCATCTCCTCTCAACAAATATTTAATCATCTGTGAATCATTGTGGAGGATGCAAAGACGTCGAAGAAACAGCTCCCACCCTCAAAGAATTTATAATCTAGTTGGGGGTGTGGGGTGGGCAGTGATGGCAAATACATAGGATCGCGATTATAGATTTAGAAGTTGAAGGGCAACTATAATACAAATAACACATGATACATGTTGCTCAACGTGCAAACAAAATGTCACGGGCATTCAGAGGAGAGAAGGGAATGAGAGGTTTTCATGAAGTCTTTAGGGACACCTTTCCAGTCTTTTCTTTTTTACTTACAAACTCAGATTTCCTCCTATAAGAGGTACTTCCTGATTGCCCTCATATTTCCATGACTAGTCCCCTCCCCCCCACAATTATTTTTTTAACTTTGAACATATTTTTAATACATGACACGGGCAGAGGTTAAGTGATTTTTCCTGAGTCAGTCAGTGAGTAAATGTTTGAAGCGTGATTCCAACTAAGGTCTCCTGATTCCAAAGTCAAACTCTCTATCCATCATTCCACCTAGATGCCTCCAAGAGACAATGTACTCCCCTCAGTTTCACTTCTTAGAATCTTTGTCTTCTTCTAAGTCTTACTTCAGGTACCACCTACTCCTCTGAGTCTTCCGCAGTCTTCTACTTTTTAATGCTTTTTGCCTTCTCAGTTTTCCTTGTACTATACATCTCTTTGCATATGATCAGGACAGTGCAACCTTAATGGGAAGTTTTGCTTTTGTCTTAAGTATTTAAGGAACTTACCTCAGTGCCTATGATATGGAAAGAACTTAACAAAGGTTTCTTGAATATTATAGATCACTAAGGAAACAACGCTCCAATTACATCTGAGGCAAGTGCTTGCGAAGGTGTATGGATTTAATGATTCTAAGCTCAAGACATGAATTGAATAAAAAAAAAGAATGCTGATGGTAGAGTTGTGAAATGGGTTAGCTGCTCTGGAAATAAATTTGGAAATATGCACAAATGGTTGCTAAAACATTCATACCCTTTGTCCTATGGATCCTACTACTGGGACTATATCCAACAAAGTGACTGATTTCAAGACCTATCCTTTACTAAAAAAATATTCATAGCAATATTATTTATGATAACAACAGGAAGGTAACAAAATATGTGTCCAACCACAGGGAAATTGTGGAACAAATTATTATATGACTATAATGAAATATTGTTCCATAAGGAATAACATATAAAGAATTCAAAGAAACTTGGGAAGATTTGTATGGGGTGATGCAAAGTGAGGAAAGCAGCGCCAAAAGTAAAAGATACATTGACTCCGAGGATGTAAATAGAGTTGCCTTGGAGAAGCAACACAAGCCTCATGGAACACAACAGTCAATGCTAGTACCATACTGCCAAAGTTTAAGGACACATGGATGTTATTCATTGCTAAACCTCAGCTCAATCTCTTAGGCTTATCCAAGAAATTCTAGTATTTCCTTGTTCTATTCTCTATTTGTCTATACCACACAATTAAGCATTTTGTTATACCCATAAAGAATGTATATTAACATATCTGTGTGTATAAACATGTCTCTTCTTATCTTTTGCAAGTCCTGTTGATTTTTATCTTCGCAACATCATTCTCATATGCCCCCTCGTCTCCTGGCTTGTCTCCCTGCCTCGAGTCTCTTCCCCAATACAATCCATCTTCCACTCAGCAGTTGAAATGATTTTGTAAAAGCACAGTTCTAACCATGTCACCCCTCCCCTTCCAATTCAACAGACTCCAGTGGCTCCTGATCACCTCCAGGATCAAATATAAAATCCTCTCTTCATAATTAAACCCTTAATAACCTGCCCCCTCCCACCTTTCCATATATACCTTAATCCCATGTACTCGGTGATCCAATGTCACTGGCTACACTCCATCTGAAGACTCTAGATATTTTCCCTGGCTGTCCCCTGTGTCTGGAATGCTCTCCCTCCTCATCTCTGCCTCCTGGCTTCCCTCATATCCCACTTTTATGAAAAGCCTCATTTCCCCTTGGTCACTAGACTTCAATGACTCTGGAGGAAAGAGTGAGCTCTGCCTCACTTAAATCCAATTCATGCAATCGCCTTCATGACGTCATTGGTCCTCTTCGAGAGTGAAAGATGAACAACAACAAAGCTAGTTCGTCCCTCTATTGATTATCTCTAATGTATCTCGTGGACACCGCATTTGTACATAGTGTACATAGAACAAGGACTGTCTTTTTGCCCTTGTGTCCACCACATTAATATCTGCGCAGTAAGGAGCATGAATCCTTGTAAGTAGGTGGGAGCTCTGAGTCTTATTCATTCATTTTGTACCATGTGGCATCTAGCACAGTGCTAGGCAAAGGGAACAATATATGCTTTCTACCACAGACCGTACCAGAGGTCTCTCTGAGCAAAGATATGTGAAACACTCAGATAATTATAGGGATAGTTCAAATAAACGTGGACCTGCCTAGTAAATTGTACTTTAATGGACCTGGTTTCTGAAAGGTGTTTAGAATTCAGATGAGCATTGACAGACCACTAAAGAGTCAATAGTTTAAAAAATCTATCACAGACAAGAAGGTCTTTAGGCTTCTTCAATTGCTACAGTAGACAATTCATTACCAGATTAATAAACAGAGAGACGGGAACTAGTCAAGATATGTCAGATGGGGTGAGAACCAGAGGTTACCAAAAAATGAAATTACTCTTCTCTTAGTAGATAGAGAATGAGTTAGTTACTGACTTACGTCACTTCAAAATCAACCACCTGTACACAGTCAGACCATGACATATTGACTAGAAAATAACTTCCTAAATATAATAGTTAAGAACGTTCATCATAAACAAGTTTAGGCTCTGCAGAACATGGACTCGGATATGTTAGGGGAAGTATGTGGGAAAGCGGAGTGGTATCCACAGATATACCCAATTCCTACCAACCAGTGACCATAAAGAACTCAGATGTCATGAGATGTCATCAATTGCAGTGTTTGCCAACTGACAAGAAGTCCAAATCAGTGAGGACAGGGAAACAACGCGGCTAAAGTGATAGCTGGGGATTGAAGTGGACGTCTCACTGCACACCTTAAATAATTGCTTTTTATTGTCAACATTGTTTCTTGGGCATAATTCACGTCTCACAGACAGCATGTAATAAATGAAAATGCTTTTTGTATTGAAGAGAATCTGTTGCATGACATACTGATTGCACAATGGCCACCTGAGCCACAAAAATCTTAGATGTTTACTTGTAAGCACATTGTAAGCATGTAACCTGACAGGGATATGCACCTGGGAAGTTGGGCTTTATCTGGCCTGAGTAATCATATTTTAATTTGGGGGGACTCTTATGAGCAAGAGAGGAAACTATTGCTGAGCTAGTTAACAAAAGCCACACACATCAATTTTCCCAACTAGACAAAATTGGAATTTCTACTAGTAACATATCCAAAGGGTGCCTAGGTCCTCTATTATAAGTCAGCGGAATTAACACCCTGAGAAATGCAGATACAGCTGAACCAGGCAGGCTCAATTGGGAGCTTAAATTCTCACATAGGCATTAGCAACTAACCCGTGCCAGACGGCCATAACTGTGTATTCCAATACTGTACATACCATATTTATAGTAATGCCATTGGCTCCATTAAGCACTTACAATGTGACACGTTAAATACAGAAGGGAAAAGTAATAACAGGCTCAAGAAGAACGATGTTGCTGTGTGCAGACTATCAAGAAAGTAGGGTTGAAATAATATGTGATTAGAAGGATTTCATAGGCTCAAGAAAACACACATACATATGCACATGGAGGTCATCTGGGTTCACTGTACACGTGGTAGAGGGAGGGCAGTGGAGGAATTTCCCTGCCAAGGCTGACAAGATTTTGTTCTGGTCTTCCCCTCCATGAAACAGTTGAAAGAGAAGAAATTGTCTTGTTTTTCACCCCCACCAGTAATGTAGGAGGTGCTTTTGGTTCACCACTCTCCCCTTGTTCTCCTTCTACCTATCTGACTGCTCCTTCTCAGCCTCCTTTTCTGGATCCTCTAACCATAGGCATCCCTCAGAGTTCTGCCCTGAGCCTTCTCTTTTCCCTCTATAGCATTTCACTTGGTTGTCTCAACTCAGCAAGTCCAAAACGGAACTCATTATCTTTCTTTACAAACCTTCTTCCAAACTTCCCTATTTACCATTCAGGGTACCACCATCCTCCCAGTCACTCAGACTCAAAACATAGATCCTTGACACCTTATGCTCTCTTACTTCCCTGTCCCCCCAGTCCAATGTGCTGCAAAGCCCTGTTGATTTTCACCTTTGTAACATATCTCTAGTATACACCCCCTTCTCTCTTTTGACACTGTAAACTATGGCCCTCACTACCTCATCCTTGGACTATTAAAAGAGCTGATGGTTGATCTTCCTGCCTCACGTCTCTCACCACCCCAATCCATCCTCCACTCACTATATTTCAGTATTTGTTCAATGTATTTGGACCCCTGTTGCTTAATCACTTCTTCAGTCTTTCTGTTCTTTCCTCAAGGTTCTCCTTATAAAGATTTATTTCTTTTTGTTGTACTTTGGTGGATTTCTAGTTGTTTTGAGGTAATGATGAACAGATGAATAAAGGATGAGGAAATTCCCCCTACAAATGTAGATTGTCAAGCTGTCTGCAACTCATAGTCTTAGTAAGTTGCCTAGAGGCCTAAGAAGTTAAGTGACCTGCCCAGGATCATGGAGCCACTATGTGTCAGAGACCAGATTTGAACCACCTCCTCAATCATCTTGCCAGAAGTCTCCTCCCTTCAACAGTATGCAAAATCCTTGAAGCCTCAGTTCAAATGCAACCCCTCCATGAAGTTTTTTGTCACTGACTTCTATTTCTTCCTCCTTTTTTGAGCTCCTGAAATCCATAGTCTATAGCACCTAGTCTAGTACTTAGACAACTATAATCTTGCATTGTTATTCAAATATAGTTAGTTGTTCAGTCATTTCAGTCATATCTGATTCTTCATGACTCCATTTGAGGTTTTCTTGCAAAGATACTGGAATGGCTTGCTATTTCCTTCTCCAGCTCATTTTACAGTTGAGGAAATTGAGGCAAACATGGTCAAGTGATTTGTCCAGGGTCACACAGTTAGTGTCTGAGGCCATATTTAAACTCAGGAAGATGAATCTTCTTGACCCCAGTCCAGGTACTCTATCTACTTTGTCACTTAGCTGACCTATTTATATAGAGATTGCAAAATCTTTGGGGTCAGGGACTGTTGTGAACTTGTTTTTTTCTCCCTAAACCTGGTACGGTTAACCCAGCATAGGTATCAAGTGTTCCACAACTAATTACTGAAATAATTAATAAATCAAGTGTCGTAAGCAAGGTTCTGGATACAACAAATACAGTGTTTCATCCAAATGAAATTTTTCCCAAAAGGATGCCATGAAAGCATATGAGTACCTCAAGTCTAATAAGAGGAGGCAAATTACTAAAACTTCCAAGAGGTCAAACAGGCTACTCTCAACAATTGTTCTAATTAAAAACTGAGAGAGTTATAACTCTACTATAGGGGCAGGTAGGTGGTGCAGTGGATAGAATGCTGGGCTTGGAATCAATAAGAAACATCTTTCTGAGTTCAAATCTGGCCTCAGGTAAGTAACTTTTTTTTTTAGTGGTCTGTTTTTATTGTTTGGGTTTTTTAATTTTTTTTGTCTTTATTAATTTGTTTGTTTACTTTTAGTTTACAGAATTCAGTTACACAATTCCTTGAGTTTCAAATTTTCTCCCTCTCCTTCTCCTCCCCACCCCCCATGGCAGCAAGTTTAGAATCTACAAATACTTTCACATTGGGCATTAGTCAGGTTATAAAGAAGGATTGTAACAGATGGAATGAACAATGCAAAAGAGAGAACAAAACCAAACAAGAAAAAAGAAAGAGAGCAGGTAGTTTGCTTCAATCCGCATTTAAACTCTGTTCTTTCTCTGAATGCAGACATCTCTCTCCTTCATGAGTTTTTTGGAGTTGTCTTATAACCCTGAATAGCTGAGAAGAGTCCAGTCTCTCAAAGTTGGTTATCACACATATGTTGTATCTGTAATTGTGTACAGATTTATCCTGGTTCTGCTCTTTTCACTCAGCATCAGTTTGTATAAGCCTCTCCAGGTAAATATGAAATCCATCTGCTCCTCATTTCTTATAGCACAATAGTATTCCATTACATTCATATACCACAATTTGTTTAGCCATTCCCCAATTGATGGGCATCCCCTTAATTTCCAATTCTTTGCCACCACAAAAAGAGCTGCTAAACATATTTTTATACATATGGGTCTTCCTCCCACTTCTATGATCTCTTTGGTATACAACCCTAGAAGTGGTATTGCTGGGCCAAAGGGTATGAAATTATCAGGTAAGTAATTTAACCCTGTTTATCTCAGTTTTCTCATCTGCAAAAAGAGCTGGAGAAGAAAATGGCAAACCACTGTAGTATCTTTGCCAAGAAAGTCCCAAATAGGGTCACAAACACTCATACACAACTGAAAAACAATTCAACAATAGCTCTTCTATGCAGCTAAATATGTATGGTTTCCCAAGAATCAAAAGAAATGGAATTCATTTACTGTATTGTCAAAGTCTCTAGCCTGCTTAATTGAAATCTACTCAAATGTAAACAACAGAATCAAAGTGTCCTCTGGCGAAAAAAAAGGAAAGTAATAATGTCCTAACAGATAGGGGTTAGGCTTTCCAGTTACATATATTTCCTTCTTTCTCTTTTTTGCCCTTTTATTTTCCACATGACCCCATTGTACACATCTAAGAGAAGAGGCCAAGCAAAGTCTCCATTGTTTGATGTCATGGAGAGAAAGAGTGTGTGTAACTCATAGATGGAGTCCCGAGGAGTCTTCTCTCCTTCCCTGATTTTTACACTACCTTCCCTCTAAAGGAAAAAAGAAGAGAGGGAGGAGATGAATTCATTTCTTGAAGCATAGAGACCATGTTTTTCCCTCCAGAAAGGTAAAGTAAGGCTACTAATTATCCAGTGCAAGATACCATAAAAAGTGAGAGGTGGATTGACCTTGTGCCCCATACCTGTCACTGTTTAATCCTCAAACCAGAACAGAGAGGAGGAAGGTCAGCCTGAGTGACCTAAACGGGGAAGGGTTAAGAAATGGCATTCAGGAAGCTACAATAGCTGAACTGTTTATGCTTCAGTTTATGCAGAGCTCTCAGAGGATGTGAGGGGCCAGACAATGAGATGAACAATTCATCAAGTGCTAGTTGAGCACTGTTATAGGTTCAATTGGGTCACAGAAAGACTGGACCTGACCTTGGGATTTCATTAACATAGAAGCCTTCTGCATGAAGTTCTCTCTACAGATAATGGCTGGCAAATGTTCTGCAACTCACAGTCTTAGACGGTCACCCAGAGCAATGGTGTCAGATATAAATAGAAACTGAAGCCACCAAATCCTGTGAGCCATTTGTTGATTTAGTTTGAAAATGTGATGTTATCTATGTTTTATTATATTGATATTTATTTTGTTAATTACTTCCCAATTGCATTTTAATATGGTCTGGGCCATTCTTAGGAGTGTTGAGGGCTGCCATAGAGAGCTGAGTAGTTAAGTGACTTCTTGTTGTTCAGTCTTTTCAGTTGTGTCCAATTCTTCCTGATCTTGTTGGTGGTTTTCTTCACAGAGATACTACAGTGGTTTCCACCATTTCCTTCTCCAGCTCATTTTACAGATGAGGAAACTGAGGCAAACAGTGACTTGCCCTGGGTCACACAGTTAGTGTCTGAGGTTGGATTTGAATTCAGGAATATGAGTCTTCCTGACTCCAGGCTTGGTATTCTGTCCCCTGCACCGCCAGAGTCAGAACCAAATCTTAAGGTGAAGCATTTTTCTAGAAAGAACCTTCAGTATGGATCTTTGTCTAGGTCTAGAGTATAGGTCCTTGGGTGCGGCTTTTTGACTAAATCCAAACTTTACAGAACAAACGGATTTGTTCTGTGAAGTTTGGATTCAGTCGAAGGTAGGACCTAGAGGGTCACATGTGGCCTTGAGGCTGCAGGTTCCCCACCCCTGACCTAAAAGGTTAGAGATGAATGGTATCTTAGGCTAGTCCAAAGCCCACATGTCAAGATAACTGAGGCCCAGAGAAGCTAAGAGATTTGCCCAAGGCCACACAGGCAGTGAATGGTAGATCCAAGAGTGCTTCTAATTTTTAGGGTTTTTCCCACCAAACATCTTTTGGCATGGATTAAGTGCCCTTCTTTCAGGGAACATAAACTCCAGCCTTTGATTTATCATTTGGGCCTCTCAGAGAATGGCATTTCATATTCTCCAGAGGAAGAAGCTGAGCTGATCAAAAGTAAACTGCTTCCCAGAAGCTAAGCTAAGTCTGTTGCATATGTGATTGAGACAGAATTGGGAAGAATGGAGAGATTTGATTCCTATGATTTACCACAGTCCTATGGGCCTTGGCAATGGGAAATCACAAACACTAGCAGACAACATGCCTCGGTGGAAACAAAATGTATTTGGAGTCAAAGCACCTGGGTTTAAATTCTAGTTCTGCTTCTTACTACCTTTGTGACCCCAGATAAACTCCTTAAACTCTCTGGGCCTCAGTTTCCTCATATGTAAAATGAGGGGGCTGGAACTAGTGACCCCTAAATTCTATTATAGTTATAAGCCTATGATCTAGTGATGGTCCCATCATACAGCACCCCCCAAAATATTCATTTTATTAGTTACTAATTTAAAAATTCATTTCATTAATTACTGATGAGGACCTGTTCTCTAAATGCCAACTCCTTGCTAATACATTAATTTTATTGAGATGAAATGAATCATATATGTCTCTCTAAAAAGTCATCTCAAAAAGTCATTTTAGAAACTAGATTAAAACTCAAATTTGATAGAATTCATTCTCTCTTTCTCTTTTTCTCTTCTTCTCTCCTCCCCCTCCCTCTCTCCTGTATGGGTTTAGCTGCTCTACTTATACAGAACACTGTCCTGTGGAACTTGTGACCTGTGACTCTTGCCCTGAGACTATTGCTTTCCATGGTCTTTTTCCTGGCCAACAGAATAATCTACTTTATAACTCAGTGTTAATGGCCTGCTAATTCAGAATTATCCTCTTCAAAATCCAGATGGTTGGTCAATTAAGCTTTTTGGCATTCCCCTAGAGACAATGAAATCTATGCTTTCTTCCTTGGCCATCATTTTAACTCTTATGAGTTTAATTACCACTTGTGTACAGATGACTCCAAATCACTTTCTCTAGTGCCAATATCTTATTTCTAGTAGTCTCTCATATAGAAATTACACACTGGAAACTTCAGGTCAATATGTTCAAATAGGAAACCATTACCTTCCCCCAAAATACTGCTTCTGTCTCTGACTTCACTCCTGGACTTTCTTAACAACCTGCTATTGGTCTTCCTGCCAAAAGTCTCTCCCCACAACAATCTATCCTCCACTTAGCTGTCAAAATGATTTGACAGAGCTCTGACCATATCACACCTCCAACTCAATAAATTCCAGTAGCTCCTGAACACCTCCAGGATCAAATATAAAATCCTGTTTAGCATTCAAAGCCCTTGATAACCTTCCCTCTCCTTTCCTCCCATCTTTCCAGTTTTCTTATATCTTATTCCATCATCCACGAACACTGGTCTCCTTGCTGTTCCTCACAGAAGAAACTCCATCTTCAGACTCTAGGTATTTTCACTGGCTCTCCCCATTCCTAGAATTCACTTCCTCCTCATCTCTACCTCATAGAATCTCTGGCTTCCTCCAAGTCCCAGCTGAAGTCCTGCCATTTATAAGAAACCTTTCCCAAACCTCCTTAATGCTTGTGCCTTTCTTCTGTTGATTATCTCTAATTTATCTTGTATACATCTTGTTTATGCATAATTTTTGCATATTGTCTGTCCATTATACTGTGAGCTTCTTGAGAGCAGAGACTTTGTATTTCTTTGTATTCCCAGTGCTTAGCACAGTGTCTGGCACTGTTTAGTAATTCATTATTAATTGAATGACCGACTTCACTATTTCTCTCAAGGATATTACCATCTTTCTGGTCACATGGGTTTGAAGACTTCCAGTATTAAGGGGATCCACTACCAACTTAGGTGGCCCATTCTGCTTCAGAATACCTCCGATTATTATATTGTTTTCCCCCACATTAACTCTGAATCTGTATCTTTTTGTAAGTTTAATAGGATAATGGATTTAGAATTGGAAGTGACCTCAGAGGCCTCTAGTACAACACCTTCAATTTACAGAGATAGCAGAAAATGAAATTTTGCATAAAGAAAAAGAATTAAATTTGTGACAGATGTAAGGTACATCCTTTTTCATATTTGAACAGTATGGTTGTAAAAATAAGCAAAGAAACAATTTTTGTTTTAAAAAACTGATAAAATCCAGTTATAAAGAAACAATTTTCAGCTAAATGGTAATGAGAGAGATATACAAGAGGTATGAATAGAAAACTGAGAGAATCTTTTTGAGGACCTAGAAATGACTAAGGTTGCATGTTACTGCGGTCCCTCAACTCATTTACACATAACTCTTTTTAGAGCTTGAAAAATAAAGTGGTAAATCAACTGCTTGGAGAGTATATGATGATTAAATAAAGACCACTGTTGCATTACTAACAAAAAAGTAGATTTTATTAGTTTTGCCTTGCAAGGGAAAAATGAATCACTGAGCACCAAGACATTCTGATTTTAGCCACAGAAAGGGCTGAAGAATCCAGAAGGGTGTTGAAGAACCCCCAAAAGTTAAGAAATCAGCAAGAGTAGAAAGAAAAGATGCTAACTGGAGCAGTCAGCTGATAAGAAAGTTTCAGCTGCTGTACTTAGTAATTTGCTGATTGGCTGGAGAAAGGCTAAAGTTCGTTGGAAGCTGAATTTTGCCTGTTACCTTTTAGTGCCTACTACAGTTGGAGAGATTTGGAAAGAAATAAAAGCTCAGAGAAACGTGTCTTTGATCGCTGTTGGCACCCTCAGGTTTGAGCGAGAAAAGGAGAGGGGGGAAACAAGCTTTGCAGTTTCTTTGCTATAAGAACAGATTGAAACTTATGAAAAAATAAAGCATCCAGTTCCAAGAGGATGGGCTTAGCTGATCTGCATTGCCCAGAGTTTTGAGGTTCTGTTCTAATTAGCCAAGTCTCTGTCTTCTTTTTTTAACCTACTCTTTTTAGTCCTTCCCTCTGTTATCAAGCAGTACAAATCTCATCCGTTTCCCATCTGACAGCCTTTCAAAGAGTTGAAGACAGTCTATTATACCTAAGTCTTCTCTTTTCCAGGTTAAACACGCTAAATTGCCTTAACCTATCTTTATATAACATGCTCTTAAGATCTCCCACCATCCTGTTTCTCCTTCTCTAAATGTTCTCCCATTTACCAAGTCCTTCATAAAAATTGTACCTAGGAACTGAGCAGAATACTTTGTATATGATTTGGCAGGAAAGAAAACAGTCCAACTATTATCTCCCTTGTCCTGGACATCATGCCACTTTTATTGCAGTCAAGGTATTAGCTTTTTTGGCTACCATTCATTCAACTGACTCACGATGATCCTGCAAACTACTAAGACCTCCAGATCATCTTCAGAAGAACTTCTGCCTAGCCATGGCTCCCCTAATATGTACTGGTGAAATTGATTTTTGGTCCCTAAGAGTCAGATTTTACATTTATCCTAACTTTATTTTATTGTGTGTGACCCAATGATTTATTCTATCAATATATTTTGGATCCTCATGCTCTCTTTATAGCTTAGCTAGCCACCTCTTCCCCCCAAGCTTTGTGTCATCTGAAATTTTGATTAGCATTCCATCTTTGTCTTTATTAATCAGTCAATCAATAAACATTTACTAAGCACCTATTATGTGCCAGGCACTATGCTAAATTACCCAAGTCATTGACAAAAATGTTATATACAAACATAGATCCTTGGGGTACTCCATGAGAAATGTCATTCCAAATTCTTACAAAGTTAAATTATCAGTTACACAAAAAAGATTGTATTTTAATTCTCTGATAAACAGGGCAACGGAAAGTACAATTCTTAGATTTCTCCTGAAACCCATCAAATTAGAAAAAGATAATAAAATACTACAAAATCCTGTGTTGTTGGGTCTGTGGTAAAAAAAAACAAAAACACTCCACTAAACTGCTAGTGATGCTGTGACTTGCTCTAACCTTTTCTGGAGAGCAATGTAGAATTACACAATGTAAATTACAAATATGTGCATAACCTTTCATCCAGTGGTTCTACCTCAGGGACTCTATGTCAGAGTTTTTGGGGAGGGGAGGAACATACCTATACCAAAAAGTATTCCTAGGGGCAATATTTATAATAGCAAAATCACGAGTCAAATTATAATATACATGTAATGGAACATTAGTGTGTGATAAAAACATTGATTATGAAAAGTTCAAAGAAATGCAAGGAAACGAAATGATATAAAATAAAAAGTGAGATGAAAAGAATATACACATAGACAATGGACAAATTCATAAAAAGAGCAAGAGGTCCATGTAAAACACACAGAAAAAAAAAGTTTTTAAGGATCATGAAAACAAGATGCATGACATGGGTAATGTGGCATTGAAGTCAAGATGCACAACTCTTGGTTTAACACTCAATAACCAGCAGAAGTTTTAAGCACAATAATTTAAAATCATTTTAGTCTAATTTTATTTGTTCTTTTTCTTATTTTCTTTACTTACATTCTTGTTTGCATGCTTGAACATCTATACTCCTCCATGGAAGTTAAAATGAAATTTACATTTTACAGTGGGATAGTTTGTGAGCATTAAGAATGGAAAGTAATGATTACCAAGAACTAGTTTGGCTTCAAATGCCAATCATGCTTAAGTAACCTTGTTTCTTCTTTTATTTTTTAAGTAGGGTTACTATGCTGGTAGATCAGGAAAAAGCCACAGACACAGTATTCTGTGAAAAGAGGTCTTTAGTAGAATGCCACAAGGATTAGTCCTTGGCCTGATTCTAGTTGACATTTTAATCAGTGATTTAAAAGAAATCATAGATGGTATACTTATCAGATTTGCATCCAACACAATGGGAGGAATAGCTAACACTGTGTTTCACAGAATTAGCAGCCAAAAAGTCTTGAGAATCTAGAATCACAGAATCAGAAGGAGCCTTTGCTCTCTTTCACCACAACCTGTAACTTAAGAAGAATCCCTTCTATACCACAGACACAAAAAATCATCCTTCAATCTTGGCCTAAAGACAACTAACGAGTTGAAATCTGTTGTTTCCCAAGTAAATGCCTTCCAGTTTTGGTTAGCTCTAATTCTTAGAAAGCATTTCCTTAATCAAGCACAAAATCTTGCCTTCTTTGCAACTCTGACCTATTTTCTTTCCTATTTCTGTCCTTTGGGAATAGCTCTGATCTTGACAAATTTTCAATTACTAGAAGGCAGTGATAATCTCAGATGTCATTCTTCTTTTCTCCAGTCTAAACATTCCCATTTCTTTCAAATGATCCTCATAGCCTTCAACAGCTTAGTTGCTCCCCTTTAAAACTCTCTAGTTTATCAACATCCTTCCCTTATGTGAGGTACAGAATGGAATTATCAGATTTGTAAATGATACAAACACGGGAAGAAGAGAAGGGAAGGGAACCAAGCATTTATTAAGTACCTATTACTTACCAGACAGCACCTAAACAATTTGGATATTACCTCATTTGATCCTCACAGCAGCCTTTCAAGGAAGGTATTTGCCATGAGCTGCTCAGTGTCCAGCACTAAGAATGATAGGAGATGTGAACAAGAAATAACCAGAGCAAATGAGACAAAGAAATGGGACTTGAGCATTCTAATCATTACCTTAGTCTGTTATATCCTGGAAGTAGCACAGAAGAGATAATTTGATAAGTATTTGTTATCTAGAAGACTAAAGTCTTAGGGTAAGACCTTTGATCTAGGCCTCAGGCACCTCCTAATGCAGCTGCAGTCATGAACAGATACAACTGAGAGCAGATTTCAAAGCCAAAGCTGCAATCATCAAAAGATATCAAGTTTAGAGCTGACCACCCAAAGATACCTAAGTGCTGAATCAAATATTTTCGCTCAAAACCCCCCCCAAAATAAAAATTTTAAAAATAAAAATAAATTTAAAAAATAAAAAAATATTTTTGCTTTCAATAACTAAAATCTTGAGGTAGAACCTATTGATCTCAGAACTCAAGTAACATCCTTATAAGTGTAACCCATAACAAAGAACTCAGGAGGTAACTTAACAAAAAGTCACATCTCAAAGACTTCTTTTATTAAAGTCCACTATTAGGATTACTATCTGAGTCCTGAACCAGGCTTCTTTGGCTCCCCACAAGTATTTATTACAATTTATTACAAATAAATAAATAAATAAATACTCCAGAAATCTGACTAAGTCATAGAAAGTTGAGACTAACAGTTCTCTGGTTTTGGGAGCTATGCCTCAATTAAAGCAATCTATTCAACATATATTTATTAATTGCCAACTATATGCAAGACTTAGGTCTAGATACTAAGGATATAAAAACAAAAGCTAAAGTCCCTGATATCAAGGAACCAACATTCTACTGGATGATATCAGCCTAATTTCACATAGACTTCCTTGACAGTCATTTCATACTATTCACTCATATTGAGTTTACAGACCATTGAAACCCCCAGATATCTTTTTGCAGCAATAGCTGTCTAGTCATAGCTCTCCCATCCCAAACTTGTGAAGATCAGTATCTGGGTATATTTATCTCTGTGAAATTTCATGTCATTAGATTCAGTCTGTCTAGATCCTTTTAGATTCTGATTTAGTCATCAAAAAATATTAATTCATGTTCGTGTTTCTCTCTCTCTCTCTCTCTCTCTCTCTCTCTCTCTCTCTCTCTCTCTCTCTCTCTCTCTCTCTCTGTGAATACATTGCTGAACCTGGAGCTAGGAATTCCTGAGTTCAAATCTAGCTTCAGATATATTATCTGGGTAATTTACTTAACCTATATCTGCCTAAGATTTTTATCTATAAAATGGGGATAATAGTGTCCTACCTTTTAAGTTTGTTGTGAGGATCAAATAAAGTAATACCTCAAGTACCTAGCTAGCCTGGTACCTGGAATACAGTAGGTGCTTAATAAGTGCTTCCCCCCCTTCCCTTTCCCTCAGGTTTGTATCATTTGCAAATTGGATAAACACATCATCTATGTCTGCAATTAAATAATTGAAATATAAAATGGTACAGGACCTAACACAGATCTCTGAATCTACATTTCTCTCTCTCTTTTTTTAAAGCAATTGGGGTTAAGTAACTTGCTCAAGGTTACACAGCCAGGTATTTCTCTGTGGGTGCTAAGTGTCTGAGCCCGGATTCAATCCTAGGTTATCCCAACTCTGGGGCTGGTGCTCTTACTTGATGTGCTACCTGGCTGCCCCTGAATCTACATTTCTCATCTTGTCCATAAGAACAGCATGAGAGAGACCTTTGTCAAATGCTTTGGCAGATAAAATACAGATAAATTACAATAACACTGTTCTCTAATCTACCAGCCTAGTAACTTGTACCAGAGATCTCACAGCATTTTCATAAAGAAAGTGTATGGAAAAGAAATGTCAGTTTATAGGATTGTAGAATCATTAGAACTGGAAGGGACAATAGAGATGATCTGGTCCAATTCCTCTCATTTTACAGTCAAGGAAACAGAGACCTGCAGATGCTAAATGACCTTTCTCTTTAATTTTTAGTCTATTTAGTCTCTGGTCACTTGGATGTCCCTTTCACTTTTTTTTTTCATCTTGTTCCTTTTATGTTACTGATACAACAGTATGGTACAAGAGATGGATTTAAGACAGTAATTAATACAATAAAATAACCCCCATGTAATAATGTGGAAATTAGAAAAATGCTGGGCTCCTAGGAATTGAGTAAATCCAATCTAAGAGAAAATAAACACATTTTCTTCTTACTCCCCAAAGCTATTTGTCACGGTTGCAGAATATTCAAAAGTAAGGAGATGTTAGGAGATGGCTGGAGGGTGCTAAGCAAAGAGGAAGAGTCAATAGTCAATAAATATTTATTAGGCTCCTACTACAGGCACAGTGTAAAACACTGGGAATACAAATAAAATAATCCCTACCCTCAAGGAGCTTACAATTTGATGGGGAAAGATGATACACAAAAGGAAATTGAAAAGCATTGGGGGAGGGGGAGAGGGAAATGAAAACCAAGCAGAGCACAAAAGAAAAGCCATGTGTCTAAGCCTCACACTGCTACTCCTGACTTCATCAGTTTAGTAAAGAACATCAGGAAGTCACCTTCAGGTTACAGTTGTCCAACTAAAGAAAATCATCGTTTTTAGTCAGTCCCTGAGTCAGTGGATAGGTTGAAAGAATGCTAGGGTGAATCAACTCAGAGAGACAGGGGTTTGGCATTGGGGTAGAAAAGGGAAAGTGAACTTGTGAGGAGTTTGGAAAGAGCGAGTGAATGAGGGAGAGGATTTTTGAATAATAGAAGAAATGGAAGGATAGAGGCAGCAGCATCGATTAGTGGATAGAGGACCAGCCCCTGGACCAAACAAAGTGCCTGGGTTCAAATCTCACCTTTGATATGTACTGCCTTTGTGGCACTGGACATGTCACTGAATCTCTCAGTGCTTTAGGTAACTCTCTAAGACTATAAGCTGCACACACACACACACACACACACACACACAGATGTGTGTATATGTATTATATACTAATCTATACAGAGATTTATTTGGAGAGATCTTTATCTACATATTTAGAGACACAAATCTACCTACAGAGGGGGAGAACGGGAGGGGGGGGGAAAGATTTATATAAAATTCAGCTTTTGAATTTTGCCTAGTTTGCCCAATGTGGAGCCTGCTGTGTTCCTTCCCATTTGGGTAGGGTAGCTTCCTTTGACTGACTGCCCCGGTCTTTAAGTCTTTTAACTAGCCAAACAGCCTGTTGCTTCTTTTGTCATCTTTTCAGGCACACGCTTTTCTGCCACTTTTAAAGATGCAGGCAGTCAATCAAAGGAGGCTACCCCCAGCCACTTGGTAAGGGACACAGCAGGATCTATGTTAGACAAACTGGTTATGCTGAAATGGCCAGTCTATCTTACATAGGTAAAAAGATATATATCTTTGAGATATCTGTCAATTTAGAGAAAGATAGTCGTTGAGAGAGAGGGAGGGAGGGAGGGAGGGAGGGAGGGAGGGAGGAAGGAAGGAAGGAAGGAAGGAAGGAAGGAAGGAAGGAAGGAAGGAAGGAAGGAAGGAAGGAAGGAAGGAAGGAAGGAAGGATGAACATATGAGCTGGCAGTTTTCCAATGAAGAAATTAAAACCATCATAAGAAAAAATGCTCTAAATAATTATTGATTAGATAAATGTAAATTAAGACAACCATGACATAATCATTTTACACCTATCAGATTAGCTAAAATGACTGAAGGGGATAGTGACAAATGTTGGAGGGGATGTGGGAAAATTGGGACATTAATTCATGGTTGGTGGAATTTTGAACTGATCCAACCATTTTGGAGAGCAATCTGGAATCACACCCAAAGAACTATTAAACTACCCATATCATTCCTAGGTCTATTTCCAGAGCTGATTAGGGAAAAAGGGAAAGAACCTATATGTTCTAAAATGTTTATAGCAGCTCTCTTAGTGATGGCAAAGAACTGAGAATTGCAGGGATGCCCATTAATTGAAGAATGGCTGAACAAGTTGTGGTATATGATTGTGTTGGAATATTTACTACATTATAAGAAATGGTGAGCTCAATAATCCTAGAAAAACATGGAAAGACTTGCATGAAATAATGAAGAACAAAATGAGCAGAACCAAGAGAACATTGTATACAGTAAAAGCAATATTGTTTTAAGAATGACTTTGTGGGGTGGTTAGGTGGTACAGTGAATAGTGCACCAGCCCTGCAGTCAGGAGGACCTGAGTTCAAATTTGGTTTCAAACACTTACTAGCTATGTGGCCTTGGGCAAGTCACTTAACCCCAATTGCCCTGCCTTCCCTCCTCCAAAAAGCAAATGAGAGAGGGGGGGAAGGGAGGGAGGTTAGGGAGAGAGAAAGGAAGGAAAGAAGGAAGAAAGGAAGGAAGGAAGGAAGGAAGGAAGGAAAGAAAGAAAGAAAGAAAGAAAGAAAGAAAGAAAGAAAGAAAGAAAGAA
>NW_027186523.1:15880437-15889874 GCF_028583685.1 Petaurus breviceps papuanus
GAAAGAAAGAAAGAAAGAAAGAAAGAAAGAAAGAAAGAAAGAAAGAATAACTTTGAGCAAATAAGTCTTTTTGAATATTATAAATACCCAAATTAACTAAAAAGGACATAGGAAGAAAAATGCTATCTGCACTCAGAGAAAGAACTGATAAATTGAAGTATGTATAGAATAATTTTACATATATATATATAATGGTAGTAATCTCTATGGCGGGGGGAGAGAAGAGAAAAAAAAATTACATGACAACTTTATTATAGATATAAAAGGAATAGCAAGTTGTACATAATAGATTTGCAGTTTCATGTGCAATTTCATGTGCAATTTTTAATTATATTATGTTATGAAAATGCTTGTTTTATTTCATAAATTAAAAATAAAATAAATGTGAAAGAAAGAAGGGAGAGAGGGAGGATGAGTGTTTGCAAAGTTTGTATGCTAGGGTCTAGGGGAGTATAATTCTCTTTCTTCCACCCTGCCCCATGCAATGATATGTACCAGTTCAAGAAACAGTAATGAGAGGCTGCTAACCAGATGTTGCCTCGCGCCATTTTTTCTGAATCAGGCATTTTTGGAGAGGTCTAGTTCTGTGAAACATGGCAGCCAAAAAGCTTATACAATCTCAGGTCACATTAGTAAAAGCTTAGTGTCCAGAAAGAGAGGGAATGGGTGATAATAAATAGAGAACTGGCCTCAGAGTAAGGAAGTCCTGAGTTCAAATTCTACCTCTGATCCAAACTGACTATATGACCTAAGGAAGTCACTTAATCTCTCAGTGCTACAGGCAACTCTCTAGAACTATTAATTGCAGAGAAAGTAAGAAATCTGAACGAGTAGAGGAAGTTCCTGACTGTAAGTGCCTTCACTAAGGAAATCACAGGTCAGGTGAAAGTTTTCAGGAAAAGAAAAGTGACTATTCTAGTATACTTCTCTGGTGAAAGTCTGTCTGGAGGATTTTACTCAGTTGTAGGTGCCACATTTTTGGAAGAGCCTTGACAAACTGGAGCACAGCTGTAGGAGGGAAATCAAGACACTAAAAGAGCCTGGAAACAATTCCTACTAGAACAAGTTGAGGGAAATGGGAGTGTTTAGCCTGAGGAAGACAAGGCTAGGAATGGGGAGTGATGATAGGTATCTCCAGGTATTTGAAGAGTTATTATGTGGAAAGGGATAAGACTTGTTCTGCTTGGTCCCAGAGGGCAGACTACAATGTGTCAAAGTCACCAAATTTCACCTTTTCTGCTCCCTATAAAACACCATCTCTAGCAATTAGAATGTTAAAAGTGGGAGGAGCTGCCTCTGGAGCTAGCAGCTTTCTTAGCCCTTGTCTCAGAATGCAACCTTTCTGACTCCAAGACCAGCCATTTACAAAGCTGGTTACTAGCTGCTGGAAAGGAGGGGGTGGGTGCTTCAGATTATCCAAACCCTTTGAATGAGGAAATAAAAGCAAGTGCAATCAGGCCACAAGAATTGGCTGAACTGGATGACAAATACAAGATTAAGTTTCTTTACAAGTGTTCCAAGGGAATGTGGTAGTGCCCTGTCAGCATATAAATTCCAAATTTCAAAACTTTACCCCTCCCTGCAAGCCTTTTCTCTTGGAAACACAATGCCATAGCAAATCAGCCTTGGATCACTCCCCCTTGCCACACACACACACACACACACACACACACACAAACACACACACTCACACACACACACCCCTAGAAGGTGACAAGGACACTGTGTGATAAAAAGGATGAAACTTGGCATCATAGGGCCCAGGTTCAAATCCTGACTAGGGTCACTTCATGCCTGTTTGACTTTAGACAAGTCAACTTAATCTTTCTGGGCTTCAGCTTCTTTATCTATAAAATGAGAGGATTGGACCAGATGGCTTCTGAAATCCTTTCAGGCTCCAGTTCTATGATCTTACGGAATCTAGTTAAAATAAACCCCAAGGGCATCTCTCATCAACCAAACAAAGAGAAAAAAATAATAGGAAAAATCAGTGAGTATAAATGTGGCAATGTTCCCTCCCTTCAAGCAGGTGGAAGGACTTACACGCTAACACTAATGTTATGTTAGCGCCTATTTGTCCCCTCCTCTCCAAGTGCCAAAGCTCATTCATCTCTCTCTTGCCACCCCTCAAAACCAAAGACCCAGAACATCCTCCATAATGAGTTCCATCCTAGGAATCATGTGCTTCCAACACTCACTCTGCTCATACTTTTCCCTTTTTAGCTCTATGTTACTGGCATATTGTGAAGGTGGAATTGATTGGACCTGGCAACAGAATGAATATGGAGAGGAGCAGTGAGAGAGGGTGAGGAGGCCAGGATGAGATTGAGGCTGTAAGCCTGGGTGACTGGGAGAATGGGAGGGGGGCACTCTGAAGTAATGGGGAAGGTAAGAGGAGGAGAGGGTTTATAGGGAAAGATAATCAGTTCAGTCTGGGGCATGTTGAATTTTAGATGTTATGGGATCAGTCAGTTTAAAAAGCCAAATAAGCAGTAAGACATACGAGACTGGAGCACTTTACTTTTAGAGGTCATTCTATCTTTAAAATTCCATGGTTCAACATAACTAGCTCCTGTAATACACAGATTTCCATAATATTTTCCTCTAGGATAAGACTTCTGAACTATTTTACATTGAATACTGTGAGGTAGGGATTGAAGTGAATACCAATTTGGTGCTGGGCCATACTTTGAGAGAAAAATCCTTGCTATGTAGATTAGAGTCAAGGTAGAAGGGCACTTTAATTCATTTTCTCTGAGTTACACCTGAGATGTTTCCTGGGAAACCTTTTCCAGCTCACTGAAGATAGGGTATTTTGTAGTATTAGGGTGGGATGGAAGAAAGGTCTCTGATTTGAACTTTGGGCTTATATTTTCCATAGATGGTGATTAAACATTTCTTGTGCTTTTGAAAAGGTCATTCTTAAAAGAATTAAAGGTGTCTAGTCAGCTAGGTGATGCAGTGTATGGAGTGTCAGGTTTGGAGTTAAGAAGACCTGAGTTCAAATGTGACCTCAGAAACTTCCTGTGTGGAGCTGCCGGCCAGAGGGACTCCAGATCAGCAGCAGCTGTGGCCCTTTCCAGATTTATCAACACATAGATGTGAAGGACAAGGTGAGAGGCCAGTGCAGTCTGGACTTTGGGACCAATAAGTGGGAGTGCATGGCTTTTACCCCCAGGGCGAAAAGCCGCTGAGATGCCGGCACAGCCAGCCAGCCCCACATGGCAGCTTCAGCTCCTGGCCTGCAGAGTGTAGGGGGAACAAGCACCAGTCTGAGGGGTAATTGCTCTTGCTTTAACCTGCTTGGATCTGGATTGCAGTCTAGGGTGGAGGTCCTGGGGTGTGTGTCCAGCTTGCCAGAGCATGTGGAGACCTCAGAGAGGACACCCATCTAATACCTCCGGCAGCTGAGAAAACCCCAGCGTTTGGGACAAAAACTCTCCTGTCTGGTGGCAGAGTCCTACTGTGGCAAAAAGCCCAAAAGTCAAATCATTGAGTGGCAAAATGAGCAGGCAAAGGAAACAAAGCAGACAGAAGATTCCAACATTACACTCCTATTTTGGGGACAAGAAGGAGCAAGGCATGGAACAGGAGGAAAACAGTGAAGTCAAAACTCCTGCACCAAAAGCTTCAAAAAATACGAGCTGGTTACAGGCCATAGAGGACCTGAAGAAGCAGATAAGAGAAGTGGAAGAAAAATTGAGAAGAGAAATGAGAACAATGCAAGAAAATTATGAAATGAGAGTCAACAACCTGACTAAAGAAAATAATACCTTAAAAAACAGACTGACTCAAATGGAAAAGGAGGCTTAAAGAGGCAATGAGGAGAAGAAAGCCTTAAAAAGTCGAATTTGCCAGATGGAAAAAGAATCTCAAAAGCTCAATGAGGAGAATCATTGTTTCAGAATTAGATTGGAGCAAATGGAAGCTAATGACTTTATGAGAAATCAAGATGCTGTTAAACAGATCCAAACAAATGAAAGAATAGAAGGCAATGTGAAATATCTCATGGGAAAAACCACTGACCTGGAAAATAGATCCAGGAGAGAGAATTTAAAAATTATTGGACTACCTGAAAGCCATGACCAAAGTAAGAACCTAGAAATCATCCTCCAGGAAGTTCTCAAAGAAAACTGCCTTGATGTTTTAGTACCAGAGGGCAAAACAGAGGTTGAAAGAATCCACCTATCACCTCCTGAAAAAGATCCCCAAAAGAAAACTCCTAGGAATATTATAGCCAGGTTCCAGATTTCCCAGATTAAGGAGAGAATATTACAAGCAGCCAGGAAGAAACAATTTGAATATTGTGGAAACACAATCAGGATAACCCAGGATCTGGCAGCTTCTACACTGAGGGATCGAAGGGCTTGGAATATGATATTCCAGAGGTCAAGGGAGCTGGGATTAAAACCAAGAATCACCTACCCAGCAAAACTGAGTATCATGTTTCAGGGGAAAACATGGTCATTCAGTGGAATAGAAGACTTTCAAGCATTCTTGCTGAAAAAACCAGAGTTGAATAGAAAATTTTACATTCAGTTACAAGAAGCAAGAGAAGCATAAGAAGGTAAAGAGGGAAAAGAAGTCATAAGGAACTTATCAAAGTTGAACTATTAAAATTCCTACATGGAAAAACAATAATTGTAACTTATGAAACTTTTCTCAGTAGTTGAAGGGATTAGAAATATATATATATATATATATATATATATATATATATATATATATATATATGTCTATATATGATGGTATATGGGCATATGAATACATATGTGAATGTGTGTATATACATTTACAGGTATACATAGATAGAGGGCACAGGACCAATTTAACAGGAAGGGATGATACTTAAAAGGTGAAATTAAGAGGTGAGAGGGATATAATGAGAGGAAATGGGGAGAGACAGATTGGGGCAAACTATCTCATACAGAAGAGGCAAGGGAAAATGGTTACAATGGAGGGGAAGAATAGGAAGGCAAAAGGGAATGGGTCAACCTTATTCCCATTGAATCTGGCTTGAGGAGGGAATGAAATACACACTAAATAGGGGATCTCACCCTCCAGGAGAAAAGGGGGGAAGGAGATGAAAGGGGGGATGATGGAAGGGAGGGCAGGCTTGGGGAGAGGGAAGTTGGAAGCACCCACTTTTGAAAAGGGACAGGAACAAAGTAGAGAATAGAACAAGTGGAAGGTGGGATAGGAGGGAGGGAAATATAGTCAGTCTTTTACAATATAGCTACTATGTTATTGTTTTGCATTAGCCGCACATGTACAACCTATACTGAACTGCTTGTCTTCCCAGTGGGGGTGGGTGGCAGGGGGGGAAGGGAATGAATCTGGAATTGAAAGTTTTAAAATCAAATATTCAAATATGTATGTATATATCTATGTGTGTGTATATATGTATATATATATACTATTATTAATACCATCTTACATGTAATTAATAAATAAGATATACAGGCACTGAGGCATAGAGATCCACTGGAAAAGTTGAAACAGGTATGGGAGAAAATATGGGAGAGAGCAGATTGGAGGTGAATATCCTGTGGGACTGCTGTTTTGGGGGGGATGGGTGGGGGAAAAACGGGGAGAAAATTTGTAACTCAAAATCTGTCGGAAACGAATGATGTAAATCAGAAGTTAGTAAAGCATTTAAAAAAAGAAAAAAAAGATACTTCCTGTGTGACCTTGGGCAAGTCACTTAACTTCAGTTTGCCACTTGAGAAGGAAATGGTAAGCTTCTCCAGTATCTTTGCCATAGATACAGATCCACAGGGTCAAAAATAGTAAGTAAAAACTGGAATGACTAAACAACAACAAGGGGACATACACATATATCACCTTAAATTTTGCAAAGTGCTTTTCAAATATCATCTCACTTGATCCTCACAACAATTCTGGGAGGTAGGTGCTGTTATTATCTCCATTTTGTTGTTGTTATTCATCCTTCATACTCAAAGAGGACCAATGATATCACGATGTTGGGTCAAGGTACAGTACAGAGTTACTAAGGGTTAGGACTGTCCTTGAACTCAGAACTTCCTAACTCCAGGTCCAGAGCTCTATCCATTGTACCACCTAGCTGCCAGAAAGTTTATAAGGATCACCAAAGGAATTCAAGGATCTGGGTTTTCCTTTTGTTTCAACAGAATAAAAAAATATTCATTCATTTACACAAATGGCACTTTCAAGGACTCATGTTTGTGAACAGAGCAGTGCCCAATTTAGGCACAAGCTATATTTTAGTGCCTCACATCATAAAGAGACTCTACATGAGTCAGAAATTGTATTGATCTCCACATTTTCATATAGCCTTCCATAGGAGGGCTCAGTTCATTTAGACTCAAGGGATGCAGTACTGCTTACTTAAATCATATTATGTCAGAGCCGGGAGGTACCTTATCAACATCTAGACCAGAGGGTCTTAATTTGGGGTCTGTGCACAACTGTATTTTAGTAGAATTGATTTCTTTTGAAATCCTATGATTTTACTTTGTGCATTTAAAAGCATTATTTTGAAAAGGGATTGACAGACTTTGCCAGACTGCCGTGGAGTCTATGACAAAAAACGGTTAAGAAGCCCTTATTTAGATCAACCACCAATCTCTACTTTACAGATGAGAAAACTGAAGTCCAGACCTGTGTCATGAGCTAAGTCAGCCACACAGCTGGGAAAAGAAACTAAAGTTCCTAGGCTCTAGAGTGGGCCACAGTTCACTTCTCTTAAAAGACTTCTCTTAATCTGGAACGCAAATTCAAGGTTTTTTCCTTCTTACTTTACATAAATGTTAGATAAGCATAATTGTAATGTCCTTAAAGAATAAAGCAATTAAAAGTTATATTTGTAAGATTCCTTTGTATGTATTATTTAACAACCTCCCACAAAGTTTTTGGTTTAGGGATGATGAGATTTCTTTCTCTTTCTTCCTTCCTTCCTTCCTTTCTTTCTTTTTTTTGATGGGGGAGGAGAATAGAAAGCAAGCAACAAACAATTATTAAAGGCTTAACTACCACGCCCTGTGCTAAGCATTAGGGGAACCAAAATAAAAGTTAAAAACAGTCTCTACTTTCAAAGAACTCATTCTAATGTGAGCTAATCTAATGGAAGATGCCATATGTAAACAACTATATACACACAAGATATTTACAGGGTAGATGGAGGGTAATCTCAGAGCATTAAAAGTGACCAAGAAAGGTGTCTTGCCCAGGATGGGATTTTAGTTGAAAGTTAAAGGAAGCCAGGGAGAAAAAGAGAGATTGTGAGTCTTAGAGTAACCATGGGACAAAACTCAGGTTCAAGGTCATGAGGAAATAGAAATGCTCAGTTTCTGGGTCCAGGGCTTATCCTGTTTATTGGTCCAATGAATATGACTGTTGAGCTTGGAGTTTTTACAGTGTGACATTCCAGTTCAGATCCACAGTTGAATAAACACCTCAAACTATGCAGTATTCGATGCCTCTATTTCTTTTGTTCTAAGCTTTGGGGACATTCCTACCACAAGAATAAATTATGCATCAGAATGTAGTTTTTAAAGGCATGTAGGGGAGTCATGGTGAAATCTTGAGGGGAGTGAGGTTAGAAATAGTAGAAATGGCTAGCAGGCAAATGAGGGGCTAAATTATGCAGGTGACTGAAGCCCTACTATGTGAGCCTCTGTAGTGAAAAGTCAATACTGCTAGAGGCTAACTATAGTTCCATAGCTATTGATGAGTCATGGTGAAATTCTGGAGATAATTGGCCTCACCAAATCATTTACATGAGCCAGATGTTATGCCCTTTGGTAAAAGAAAAACATGAAGTTTTTTTTTTTTACTGGTGGTAGGGGTCAAATGTCAGGAGAAAGTAATGAGTAGGGATACCCTCAACAGACGTCCTTCTTTGAAACCAATGGGGACCATCATTAAAAGGAGACCAATTGTCTCCTTGACAAAGTTGTCTATTCTTCTGCCTCCACTTCTTCTCCCTTCAGTCACTCCTGAAGCCATTGTAATTTGACTTTCAATTGCCATATGAAACTTCTCTCTTCAATGATA
The DNA here is from genome assembly GCF_028583685.1 of Petaurus breviceps papuanus. Classification (NCBI taxonomy): domain Eukaryota; kingdom Metazoa; phylum Chordata; class Mammalia; order Diprotodontia; family Petauridae; genus Petaurus; species Petaurus breviceps. Next base: position 15,888,475 of record NW_027186523.1, read on the forward strand.
CTAATGTAATGAGCCTTTCCTGGAAATGTAGCATGAAGGTGTAATTTTGTGGCTCTTAGAGAAGCAGAATAGTCATCCCTAGCCTCTACCCCGATGCTTCCTCAAGGGAGACTTTCAGGAGGTTAGAGACAGAGACTTAGTCACTCTGCTCTGCTCAGACAGGAGGAAACTGGGCTAAAATCTTACCCATTGTTAGTCTAGGGGATGTGGTTTTCAGGTTCAAGCTAAACTTCTGATAACATATTCTTAATGGGGAAAAGAAGATCCAAGCTTTATATCTAAGGCTTGACTCCCTTTTCCAGCAAATACCAGTTCCACAATGAGCACACATAGTAAATAGCAAAGTAACTTATTTATCCAAGTGCAAAACAGAAATCAGAGAAAGTATACATAGAAGAATATCTACCAGACAATATAGTGTGAAGGAGCTCTCCCATTAGATGGTAACTCAGCTCAACCGAGAGAGAGAGTCCCAGATTTCACCAAAGAAGAAATCCCTCTAAGTCTCTAGTGTAGCAAGCTAGAGACAGAGACATTATGGAAACTTCTAGTTCCTCTCATACCAGCTTCTTACTCTTCCTTCAACAACCTGAAGTGGGGTGGCACATTTATCTTCTCCATTGAAGATGAAAGACAGAGGCACCCAAAGAGACTCCAAAGAGTCTGAAGAGAGACTTCTCTCTTCCATTCTCTCCAACTCCAACTTGTCTTGCCCTTTACAAAGGCAGAGGACATTGATCTCCACCAAGGAGGAGAAAGTCCTCTCTAGTTACACTAACTGTAATTACACTAACTAGTATCTAGTTATGCTAACTAGTATCTAGTTACACTAACTAGTTATACTAACTACTCTAGTTACATTAAACTGTAACTAGTTAATCTAGTTACACTAGCAATCTTTTAAATGCCACATCTTATGGTCTTTTCTCATATGGTCTTCTCTCAACATACCTGCTGTATCTGACACTGCTGATCACCCTTTCATCCTGGATATTCCATCCTCTCTGTGTTTTCATGACATTTTCTCCTGGTCTACCTCCTACTTGTCAGACTACTCTTCTTCCATCAAATTTGCTAGCTCCGCATCAATATCATGTCACTAACTGTGACTATATTGTAAGTTTCTGCTCTAGGTCCTTTTCTTCAGCATCTAGACATTCTCTCTCTTACCGTGTTTCCCCGATAATAAGACACTGTCTTATTTTTTTTTTTTGGACAGAAAAACACCAGAGGGCTTATTTTCAGGGGAGGGCTTATGTTGTCCTGCCTCAGCTCTCCTCCGCGGCACTGCTCTCAATGGCGCCAGCAAGCAAATCACTGGGGAAGAACAGGATGACGCGCTCACTGCTGCAGCTCTGATTGGATGCAGCTCGGAGCGCGGCGTGCGTTTCATGGGGGGG
>NW_027186523.1:15889974-15911970 GCF_028583685.1 Petaurus breviceps papuanus
CAATCTCAATAGGGCTTATTTTCGGGGGAGGGCTTATTTTAGAGGAATCTTACACAGTAAGGGGATGTGATAGTAATGGCAATTAAAGATTCCCCTGTATTGGCTTGGCTTTCAAACTGATTGTGTTAAAACCCAGAGCTTGTTAATTTCCCACCCTTTACTTTTCATATGCTCAATTAGAAGGGTCAAACTCCTTTCCACTACTTTCGCATCTTTTCCCTGTATCATGATATCATCAATGTAGTGGGTAAGCTGTACACCAGGTAGCTTTAATTCATCCAACTGTTCAGCCACAATCCTGTGACAAATAGTGGGGCTATGTATGTACCCTTGTGGCAAGTGAGTAAAAGTATATTGTCTACCCTGCCAAGTGAAAGCGAAGTGGTCCCATTGTTTAGGGTCTATTGGGATGGTGAAGAAGGCATTTGCCAAGTCAATAACTGCATACCAAGTCCCATCATATTTCTGGATCCTTTCTATTAAGGTGATGGTATCTGGAACAGCAGCATACAAAGGAGTCACCTTATTCAACTGTCTATAATCCACAGTCATTCTCCATGTCCCATCTGATTTTCTTACTGGCCAGACAGGATTATTCCAGGATCCATGGCCATTTAGATTGAGATTGTAAGGCCAAGGATCCTGGAGGGATGGAATGTGATAGTAATGGCAATTAAAGATTCCCCTGTATTGGCTTGGCTTTCAAACTGATTGTGTTAAAACCCAGAGCTTGTTAATCCCACCTGTGGGATGGACTTGTTGATGTGAAAAGAGAGTCCTGAACTGGGAGGAGCTGGTGACGTAGATTTGGAGAGACAAGAGAGAGGCAGGAGAACTTTTTGGAAGCGGCACCTCGTGGAGGCAGAGAGAGACTGAGAAGGATTGCTGAGGGCCACTTTGAATTGCCCTGGACTTTTGAGACCTGCCCCCTGAGCTGCCAAGGACTGAGGAGACATGGCTGTTTTGCTGGTACTTTATCTGTCTGTTTTGATGTTGTTTTGCCAGATTTGTCCACTGGTGAAAGACTGTCCTGTTTAAGAAGTCCTGGAACCTGGCTTTTGGCTAAGAAGCCTTGAGACTGTCCTGCAGACAGAGAGTGAATACTGTCCACTGGTGAAGGACAGTGCTGTTGTTGCAGGGGTCTGGAGACTGTCCTGCAGACAGGATGAATACTGTCCACTGGTGAAGGACAGTGCTGTTGTTGCAGGGGTCTGGGAACCTTTCTGTTGGTTCAGAAGCCCTGAAGAAGGATTTTCTTGTTGTATGTTTGCAGAAATCCTGGAAGAGGGTTTTGCTAATGTTTTCAGGGGTTCTAGGACTGTTCTACAGACAGAGGATGAATTAATGAAGGGACTGGCAATGTATCTTATGGCCTTGCTAAGCCTTGTTTCCCCAGGAACTAAGATTGCTGAGAACTTGCCTCCCGTGTCAAGATGAAGAAAAGACCTCCATTTGGGTATTAAGTGCTGTGTTTAAACTTGATGTAACTCTGGGGTAGATTCAATTGAGATCCAGGGGTGGGGAACTTTTGACCTTTTTGTGTTCTGTGATTGACAAATGAAGGTATAGCCTAGGGGTGGAGAAGTATTTAGACCAGGGACTTTGTAATTGATTGAATGATTGGAAGGTCCTGGGGTGGGGTTGTACTTGGAGATTATTTAATCACTCTTAGTAAATGCTGTATTTTGAATGATGTCATGTTTTGATCTTCTCTGTTCTTGGTTGGTCACTGAATAAAATGGAGAGCACCTATGCTGGTATTCTGAACCTTGGGAAGTTGCCTTTCCTTGACCTTATATTACAGGGGAGGGCTTATTTTCGGGCTAGGTCTTATTATCGGGGAAACACGGTAGTAGTTTCATCAGATCCCATGAATTTAACTATCATCTCTGTGCAAATGGTTCTCAGGTCAATATATCTGGTTTCAGTCTCTTCCGAGCTTCATTCTACTTCACTGCTTGGCTACCGGATGTCCCAGAGACATTTCATACTCATTACATCTGTTGTTTCTCTTCAAAGCTTCCCCTCTTCCAAACTTCCCTAATTATGCAGGAGGCCTTTTAATATCTTGAATTCATAATCTTGGCATTATCCTCAATCCTTTACTGTCCTCCACCCCACATATTCTATTACTTGCCAAAGTTTGTCATTTCTGCCTTCACAAAATCTTTCAAAGCCAACCACTTCTCTCTATTCCCATGACCATAACCTGAGCTGTGTGAATAGAGAAAAGGAATTATCACCACGTTAGTTCTTGCCTGGATTATTGCTCCCAATTCCAGTTCATCATACACATTGGTGCCAAACTATTTTCCCTTAAACAGCCATCTCACCATTTCAGTCACCTCCTCAAAAACTCCAGTGGCTCCCTATTGTATAGGATAAAATGTTAACTCCTCAATGTAACTTTTAAAGACCTTCATAGCCTAGACCCAGTCTATCTTTCCATCCTCATTGATCTTGATTCCCACTTTCACACTCTGCAATCCATCCAAACTGGTCTTCTTTCTGTTCCTTATACAAAGTATTCTACCTTTGGGGTTCCTGACCTCTTGCAATGGCCATCCCCCGTGCCCACAGTGTATTTCTTCTTTACCTCTACTTCACAGAATACTTTTCTTTCTTCAAAATGAAGCTCAAATAACATCCCCTTTCTTGAAGCCTTTATTGATCTCCTCCACCACTCTACTTTGCATATAATTGCATTTACTCTTTTTAATATCTATTCTGGATATATTCACATAGATACTTATTGTATTCTCCTTAGAATGTAAAAATCTTCAGAATGGCAACTGTTTCATGCATCATATTTGTATTCCCAGCACTCACATGGTGCCTAGCATGTAACTAAATGTTGAATAAATGCATTACTGACTGATGAATAGATTGCCTGGGCAACTTTAGCCCAGGAAAGATCCTTAAAGTCCTTTTTAGTAAGTACAAAATGGGAAAGAAAACACAAGTGACCTAACTTATCTACTAGAAGAATGACATCTCTGGTGTACTTCTTTGAAAACAAAAGTCACAAGAAAGACAAACCACAGAGGAAACAAGGGAAGAAATAGAGCCCTCACATTCAAACAAACATTCATAGCTCAGGACTCCAAAGGAGATCTATTTATAGACATGGTTGATGTGAGTCTTTGAGGAAGAACTTGGCATCAATAACTTAGGACTTCTTAAAATTATTTTCTTCTGCAGTCCAAGAACTACGGTTTAAGTGTATTTTAGCACCCCATAAACATTCTGCCTTGAACACTGAACAACTACAGAAAGCTTAAGAATTCCACCAGGCAACATTTTCAAGGGACAGTTTTGTATCAGAAAGTTTGTGGATCTTAAACCCCTCACCCAATGGAAACAGCATAACTTCTGGAAAAGATCTGTTTTCAATCCACTAGAAATTTGATTTTGTCACACTCTTTCCATTTTAGCCATCTTCTTTGTGGTTTTTTAGAGGGTCCATCACATTGTCTCCTCCAGATATGCCATTCCCAGTATCCCTGTCAGTGTTTTCCATTGTGGTCTTCTCGCTAAGAAGAAATATTCTGGAAATTTGGAGAAAAGTTCCCTATACCATTTTTTTGTTCACTGTGAATGAAAGAAAATGTAAACATCTGACAAAGAAGTTATTATTTAGACTTGTATTCAAACCAAATGCATTAGGAGTCATCACATTTTACAAAGATGATTATTCACAGACAGCAGTTGTTTGGGGAGAGTGAACATAATCAGATAAAAATCTAGCCTAGGATAAAGAATATAATCTACATTCCCATTTTGGAGTAAGATCTCTCAGATGCTTCTGTACCTTCAGTGAGTTACGTCAGGTTGAGGGAGCTGACCGGATAGAGTCTAATGTCAGTGACATCAACTCTGAAACTCCTGCCTCCTCAGTACTCCTTACCCCACTCCCCCCTTCCCTCTGAACACAGGGCATTTAAGGAGGGCACCCAAGCTAGTCACGGCTTCATTTCTCATCCAGTTGCAGGACATCATCAAGCTATGCTGCTACAGCTGAGTACTCTCCAGGCCTCCCCCACTCAGCTTCTTTTTACTTATTATCTTCTCTCATTAGATTATAAGCTTCTTGAGCACAAGGACTGTCTTTGTATTTGAATTCCCAGTACTTAGTACAGTCCCTAGCAAATAAGAGGTGTTTAATATATGTTTATCTGACCAACAGATACAGAACCTTCTCTTAAAGCACTTTGCTTTATCAACCCTCTTTAGGTCCTACAAATAAACATTGATACAGAAGCAGCCAAATCAATTCAATTCAAGCCAAACCAGTATGTTTTCAAGTGTCTGCTACAGAGAAGCCACTATGCTATATAGGCGGAGATAACAAAGATGGAAATCCTCTCTGTATCTCACTTTCTGCATCAGGAAAACAAGTGAGCTAGGCAATAGAGTTTCTAAATTTCTACTTTTCAGCCTTAAGTCTTATGATCCTAAGACCAATATGTCCCTTACTTTAAGGAACTTCTAATGCAGTATGAATTGGACTTTAAAAAATAAAAATAACTAGTTTTCACACCACTATATTACCCATAATATTTGCTCCCCCTACCCATGACCCTTTGAGATAATGTTAGACCAAATTTTGTCTGGCAGTGTGCTAAATCCAATCAGGATGGCATGCCACTAATATAATCACAGAGACTTTCTACTAGGCAGAAGTTCTGAAAATCAATGACAAAATTGTGAGCTGTAGCTCTGGGTAAAGTTTTTCATTAACATTGGTTCAAACATGGAATGAAAAAGCTATTTTTAGTTGTCGCTACAAGAAGCAAATTCAAGAAGCAAATGTTCATCCCACACACATTTACACACACTTTAGTTTCTAAAGCATTTAATTTTATTTTCTTTTGGAATTTTTTTATAAAAAGAAGGATATTTGGATTACATAAATATATATAAACACCTCACTAATTTTCCCTTCAAGTCTTTCTACACTCCAAAATGTAAAAACGTCTAAACTTTTTATTCAGTGAAGAAGAGTCAAACTGCTCTAAAAATATTTCCACAGCAGAATACCACTTTTTAAAAAAGTAATAGCTAAGTAGCTGTGGGGAAACGTGAAACAAGGAAACTATTTCAAATGCCACTACAGACAAGATTTCATTTTAACACTGTTTAACAGTGTCCTCATCTCTAATAGTGGTTTGAAATTTTAACTCAAACAATGAAGGCTCAAAGTCTAACTTGTAGGAGAGAGAAAGGGAGGGACTAGGCCTCAGATGCAGCTGCCCTCAGACCTAATGTGTCCAGTGTTCAGTAAGGTCTCCATCCCTCTTCCAAGCTGATGTGTGGGCCCCCAAGGTACTTTATCTTCTCCACACTAGGGCAGTTCCATTACCCCCAGACAAAAATCTATGTTTGTTTGTTTGGGGGGGAGGTTTTTTCAGATATATCTGACTGGTTTCCCATTTCTAATGTCAAAGATAGGGAGACACTAGGGACTGAATAACAGAAGCCCCAAATGTACAAGCATGAATCATAAAAGTTTCTGAAAAGGACAAAATAGAGGTACCAGGCAGGAGCAAGGTGGCAAAGTTCAGGGCACAGTCAACTTGCCACATGTGACCCCTATGTTTCTCAGAGAGGCCTAAAAACAAGAGGGGGCAGGTAGTAATTGACAATCAGAAATAGTATTTTGTTTATTTCGTTAGTTGTTCTAGCATATTCCTGTAACCCAGGTCCTAAACTCCAGTGCCTTATACCTTTAAGAGGGCTCTAAGGATCTAGAACTCTCTGTCTTCCTAGAGAATACTTTCTCTCTTCCTAAATCTCACTTGAGGGGAAGTTCCCCAATGTCTCTAGTGTAGCAGGCTAAGGATGGAGACATGATGGAGACTTCTAGCTCCTCTCATGTCAGCTTCTTTCCAGAGTCTTTTCATCCATTCAGCAACCTGATTTGGGGCTAGCATCTTCCATCTTCTTTCTGGAAGCCAGAAACCCTTGAAGTTACTGAAAAGACTTTCAGCCCAAAGAGACTGAAGAGGCCTGAAAAGACTCAAAAGAAACCTTGAAGAAGCCTGAAGAAATCTCCTCTCCTCCAATCTCACCAGCTCTACCCTATCCCTCATTCAAGTACAGGGCATATCTGTTTACGAAGAGAAAGTCCCATAGAATAGACTTTGGGACTCAGGCTGCATTCCAATAAATCATGGCCAAACACACACTAGATTCTTTATCTCATCTCCTTTGCCACTAGAGGCAGGACTTGAAACAACACATGACGAATCAAGATGCTATTTATATGCCTACCATAAAGGGATAAACATGTATTAGCTTTAGATTTCTTTTGTCTGGGTTAGAGTTGTCACTATGCTGGGATATAGAAATATAAGAGGCAGAAATTCAATTACATCGTTTACCCATGGGTACTAATGGCTATGATAAAAAACAAACACCACCACCTTAGTAAAAACAAGAAGTTAGTTTTAAAATTACAATTGTAAATAGCAGAAACTAAGTTTAAACCAACATTTATACCATAATAATCTCAAAATAGATAAATGACCTGAATTATAAAAAATCTCCTCCTCCCCACCAAAAAAATGAGAGCTAGATTAAGTATCTTTCATAACTATAACTAGGGATGAATTCTTAAGCAAACAAGGTTTGGAAGCTATGCAGCATCTTCTCCTGGATGCCCTCTTCACTTGGGATTTGTGACTTCCTTTCTCTTGATTCTCCTGTCTAACCACTCCTTCTTAGTCTCTTTTATTGAATCATCCTCCATTCATGTGGGTACTCCCCAAAGTCTTATCCTAGGTCCCCTTCTTTTTTTTCCTTTCTAACTCTCTCACTTGATGATCTCATAAGCTAGCATGGGTTCAATCTTCATCCCTACACAAATTATTTCCAGATCTATTCATCCAGTCCTAGTCTTTCTCCTGACCTCCAGATGTGGATCAATAACCTATGAGCCCTTTTGAACTGGATGTGCCATAGGTCATTTCAAATTCAGCATGTTCAAAATACAATTCATTATCTTTCCCCTACCCACACTTCCTCCAAACTTTCCTAGTGACTGTTGAGGGGACTACCTTCCTTCCAGTAACCCGTGTATACAACCTCAATACAACCTTGACTTCTCTCTACTCTCCCTAGTTCAAACACTTTTCACCTCTCAGCTGGATTATTGTAATAGCCTTCCTTGCCTCAAGACTCTCCCTACTCCAATCCACCCTCCACGCTGCTGCCAAAGTGTTTTCCTAAAGTAGGGATCTGATCATGTCATTCCCCTACTCAATAAACACTAATGGAGAAGTAGAATAAGGAGAAGGGAACAAACATTTATTAAGCAACTACTCTGTGCCAGGCACTATGCTAAATACTTTAGAAATATTATCTCATTGGACGACGGCTCCCCTTACCATTAGGATCATCTGTTTTGCATTTAAAGTGCTTTACAACCTTCTTAACTTTCTAGCCTTTTAACATATCATTGCATTCCAACCTCTCTGTGGTCTAGCTATCCTGGCCTACATGCTATTCTTCACACTCAATACTCCATGTCTAGTCACATGAGTAAAAAGATGGAAGACTAGAAATTTTCTCTGATCGCCATGACCTCTCAAACTGCTCCAAAATAGAAATGATGTGCCACTATGGTACATAAACACATAAGCACAAAGCAACTTTAACTGTCTCCTCGGTCTGAGATACCCAGAATCCAAAAAGAGATTTATAGAACAACAACCATATACTGTAGTTCACTGACCCTGAGATTACTCCACACCCTTCCCTTACCTCCTCTACTACAGGCTTCAATAGCAAACCCAAGGACCCAAAACAAAATCCAATCCCACATCATGGTCCTTCCTCCCTCTTTCCAGTGCCATAGATACCCTGGCCATTCAGGAACAAAAGCCTGTTGGAGCAGACAACTTCATAGCACCAAAGTGGCAGCTCTCTGAAATACTACTTCCTGGCCAGAGAACTAAAGAAAATAAGAAGGAAACAACATACCAAAATTTCTTGGACACAACTACAGTAATCCTTAGGGGGAAAATCATATCCTTACAAGCATACATTAACAAAATAGAAAAAAGAAGATTAATGAACAGAATATGTATTTTTTAAAACAGAAAGCCAACAAATAAAAACCTAAAATAAGCACAAAAGAGGGGATATTAAAAACTGTAGGGGAAATAGATGAATTGGAAAGAAAAAAATCATTAAATGGTAAATAAAACTAAAAAACAATTCTTTCTAAAGACTAATAAAATTGGTAAACTCTTAGCTAATCTGACTAAAAAGAAGAGATCAAGAAATCAAATCATTGAAATAGCGAGTGAAAAAGACAAAATCATGGCAGAATCAAAATAAACAAAAAAATTAATTAGAATATATTATGCGCAGTCATATGCTAACAAAAAAGTAATAATAGAATATCTTCAAAAACATAGAATACTCAAATTACTAGAAGACCAGATAAAGATCTTAAATAATACAATCTCAGAAATGGAAATAGATCTAGCTTTAAAGGAACTACCAAAGAAAACAATTCCTGGTCCTGATGATTCACTGGAGAATCCTATCAGACTTTTAAAGAATAGTTACTACCTATAACTTCACAAATTTATTATTCTCAAAAATTGAGAAAGACAGCACCATACCAGAGTCCTTTGATGAGACAAATATAATCTTAACACCTTAACAATGGAAAGCTAAAACACAGAAAGAAAACTATAGGCCACTAATGAACATTGACTCAAAAATTGTAAACCAAGTTGTATCAAAGAGACTACAGAGATTTATCAAAAAAACAATTTATTATGACATAGTGGGATTTATACCAGGGATGCAAGGATGATTTACCATTAGGAAAGTAATCAACATAATCACATCAAAATTTTTTAAATACCCCAAACCACATGATCATCTCAATAGATGCAAGAAAAAAAGCTTTGACAAGGTATAATTTTTAATGCTAAAAACCCTAGAAGGCATAGACATAGAGGAATCTTTTTTTAATGTCATAAAAAGCATCTAAAACCAAAAGCAGGCATCACAGAGGCAGCTAAGTGGTACAATGAATAGAGTGCTAGGTCTGGAGTCAGAAAGACCTGAGTTCAAATGTGATCTCAGATGTTTATACTAGCTGTATGATCCTGTGCAAGTCTATTAACCTCTATTTACCCTAGTTTTTTCATCTGTAAAATGGGGATAATATTAACATCTACCTCCCAGGGTTGTTGTGAGGATCAAATGAGATAATAAGTATAAAATGTTTAGCACAGTATCTGGTGCATAGTAGGTGATCTATAAATGTTAGCTATTATTATTTTTATTCATACGAAATGGAGATACACTAGAACCTTTGCCAACAAATACAGAGTGAAGCAAGGTTGCCTACTCTCTCCACTATTATCTCATATCATTCTAGAAATATAAGATACAACAGTAAGACAAGAGAAAGAAACTAAAGGTATAAAGATAGGTAAAGAGTAGATAAAAGTACCCCTTTTTGTTGTTTATATGACAGTTTACTTGAAAAAGCTAGAGATTCAGCAAAGATACTAATTGAGACAATCAGTAGCTTCAGAAAAGCTGAATTTCTATATAATTATAATGAAACAAAAGAAGCAATGGTAGAAGAGAAAATCTCATTCAAAATAATTACAAAATGCATAACATATCTGGTGATCCACCAAAGCCCACAAAAGACTTATAGAGGTTGAATTACAAAGTGTTCCTTAAAGAAATAAAGAATAACTTTAATAGCTGGAGGAATGTTTGGTGCTCATGGCTAAGTTATGCCAGTATAATAAAAATGATAATACTACCAAAACAAATTTATAATTTGATACTGTACCAATCAAATCACTAAGTGGAAACTTGATAGAACCTGATAAAATAATAACAAAATTAATTTGGAAAAACGAAAGATCTAGAACAAGGGTGGGGAACCTGTGGCCTCAAAGCTACAGGTTCCCCACCCTGATCTAGAATATCAAAGGAAATGAAAAAAAAGTAGGGTATGAAATAAGAATAATACTTCTAGACTCCAAATTATATTATAAAGCAGCAGTCATTAAAAATATCTGGTGTTGGCTAAAGAATAGAGCAATAGACAATTACTAGAAAAGGGAAAATCAGAAACAATAGAAGTCACTAACCCAGCATTTAATCAAGTAAAAAGCATAAATTGCCTAGTAAAAAATGCCTTGTTTCATAAAAACTGCAGGGCAAACTAGAAAACAGCCTGGCAGAAATTAGGCTGAGACCAACATCTTACATCGTATTACACAATATATTTTAAATGGATATAATTATTAATAATAACTCATATTTATTTAGTGTTTAACTATGTGCCAGTCACTGTGCTAAGCATTTTACAATTTTCATCTCATTTGAACCTCACAGTAATACTGGGAGGTAGTCGATATTATTATCTCCATGTTACAGAGTAGGAAACTGAGGCAAATGGAGGTTAACAGACTTGTTCAGGGTCACACAACTAGTAAATGTCTGAGGTTGGAATTGGACTCAAAGCTTCCTGACTCCAGGCCCAGCACTCTGTGCGCTGTGCCACCTAACCGTTCAAGACCTTAACATGAAAGATTATACTAGGAAAAAAAGTCAGAAGACAAGCAGATCATACACTTGTCACAGCTATGGGTCAGAGGATGGATTCTCAACCAAAAAAGAGATAGAGACAATTACTAAAAAGAAGGCGGATAACTCTGATTACTTGAAATTGAAAAGTTCCTGCTCTGACAAAACTGACGTCACTGAGATAAAAAGAAAAGTGTTTAAATGGGAAAAAAAAATCTTTGGGTTTAAATCCGGCCTCAGATGTGTACTGGCTGTGTGACCCTGGGTGACTCACTTGACCCCGGGTGCCTCAGTTTCCTCATCTGTAAAATGAGCTGGAGAAGGAAATGGCAAGCCACTCCAGGATCTCTGCCAAGAAAACCCCAAATATGGTTATGGAGAGTTGAACAAAACTGAAAAGCAACTTCACAACAGGATATATACATGTATGGCTAACAGCTACTTTAATAGATACATGGTCGAAGGACGTAAGCAAACAGATCTCAAAAGAATTGAAAAATATTCACAAAAACGCGAAAGAATCCTCCAAAGCACAATGATAAGAGAAATGCAAACCAAAACAACCCTGAAGTTTTACTTCACATCCAGAAAATTGGCAAAAATTATCCCAAAATGGCAATAGTCAACATTGGAGGGGTTGTGGAATGATAGGCACACGTAAATTGTTGGTGAGGCTGTGAAATAAGGCAACCATTCTGCAAAGCAATTTGGAATTATGAAAATAAAGTGACCTAAATGACCACATCCTTTGAACCGGAGAGTCCATTCTTGGGCTTATACCCCAAGGAAACTATTAGTACCGTGTTTCCCCAATAATAAGACCTATCCCGAAAATAAGCCCTCCCCTTACTGTGTAAGATTCCTCTAAAATAAGCCCTCCCCCAAAAATAAGCCCTATTGAGATTGCAACTGTAGTGAAGGTGATCCCCTGCGCTACACGCTACATTACGGTACCCTCTGTATGCACTGTACCCCCCTCCCCCCCATGAAACGCACGCCGCGCTCCGAGCTGCATCCAATCAGAGCTGCAGCAGTGAGCGCGTCATCCTGTTCTTCCCCAGTGATTTGCTTGCTGGCGCCATTGAAAGCAGTGCCGTGGAGGAGAGCTGTTTATTAAAATTGCTGTCAATGTTCATTAAAATAAGCCCTCCCCTGAAAATAAGCCCTCTGGTGTTTTTCTGTCCAAAAAAATAATAAGACAGTGTCTTATTATCAGGGAAACACGGTAAGAATAAAGTCTCCATATATTTCAAAATATTTATGGCATCATTTTTTGTGATAGCTAAGAACTGGAAACAAAGCGGATGGATGTTCATCAATTGGGGAATGGCTAAACAAATTGTACTGAACTAATGTAACAGAATATTACTCTGTTGAAAGAAATTATGCATGTAATGAATATAGAAAAGCATAGAAAGATTTACATGAACAGAGTGAAGTAAGGAGAACCAAGAAAACAATATACACAGTAACTAGAATAATATAAATGGAAAGAACAGCTACACACCAAAAAATCCAAAATAAACGTAACAAAATTATAAAGATCAAGGACTCAAATGAAGAGATATGATCCCCAACCCAACTGTTCATGGAGGTGGAAAGTTCATAGATTTACACATTGCACGTGTTTTCAGACTTTTTAAATATATTGATCAGTTATACTAGTTTTTTTCTTTCTAAAAAAATGTTTTTTGTTATGAGATGGCTTTCTGGAAGGGAGAGAGGGAAGGACACAAGAGAACTACTGTAATATAAGAAACAAAAGATAACAAAACCATTTTAAAAATACTCCATGTCCTATTTTTCTGCTTTTACATTAGCTAATCCTCTGCATCTAACATGCTTTCCCACTTCACCTCTGACTCAGAAATACTGGTTTCCTTTAAGACTGACCTCAGGAAATACCTCCCACAGGAGGCCTTCCCAAGCCTCTACAGATGTCAGTGCCTTCTCCTTTAAGGCTTCCTTCTACTTTGGATTATCTTGTATGTACTGCATTAACACATGGTATCTCCCCGTTAGAATATAAACCCTTTGAGGGCAGAACTGTTTTTGTTTTTATTTGTATCCCCATCACAGGGTATGGTGTCTAGTACACAGTAAGAACTTACTAAATGCTTGTTGATTGATTGAATTTTTATTAGATGGAATTGAAAAATTTTTGCAATAAAATTAATGCAACTAATATACGGTATGTAGTGGTCAGCTGAGAAAAAAGATTTTTGCATCAACTATCTTTAATAAGGTCTTATGTCCAAAATCTATAGGCAGCTAACCGAAATATATAAGACCAAAAGACATTTTTCCATAGATAAGCAGTCAAAGAATATAAACCAACATTTACCAAAAGAAAAATTACAAAATTTTAACAATATTAAATAATGTTTCAAATCATTAGTAAGAAAAATGAAAATCAAAGCATTGATTCTATAAACCAATGTAATTATGTGAAGAAAGTGACTAAAACTGACATGTTTTGATTCCATGGCTAGACACAGTACCCAAGAATTTTGTTGTTCAGTCATTTCAGTCACGTCCAACTCTTTGTGACCCCATTTGAGGTTTTCCTGGCAAAGATACTGGAGTGGTTTGCCATTTCCTTCTCCGGCTCATTTTGCAAATGAGGAAACTGAGGCAAACAGGGTTAAGTGACTTGCTTTGGGTCACATAGCTAATTAGTGTCTGAGGTCAGATTTGTATTCAGGAAGACTCATTTCCCTGACTTCAGGCCCAGCACTCCATTTACCGTATCACTTAGCTACCACTACCTTCAGGACATAATGTAAAAAGTTAGCCAAATATTCTTGTTGAAGAAGTTACACAAGGGTTTGTGTTCAAATAATGAATTTCACTTTAATTATAATTTGCTTAGGGCCCAGAAACGAAAATATTTATTTAGTACCATAAAAAGGAACACATTGGTTTTTAATGATCACAAATCTTTAAAAACAAAACCCACACACAAAAGTGGATTCATTTTCCCTCCTGTGTTCCCTATAGGAAACCTGACAGAAACTTCTTTTCAAACTCTTCTTTTCAGATACTTCTTAGGATTAAACTCACTTCATTTTTCAGTCTTTCTGAATGATAGACTTCCCAACCATAAATGGATATTGTTTTAATACATTCTCTCACCATTGGTTCTACTTGTCAACAGTCATCTCACACAACAGAGACAAATCAGAGGCAGGTTTTGTTAGTACTTGATTAGAACAACACCTAGAAATATTGAGCATTATATATTTAGAGGGATTGGACTTGATTTTAAGCTCCCTTCCACTCCCAACATCCTATTCTCCAATATGGAAGAGAAATTCCTAGCAGTTTAAAAAAATTTCACAAAGTTAAATGCTTCTGAGAAACATAATCAGGTCATGTTCATGAGGATGGAGGTAGTTATCTCCCCTGTGGGCTTCTTCTGGCCTTTTGAGAATAAAATTATTGTACAAAGAGACTTAGACCAGGATCACAGAGTCAAGCCTTGGAGTTAAGCACAGAACGAGGTCTTCTTATGTGACCTCTCTGCCAAAGCTTCCCTGTCTCTTGTGTGCTATTGCCACAAGTAGGAAAATCTGCTGACGTTTGAGCTGCTTAATAAATAGAACTACTTACTGGAAGTCCCAACTCTAAATTATTCAGCTTTTTGTGATGTCTACCAGGCAAGGAAGATAATTTAATTAATTCTTTTGTTGTTTTAATGGCCCATTTTTCATTATTAAGCATCCCTCAACTGCTAAAGACTTCAAAATGTCACTATGTTACTCTGATGGGTTTTTTATTATGTTACTTTTATTTTTTTTATTTATTATGTTACTTTCTGGGTTTTTTTTAACAAGTCAAACAATTATGAAGCAGTGTAATTCAAGGAAACCAATCTAAAGCTTCTTCTTTATAAATGACGGTTCTACATACTACACGGGAATCATGGGACAACTAGTTGTGCATATTTGTACCTTCTACCTCTGACTGCTCCTTCTCTGTCTTCTTGCTCAAACTTCCCCTTTGCCTCAACCCCTGATTAAGTAGTCCTCCAGGCATAATCCTTGGCTTTCTGCTCTTTCCTTCCCATACTGTATTGGTCAGAAAACTGACTCTCTCTTATTGTTCCAAGTATAACAGCTATACTGACAACTCCTCAGTCTGTATTTTTAGCCACAACCTCCATTCTGAATCTCCAACTGTCTGTGAAGCAACTCGACTGAGAAGTCTTACCATCACCTCACGCTCATATGTAGTGCATGATCCATTAAGGTGGCCAAGTGAGTGAATGGTATCTCAGATGCCTAAAATTCCAGAGGCAGTCTTGGTGATAGAATGAGAAGAGATGCTGGAGACCTCCTACAATTACCTGGCCTACCCAGTCTCACTCTCTTCACTTTCTTCTCTGTTTCCCACTCCTTTTCCTTTGACTGCCCCTTACAGGGACAGAAGAACAGCAATAGCAAAACTCTGGCACTGTTCACTCTTGAGTTCCCCAGCCTGATTCAAAGACCCAGGCTTCCTTGAATCATTTCATCAACATTCCTTTATTTGACACCTACTCTGTGTCAGGCACAGACAATGGGAAAATATTCCCTGCCTGCCGTTAGGGCGTTTATATTCTAACAAAGGAGACAACATACAGGTATAGGTATAGATGCACACTTACATATATGCGTATGTATGCATATAAACATACATACAAAACACACACAAACAAGATACAAGGTTGCCTTGGGGGGAAAGCCAATAGCAGCTGAGGGAACCAGGAAGGCTTCCTAAAAAAGATGGCAGTCAACAGTCTTGAAGGATGTTATATCAGGTCATTCACTCCAGCTGAGCTTGCAACACTTGAAAACCCCGCAGTTTTTGTTTTTTTTTTTGACAACTGCTGGTCAGTCAAACTTACCTATCTTGCGTTTGTGACAATGCTATTGCAAAACCCACATAAAGACTTTACACTTATCCCTATTAAATTTTATGTTAATAGATTTGGCTTGCTGAGTCAAGCTTGATGCCCTCTGGTTAGAAGACTTCTACCTTTTTTTGTTGTTAGAACATTTGGGCTTGTCAGTTCAAATTTGGCCTCAGACACTTGCTAGTTGTGTGACCCTGGGGAAATCACTTAACCTGTTTGCTTCAGTTTCCTCAACTATAAAATGAGGATAATAATAGCATTTACATCACAGGGTTGTTGTGAGGAACAAATGAGATAATATTTGTAAGGTAGTCAGCACAGTGTCTTGCACACATAAAGTACTACAGAAATACTTGTTTCCTTCCTCCCTTTAATCCTGAGGCACTTCTCGATTTCTCCATGATCCTACAATGATCACTCACCATGACTCCAATGATCCTCAGCAATCACAGATGTCAGTTCTTTCAACACCACAGATATCATCTGGGCAGAGTGAAACAGACTAGTCTAGGCTAGCTGAGATTTTCTCTTACTCTTTCTCTACCTAAGTTCTTCAGTGATTTCAGTCATGTCCAACTCTTCATGACCCCATTTGAGGTTTTCTTGGCAAAGATACTGGAGTGGTTTGCCATTTCCTCCTCCAACTCATTTTACAGATGAGGAAACCAAGGTAAACAGGGTTAAGTGACTTTCCCAGAGTCACATAGCTAGTATCTGAGGCCAGATTTGAACTCAGGAAGATAAGTCTTCCTGACTCCAAGCTTGGCACTCTCTCCATTGCAACACTTAGCTGCCCTCTCTACCTAAGTATTAATTCCTAAGTATCAGTTACCCATCAGTCATTTTTTGCTGTATCTTTTCCAGTCCAAGGATCCCCACTGTCTGTGGCAGAGAAACCAGAAGTGTAATTACAATTGAGCAGCTCAACATTATCATAATTTCATCTATTCCCAGCTCCAAGTTCTTTCAATCTTTAACCTTTCTCTTTACACCAACATAGTTTTTTAAAATACTCTTCTTTGGGGAAGCTAGGTGGTACAGTGAATACAGCACCAGCCCTGGAATCAGGACGACCTGAGTTCAAATGCGGCCTCAGATACTTAACATACACACAAAAAAAACTAGCCGTGTAACCTTGGGCAAGTCACTTAACCCCAATTGCCCTGCCTTCCCCTCTCAAAAAATAAATAAAATACTCTTCTTTGTTCTTAGCTCTTTTTTTTTGCCACATTCAAGTTCACTCTGAACCTGAGCATTTCTGACATTCTTATTCCAGGTCTGTGAGGCTTCTGTATTCATCCTTTCTCACCTGCTCTGGATTCCGTCTTCTGTTGCGTCTTTGAAAAACCTAAGTTGGTTGAGGAGATCCTCTGTACATCCCCCAGAAATCCACTTAGACACCTTCTCCTTTTCCTCCTCAATTATTCATCTGTCTTCAGAATTTCTTGAAAGCTTCCCATTTCCATCCTCACACACAAGTCACTTTACCTTCTCTAGGTCCCTGAGAGTACTAGAAGAAGAACTCGGTGTCTGTTCCACTTTATTCTTCCAAGGACCCATCTAGAAGTGAACAAGCTGCAGAAGAGAGGCTAGAGAACGTTACATAATTCTGCTAACGGGCTCATCTTGTTTTTAGCCCCATCCTATTTTCAGATCTTAGAGGCCTCAATTTATGACTCAGCTCCATGACCAGGAAGTAGAAGACTTGGGCTTCAGTCTTCATTCTTCAACTAATCAGCCCTGAGAACCAGCTGCTTCTGTTTCCTTATTCCTCAAAGACTCTCCAGTGGAAATCATGGTAACTTCTCCTTGTATCTCAAAAGTTTCTTTTGATAATCAAACAAGAGGAGGAGATTGAGATTTTGACGTAACCTTAGGGATCACCTAACCCATTTCTCACAATTTATGTTTGAGGCAACTGAGGCCCCAGAAGGTTAATTGATTTGCCCAAAGTCGTACCAAGCTTTCCTCATTTCCCATCAGCTACACTGTTTTTGGATTTCTCCATCATGCCTTCATGCCCAGAAAAAATCTCATTATCCTGCAAGACTGAATCAGACTTAGTACTCCTATCTCATCAGTAGCCTCTGCCCCTCTGCCTGGATTCTCTGACTCAAGAGCAGAACCATGAACTTAAGGAGGCAGCTCAACACAGTCTTCTCCCCACTGGCCAGCAGCTGCATTGCTTTAAAATTTCTTTGGTACCCTCCATTGTGCCCCCAGGCTGGGTACCTCCTCCTCAACCCTTTTTTCAGTTGCCTTTTCTGCATCGTTCTCCCCTCCCCCCATTAGATCACAAGCTTCTTGAGGGAAAGGACTGTCTTTCTTTTTATTTGCATTTATATTCTCAGTTCTTGGCACAGTGTCTGGCACATAGTAGGTGCTTAATTTTTTACTAGTTTGGATATTTGTTATTTTTAGTTTATTATTTATAGTTTATTATTTGTTAGTTTATTGACTTGCCTATAGCAGAGGCAGGACTCAAGCTCAGGTCCTTTAACTCCTAACTTAGTGTATTTTCCATAACATTGTAATTATAATAGATGTGAAAATGACTTGACAACTATAAATGGTTATCCAAATTTAAAAGTTATTCAAGGAATCACAGACTACCATTCTGTGAAGAATGGAAATTGAAGCTCACCAAAAGGCCAATGGTGAGTGTGAGCAGTCTACAACTCTTTATCTATAATTACACACTGAATATTATGTTAGACTTTTTTTGACATGTTGGACCTGGAGTCAGGAAGACCTGAGTTCCAATATAGCCTCAGACACTTTCCAGCTGTCTGACCCATGACAAGTCACCTAATATCTTCTGCTTTAATTTCCTCGGCTGTAAAATGGGGATAATAATACTCTCAAGTGTTGTTGGGTGGATAACATGAGATATTTGTAATGTGCTTTACAAACCCTGAAGCACTTAGTATCTGCTATAAATGCTATTATCACCAATAGCAGAGTAGCATATGTTACTTATTTTGCTAAAGTGATTTCCCTCCCTTTCTATTCTTTGTTACATTGGATGGCTCCCTGAGAGGGCTAAGAAATAGATTAGGAAATACATGGTGTAAAAATAAAATAAATCAAAGAAATTCATTTTTAAAAATAAAATTACCTGCTTCCAGCCCAGCCCCCCATAGCTATCACTGAGGTAAGATATCATCCATTGCAAAGATGGGAGGAGGCCCTCGTCACCACCAGGCACAGCTGTTGATCAACTGTCATTTACAGAGAGATAGGTAATCTTTTTAGTAGCAGCACTTTTCAATACACCAGTCCTGCTGCCACTCCAGCCTTCACAGCCATTATCTTCAGAAGTTAACTCCTGTGGAGAAGGGGCCAACCATCACCACCATCTTCCACACACAGGGTAGGCAAGTCAGCAAAGCTGAAGCAGCCAGGCAAAGTGCAAGGAAAGTGAAACTACCACTACCACCAGCTTGACCGCCATCTCCCCTCATACCCTGATGGAGACAGATAGGATCCTGAATCCAAGATCCCTGGGAATAGCAATGCTTCCAGCTCAGTGTCCTCAGACATCATCCCGGGAAGATACAACCTGGCAACTGCTCCCACAATGTGCTACAGACACTCTTGCCACAAAAGTCTTTGGCACCATCAAATGGATCAACACCAGAAACATATCATTTTATCAGTGCAGATGACATTAAAGGGACAGCATTATAATCTACTCTGTCACTGTACCCTAAGAACCATGGGATCTTTCCATCTGACTTTCAGCTGACACCTTCCATCCCTGTTGCTTCATTTGTATCCTCAATCCTTAGGGTACTGTTTTACATACAGTAAGAGCTTAATTAACAATTCATTCATTCAGACAGAAAATGTTCTACAGGAAGCCCTTTTAGTGGAGGTTGAATGGGGGATAGAATTAGGAGTAGCAAAACATCTGAAATGAGCAGGCATTCTCTTAGGGAAGTCCGGGAGAGGAGGCTATCACTGTACAATGAAGTCGTAAAAACCTCACCCAGGCAGAGAGCAAGGACAGCCCTTCGAACATTCTCATCTGGAATTTCCATCTGGGATAGGGACCACTATTCAAGTTCAGCCAACATGGTTGGCACACACCATGAAAGGCATTGTCAAAGGTCCATGAGTAGAGGGCAGCTCAGGCCAGGTCGAAGGTTTCCAGCTGCCTTTAGAATAACTATCCAGCTTGGCAGTGAATGATTGAATTCCTCTTTCCTGTAGTTTTTTAAACATTTGTTTTTATAGTCATGGTATACATAGGCTTCATGAAGTTGATGATGATATATACAGCCACCTTTCGGTTTACTACAATTATATAGCACCTGGGAGGCAGGTATATAAAATCTACTCTTTTCTCCACTTTCATTCAGCCTCACAATAACATCTGTGTGCATGTATATGTATAGACATATATATGTATATATATATATATATATATGTGTGTGTGTGTGTGTGTGTATTTAATATAGGGGCAAAAGCACTGAATTTGAAGTCTAAGCACTTGTGTCCAAATCCCACATCTTCTACTTACTACCTGTATGACCTAGGGCAAATCATAACCTTTTTGTGCCTCATTTTCCTCAAATGTAAAATGAAGAAGTTGGATTAAATGATTTCTAGGTTTCTTCCAGACCTAAATCCTATGGATCCCATTGTAGCTCACATTTATACAAGTCAAGCCAAGAAGTATTTATTAAGTACCTACTACCTGTGTTTCCCCGATAATAAGACACTGTCCTATTAATTTTTTTGGACAGAAAAACACCAGAGGGCTTATTTTCAGGGGAGGGCTTATTTTAATGAACATTGACAGCAATTTTAATAAACAGGTAAATGTAAACAAAAAGAATGTACCTTTATTCAATAATGAATTCAATAAAGAACAGGATAACGCGCTCACTGCTGCAGCTCTGATTGGATGCAGCTCGGAGCGTGGCGTACGTTTCACGGGGGGGGGGGGGAACGGTGCATACAGAGGGTAACGTAATGTAGCGTGTGGCGCAGGGGATCACCTTCACTACAGTAGCAATCTCAATAGGGCTTATTTTCGGGGGAGGGCTTGTTTTAGAGGAATCTTACACAGTAAGGGGAGGGCTTATTTTCGGGATAGGTCTTATTATCGGGGAAACACGGTATGTTCTAAGCACTCTGTTAAACACTGGGGATAAAAGAAAGGCAAAAACAGGCCTAGATCTCAAGGAGGGAAGGAAGACAACATGCAAACAACTAGACAAGAACTAGACAGGGTAAACTGGAAGTAAGTCGAGAGGGAAGAGACTAGGATTAAGGAGGACCAGAGTTTCTTGTAGAAACTGAGACTTGAGGGAAGCTAAGCAAGCCAGAAAACAGAAGAGATGAGGGAGAGAAAACCAGGCCTGGGAGACAGAGACCGGAGAATGGAGTGTCCTATTTGAGGACCAGCAAGGAGATCAATCTCCCTGGATTACAGAGTACTTGGAAATGAATAGTAAGTAATAAGATTGGAGAGGCAGAAAGGGGACAAGACATGAAGGGCTTTAACAGCCAAATAGAAGGGTTTCTATTTTCTATTTGATCCTGTCAGTAATGAAGAAAGGTAATTGAGGTAGGGGAGTGATTGTTCACACTGGTATGTTAGGAAGATAGCTGAGCATTGGATGGACTGGAATGGAGACAGATTTGACTGCAACTGTGCAGGTGTGCAGTGATAAAGGCCTACCAACAGCATCAGGGGAGAGAAGGGGATAGATACTAAACATGCTATGGCCGTGACAACTCAATGGAGGGAGAGTGAAGAGTTGAGAATGACACCTAGATTTTGAGCCTAGGTGACTGGGAGGATGGTGGTATCCTTGACATTAATAGGAAGAGAGGAGGATTTGAGGTGGAGTGGGGTGGGTGGGGGAGGAGATAATGAGTTCAGTTTTGGACATGTTGAGTTTCAGATGTCTAGAGGACATCTAATGGGGCAGCTAGGTGGTGCAGTGGACAGAGTGCTGGGCCTGGGATCAGGAAGATTCACCTTTGTGAGTTCAAATCCAGCCTCAGACATTTACTAACTTTATGACCCTGGGCAAGTCATTTAACCCTGTTTGCCTCAGTTTTCTCATCTGTAAAATAAGCTGGAGAAGAACATGACAAACCATTCCAGTAACTTCACCAAGAAAAACCCAGATGGGGTCATGCAGAGTTGGACAGCACTGAAACAACACAACTCCAACAACAACACCCACAGAGGACATCTAGCTAGAGGTGTGTAATGCCATGCACAGAAGCTTTCCAGAAGAAGTGCTACTGGGAACGGCTTTTTTAAAGATTCTGATTCCTCAGTATAGTGATCACTCTATGTATTCCATAACAAAAGCAAAACATCTATGGAAAATCAAGGTACAGCATAATTCAAAATACAGCATTCACCATATTACAACTTATCACAGAAAATCACAATATAATATTCACAACATAGTCTCAAAGTAAAATAGTCTTAAGTTAATTCAATCAGTCACAAAATGTCACTCTTAAGTTAATTCAATCAGTCACTTATCAGTAGT
>NW_027186523.1:15911980-15955394 GCF_028583685.1 Petaurus breviceps papuanus
AGTCTTCCACTCTTGGGGCAAAGTCTTGATTAACTCAATCAGTCACTAATTAATAACAATGTCAAAGTACAATCAGTCACTTATTCAGCAAAGTCTTTCTAAATATCCTACACAAAATCCTCCACCCCTTAGGTCACTAGTAAACCATAATTCCATAATTACTTAGTACCCAAGGAGAGGTCTTTTCTTCATCTTGACTTTGGGCCTGTTCTCAGATTCCCTGGATTCCCTTCCATGGTCCCAGATTCTACCTAGATTCAACAGACTGTCATCTGGGTTCAATGGCAGACAGCTCTCACTTCCTTGACCTGCTCTCTGGGGAGGTCCTGCTCCACACTGGTGGTCACAGGGTCTGGTCCATGTCAGATCCCTCACCATTTCTGCTCCAGGGAATTCAAGGCTCAACCAAGCCACAAACAAAGTCTCAGCATCCCAGTCATGCTTCAGTCACCTGGACTTTTAGTCTCCTGGTTCTGGGGCTCCTGGATCCAGATTCTGGGTTCCTGGCCTCCTGGCCTCCTGGGATCCTGTTCAGAAAAAGTTCCAGCACCACCAGTTTTCAGGACTCATTTCTCCATTCTTCTGTAACTGTTCTGCCACCAGATCTCAGTCTCAAGGAAATTCTGACTGTGCCTCTCTGGGGCTTTTCTTATATATACAGTATTACCTACTTCACTTCCTTCAGCCAACCCCTTCCTGTTACGTCAGTTAACAGGAGACAGGAGTTCATACCTTCTGTTCCCCCAATCAGAGGCTTGATCAGTTGCTGTATTAAGTACCTGCTACTTTTGCCAACACAAAGGGATCTTCAAATTCAAAATTACATTACCATTACAAGGTGTTCTATAGGCAGGAAGAGCTGCAAGACTGGAGATCTGGAGAATGGCTAGGGCTGGATGAACAGGTCTGAGAACCATCAGCACAGCATCAGCATAACTAACTCCATGGGAGCTGATGAGATCAGCAAGTGAAAGAGGGAGAAGAGAAGAGGACCAAGAACAGATGCTTGGAGGACATCCATGGCTCCAACAATGTACATTGAGCAATGATCAGGAGAGAGCAAAATCACAAAAACCTAGAGAATGGGCAGTGGATAGAGCGCTGGTCCTGGAGTCAGGAGACAATTACTAGCTGTGTGACCCTGGCAAGTCACTTGTTCACTCCATTGATTATAATTCTTCTTTACAACTTGACTAATGTTTAATGCAAAGACATTTGTAGAGCCTATATCATATTGCACATCCTCATGGCAGGGGGGAGGGAAGAGGAGAGAGAGGAAGGGAAAAATTGGAACTCAAGGGAATGTGGAACTGAATGTTGTAAACTAAGAGTAAATAAATAAATTTTTAAAAAAGAAAAAGAGGGAGATTGATGGTATCAAAAGCTACAGAGAAGGAGAAAAAGGCAAATAAAGGGGTAACTTTGGAGAAAGAAGTAAAATGATGAAATCAGAAGCCAGATTACGAAACTTTAAGAAGAGATTTGGAGGAAGCAGAGGCATCTATTGCAGATGGACGGCCTTCTCAAGTTTAGCCACAAAAAGCAGGAGAGACTTAGTACAACAACTGGTAAGGATGGATGGATCAAGTGACGGGTTTTTTGAGGACTGGGGGGGGGGTGTCTGTAGGCAGCAGGGAAGCAACTAGGACACAGGGAAAGAATGAATATGAATGAAAGAGTAGAGATAAGAGAAGAAGTAACTTGATGGGATGGAATTAGGCTCTTATGCACATAGGAGAAGGGCTTTATATGAGACATGTTTTAGTAGAAGATAATGACACAAGGCATTGTGGATGAGATAAGCAGGAAGTTCTCGAGAAAATGACCTCAATGATTCCGGTGAAGTAGGAGGTGATATTCTCAGCTGAAAGGGTTAATAGGTTAATACTCTGGCAATGATGGTAGCATCCCTTACATGACTCTCAGCTCCTCCACTGACCATTGTTGAAAAATCCACGAATGGAAATGGTGACTCAAAGGTTAACCCTGGACTTGTTCTCCCAGGATGGGGATCCCAAACCTTGCCCAGGCAGGAAGTTTCATGAGTTTTGCCTAGCAATATGCATACATTCTTCATTAGAAAGAAATTAGAATAAGCTATAATAGCATTCTATGAGGACAATTGGGGAAAATGCTCCCCCCCAACACAAACATAAACAATTCATCCAAGCTAGTTTGTTTGTTTTTTTAATTGGGAAATGATAAGCAAAACAACACTGAACTAAAATTCACATGGTTATGCTTATCACGTGATTGCCACCCCAGCAGATGGTTGGGGGGAAGCTACATATGCCCACTTGCTGAACTGTTATATGAGCTACTACTACAAACGTCAGCACTGCTCACACTCTGATCTCTCCTAAGCAACCAAAAGTGGGGTACTGGAGTTTGTGGCAGAGAATCATAATATCTTAGATTTAAATAGCACATATTAAAAAATAGTACAGATCAAATAAACATATAATGGAAGATCTCAGGGTATTTCATATTTTATAATGGAAGGTCTCAGGATAGTTCACATTTTATAATAGAAGATCTCAGCATATTTCACATTTTATAATGAAAGATCACAGGGTATTTCACATTTTCTAATGGATGATCTCAGGGTATTTCACATTTTATAATGGAAGATCTCAGGGTATTTCACACGTGCCATTTTCATATCTAAGAAACCTAGGTAGTCAAGGTTTAGGAGCTCAAATTAGAGATTAGACAAAGGTTTTCTGGATTTAAATGAAACAACCCAAATCACACACTGAAAATTGGGCAAGGATTCCAGGTTTTTTAGCCCCTGGTACAGTACCCTCCCGTTATGCATCATGGTATGGGGGGCACAGCACTAGACTCAGAATCTGGAGACCTGCCTGGATTCATATCTTGCCCCAAATACCAATTAGCTATAGGATGTTTACCTATCTTAGTTGTGTGACTACAGACAACACTTAACCCCCAAGAGTCTCAGTTTCCTCATCTGTTAAAAAAAATCAAACACAGAGATAACAATACTTGCCCTACATCACTGTTTTTATGTGAGGAAAAGTACTTTGTAAAACAATCTGCTCAATCTACTATATAAATGTGAATTACTCTTATTATCATCATGTCAAAGAACAGAGGGCACATCCAGAACTCCCATTTCTCATAGCGGTACCCTGTGCACCATACCATGCTGTATCATCTGTGCCTTCTGGTTTCTTCTAGAAGCATCTTCTGGATAGAGTACTAGGCCTGGAGTCAAATCCAGCCTCAGACACTTACTAGCTATGTGACCCTAGGTAAAATCTATTTAACCTCTGTTTGCCTCAGTTTTCTCAACTGTAGAATGGGAATAATAATATCACCAGCCTCCCAGCTTTGCTGTATGGATCAAATAAGACAATGTTGGTAAAGTCCTTAGCACAATGCCAGTACCTGGTAGGTACTTAATAAATGCTTCCTTCCTTCTTTTCTTCTAAAAAGCAATAGAGGAATACCCCTACCTTAACATGCTTTGTAGCATGTACATCCAAACCTTATGTTTTGTATCCATTACTTGTAATAGCCATAAATATTATAGTTGTGCAAGATGCATTCATTCACTTTTTACCGACATCCACCTTGTATTAACAGTGTAGCAGCCATGACTTGATTCCACTGACCCTTTGCCCACCCTTCATTAGGAAGGGATGAGTATGAAGACAAGCTAAAGGATGGTGAATGTTCAAATCAAATTAGTGAAGAGGCCTATACGAAGGGAGATGGGATTTGGAAGGAGAAAGCTAAGAGGGACAAGGCAAAGGGAATACAGAGAGCTTCAGTGCCAGGGACTGGAGGGCAGATCATTTCACCACACAGAGTGATGTGGTTCCAGGTCAAGAATCCCTAACCGCAAGAAACTGTTTCTGCATTTGATTCTTGAACCAGTTTCTATCCACACCCTTAACATGCATGCAGATAATCGCCAGATCTATAGGTCTGTAAACATGGGCCTTGGCTCCTTCTCAGCTTGGCAGGTGTGCAAATGAATTTAATTCAGTTGTTTTGCTTTCTGAAAGTCTGATAAGATCACGGGATCACTGGATTGGAAGTAGCTTTGAAAGCTGAGTCAGTCAGCCCACGTGTAGAGTACCCTGTATATACAGTCTTTATCCTCTTGCCTTGAGGCAGGACATGCAGCTTAAAACAGATGGAAATCCAGATAAGATGGAATCAGAGACACTCACAGTTAGATGGACCTCAGAGGTCACCTGATCCAATCTGTACTTAAGTAAAAATCCACTTTATAACATCCCCAACCAGGAGTTAATCAGCCTTTGCTAAGTCGGATGTTTTCTTCTTCACTCACTTTTCAGTCCTGTCTGACTCTGTGACCCCATTCAAGGTTTTCTTGGTGAAGATACTGGAGGGGTTTGGCGTTTCCTTCTCCAGCTCATTTTACAGGTGAGGAAACTGAGGCAAACAGTCAGATCCCTGAGGCTCTATTCCTACAAATGCACTTACCCAGTGTCACATGCGACAAAAACATTTCTGCCACATCCCCATGCACTTGCTCAATGTACATTCCACCCTCTGAATTATGTGCTTCCACTTGTTCATAGAGCCAAAGAGTGTCAGCTTTGGGGGGGACTTCAGGAACATGTAGTGAATCTGACCAAGTCCCTTGCCATGTTTATAATACAAGATACAAAACAAGGTCACAAAATTATAATAATGGCCCCAAAGCCAGTCACTGGCCATCTTGAGTTGACCCCCCAAAAAACCCAACCCAAAACCTTCTACATCATGTGGTCTTCAATTCAATTCCTCCCCCAGCTACTACCTTCCACCACTAGGCCCTACACAATATTCAAATAGAGCAATTAATTCAGAGAGGAGGTACCACCAGACCATTCGTTTAATAGCATCAAACCCCCAAACCACCCTTTACCTAAGTCACGGGTGCACAACCCACCTCTTTTCCTCTGTGGGACTCAGAGGCAACTATTTTAAATGA
Source organism: Petaurus breviceps papuanus (assembly GCF_028583685.1). Classification (NCBI taxonomy): domain Eukaryota; kingdom Metazoa; phylum Chordata; class Mammalia; order Diprotodontia; family Petauridae; genus Petaurus; species Petaurus breviceps. The sequence goes on from NW_027186523.1 coordinate 15,916,953, forward strand.
CCACCCAAGTCTTCCTGCTGTCCCCGCTCCCAATCACACTACCTCCCAACACATCCCTAGTTTGCTAACAGAGAAGAATGGGGTCTTGTTTAAGCCTTTGAAGACCTAAGTAACCCAATATTTCACAGAATCCTATAATCTCTGGATTCAGGCAGCACTGTAGATGTTATCACTACGGAGATTTCATCAGTTTGGGTACTCACATCTCATCGGGACTTTCAGCTGCCTCTAGCCCTCTGAAGAGGGCTGCAGGGCAGAGCAACAAAATCCTCCCAACATCCCCATTTAAAGAAGACTTAGAAGCCCAGCCAACTCTTCATTCCCCACCAGCTTCCCTGCTTGGCTTTCACTTCATCATCATCATGCCCCTACTCTGGTATCTTCTCCCCTCCTTTTTCCATATTCCTTTTGTGTGTTGTCTCCCCCCCTCCCCCCCCATCAGATTGTAAACTCCTTGAGTTTAAGGACTCTTCTTTTTTTACTTTTACCTGTATTCCCAGAACTTATCCCAGTGCTTGACACATAGTAGGTGCTTAATGTTTATTGTATTGCATTTGGCCCAAGTCATTCCTAAACAGTAATACTTACAAAATATCCAAATTCAAGGTTTCATTATGAGATCTCTAGTGTAGGAGAAGACTACTGCCTCCCAAGACAGCCTTTTCACTTCTGGATAGCTGATGTTGTTGGAAATCTTCCTTTATAGTTTCTCTTTTTTCCTCTTGTTTTTTTTTTTCAGTAAGCACTGAGCCTAAATTCACTGCTGTGCCACTTTAGATCCTGGTTTTGCCCACTGGGGATAAGCAGGACAAGGCTAATGTCTTTTCCATATGATAGTCATTCAAACTCTAGAAGAGAGTGATTATTTTTCCCTAAGTCTACTCTTTATTTTTTTCTCAGATTAAACATCCCCAGTTCCTTAAGCTAATCCTGGCAAGTGGTTGGTTCCAGTCCCCTCACCATCTCAGTCACCCTCCTCTGGCTGTTCTCCATCTTACCAGCAAAACATGGTACCTAAAACTGATCGCAGCATTCTAGAATTGGTCTCATTACAGGAAGGGGAAGAGAAAGGGGAAAGTATCATCAATCCTTATCATAGACAATCTATATTAACGCAGCATAAAATTGCATTAGCTTTTCTAACTGCCAAATGAGAAAACCTAGGGCCAGACAGCATGGCAGAACCTTCCAGAACTTGGACTCCAAGAAACAGTTTTCAAGAATCCAGGGTCACTCCATGCCAGCATGAGGAAGGGACACACATTATGGGTGTGAGTAGATAGCAACATAGAATAAAAAAAGGAAATCTAAAGAAAGAATGGAGTGAAAATGTCATGAAAAGAAAATATGGTCTAGTTGAAGTAAGAAAGGATGATTATGTAGCCTGTGTTTTCTGCTGGTATCTTTGCAATGTCCTAAGTCAAAAAAGGACTCCAAGATGTTGAGTGGACCCACACGTGAAAAGTAGTGAACTTATGGGAGGATTTTGATCTGAGTTATTAAAAGGTATGTCAGGTTACCATTTAAATACTATTCCATTCGAATGTGAGACCCTTGAATGAAAGGATCATGCTTTTCCTTTTCTCTGTATCCCCAGGGCTTAGAATAGTGCCTGGGCATATAGGAAATAATAAATTCTTGTTAAGTGATTAATTGAACTGATGATGGTTTAATGAAAAACGTATAATTTAAAAGTTCAGTGAAGTAGCAAGATACAAAACAAAGTCACAAAAATAATCCTTCTGCATGCTATTAACAGAACCCAATAGGAAGAGAGATAACTATAAAAGGCCCACGAGTTAACTTACCAGAGAACACTTAGGATTTGTAAATATAATCATAAAACATTCTCTACAGAAACAAAGCAACATTTAACTGGACACATGTTCAGGACTGGACCACATAGATATAATAAAAAGGATGATACTGAATAACTTAGTCTACCAATTTAATGATTAAATAAAACTGCCCAGCAGTTACTTTATAGAACTAAACAAAACAATAATGATAAAGATCTATTTGGAAGAGCAAAGAAGTCAAAAATCTCAAGGGAAATGTCCAAAAATGGCCAAAGGCCATAAAAGACAGAAATGATCTGTGCTGTAAGCACTATGGAAATAAAGGTACACTAATATATTTATAGCATATGCTCTAAAGCTAGTCTCCCAAACCCCATTCACACTTGCCAGCTGGGTCTCCAGTGGTCACTTGGCTACGTCCCTTCAGGGCTTTAGGGTTCACCCTGAGGGCCAGGAGGGTGTCTTTCTAACACTAGACCTCAGAAGTCCCCACTCATGTGCTCCGCCCCTCCTCCATGATTATGAATTGATAGCAAATAAGTCAGCCAAACTTAATTAGCTTTTAGTTAAGGGTATTTATTTAGGTGGCATTGAGAACATTCCCTTCAAGAGTCACGAAACTCTCCTACCTCTTTATACAGAATCCAAGGGAAAGTGGGCTCAAGCTTAGAAAGTGCACCTAGTAAATGTGTCATATCCCCAAGTTGCTAGAAATCCTTTTTTCCCCCACTTTGTAGAGTACTCATAAAGTTCCCCTTAGGCAACAAATCATGAATTCCACAATTAGAGGAAAATCTAGATTTCAGATTGCACAAGTGGCTATAGAAAGACGTGTGGTGGGTGTTAGTAGGGCACAATATGTTGTTGTTTGTTGTTATTAGCAGCTAGGTGGCACAGTGGATAGAATGCATGGGTGGGCCAGGAATCCAAAAGACTCATCTTCCAGAGTTCAAGTCCAGCTTCAGACACCTACTAGCTATGTGACCCTGTACAAGTCACTTAACCCTGTTTGCCTTATTTTCTTTGTCTAAAATGAGCTGGAAAGGAAATGGCAAATCACTACAAATCTTTGCCAAAAAAAACCCAAATGGGGGTCACAAGGAGTCGGGTGTGACTTTGCCACGTTGAGATGTGATATAAATGGCATGATCAAAGACATGTGAACAGAAAAGTCAGTTTATAAATATTCCTTAAGTGCCTGTTACGTGCCAGTCGCTGTGCTGAAATTCAAAAAGAAAAGCAGTCCTTAACTCAAGGATCTTGTGATCTAATGAAGATTTGGGCTGTTCGTTTATCAAGAGGGAAAAATAACAAATGGTGGATCTAAAATGACACTGGCACTCACATCAAGTTGAGCCTTCACTAATGATTTATGGAGGGTATGGGCAATGATTACACTGGATGATAATTCATGGACAGATGGCAATCTGTACCAGTGAAGGGAATACACACATTAAGGAGAATATAGATCCATTAAAGTATTCAAGCATAATGGGCTGGACTGGAAGTCAAAAGACCCAAGATCTAATCTTAGGATCTACATGTGACTCCGGACAAGTGACTTAAAGTACTCCTAGGCTTAGTTTGTAAACTATCTGTTTAAAAAAAGTGATAATAATATGGAATGACACACTTCTAAGGGGTTTTGCATGGATCAAATAAAATGCTTTTTATTTCAATTTTGCCTAGAATTGGTCCCAAGCCATACTCAAAATTTACTCTAAATATATCTCTATGTGGCAAGCAACCAATAAACCCTACTGCTCTGTTTTGAAAGTAGGGAAACCAAACCACAAAACTTCTTGATTTTCCCAAGCCAAAGAGAAAGAGAACCTCCAGGTTCTTCCTGGAAAAGCCAACCCTCAGGAGCTCCCTTCCCAAGATCAAACAAACAAAGGCTTAGAAAGCACCTACTAGAATACCATCTGGCCCCATACAAAACTGCTTTACTTTTTCCTTCTTTTGCCCACTTCAGTTTGCCCATAACCTTGGTATTCTTTTGTATTACAAGACTGTAAGCGAATATTAGCATAACTGTGGAAACCTGGCTAGCCTTCTACCTATTGGTTACTTGGTAGTATTACCATGAACTTTATTTAATTTTAAAAATGCAAATTTTAAGTTTGAATTGAATTTTACATTTGAATTTTTAAAAAATTCAAAACATAAGACCACAAGACTGTATGTTAACATAAATAGGTATGAGGTTTCATTGTTTAAACAAATAAAAATGACAATCCACTTTAAAGTGAACGGGTTGAATTTGATTGCCCTGTCAGAGGGCTAGGATTTACAGGTTCCAGTCAGGGCCATGGAGGCAGGTGTGATCGTGCTAGATGGGATAGCTGACAAGAAAAAGAGAGGAAGAAATGGATGTGCTAGGTTCTTTGAATTTGACAGCACTAAGAATCTAGTGGGTATACTAGGAATGAAGAAAGTAGGGTGATCTCTTTCTCTGGCTTGGAATCCATTTTGTTCTAAAAACTTTTATCAGTTACAAGAAACTTACATGTACTTTTGCAAAAACTACACTATATGCTTTGATAGAAGGCAGAGAAAATCACTTGTCTAATCCCCAAAACTCTGTGTGCAAAGTCGGAGACAAGGGAAAGATAGTAGGAGGAATAAAGGAAAATTTTTTCTCCTTCCCAAGAGAAGATTGCATGAGCTAGAGATATCAACAGGAGGCGCTCAGATGGCAGCCATTGTTCTGGCTCCAGAACCAAAAGAGGATAAAACATTTTATATTTGATGCTGTGTCTTGTGGCCAAACATCTTATTTCCTTCTCATTCCTCATCACAAGGCTCCTGGTAAGGGGGAAGGGAGGGTCAGCATAAACAGCCTCTTTGTCCAGATGAGGACAATGAAACGCAAAGAAGGAATTGGTAGAAACCAGCAACTCAACGAAAACCCTGGAGACAGAAGCTGGTATTATTGTTCATTCTCAGCCTCCTATTTTTTTTCTAAAACACAGCGTGAATGCCACAACAATTTCTGTGCTTTCTCTCTATCTCTTGTCTTTTTCTGTAGCCCCAACTCCCAAGGTAACTAAACAGTATTGGAATGCTCCCCTGAGCAAGTTAGCTCTGGTCTGGTGGGCTGCTTCTCTTTAGGAACAAGGGAAGGGTCCATTCTCTCTGCTTTTTTTTCCACTACACTAGATAATGAATACATGTAAAGCAAGCTAACCTGAAGGTTGTTGCTGTTCAATCATTTCAGTCATGTCTGACTCTTCATGACCCCATCTGGCATTTTCTTAGCAAAGATACTGAAGTGGTTTTGCCATTTCCTTCTCCAACTCATTTCACAGATCAGGAAACTGAGGTAAATGGGGTTAAGTGATTTGCCCAGGATCACACAATTAGTAAGTGTCTGAAGGCACATTTGAACTCAGGTCTTCCTGACTCTAGCTAGGCCTGGTGCTCTATCCACTGTGACATTTAGTTGCCCCCAACCTAAAAGAGTTCATCTTATCAAAACATGGTAGTCAGGAATTTCCAAAAGGAAAATCATCAGCTGGCTCTGTATGTTAGTGAATGACCTCATCAGTTCATATCTGATGAATGCACAACATGCTAGTTTCATCCTCTCTTGTTTTTACTGCATTTGTTCATTTCATTTTTTCACTCGATACATTTACTGCTCCATTTCTATGCTTCTGGTCTAAGAGCCAATCTTCTCTATTTGGGATGTTAATACTGTCTCTTAGTGCATTTCTGGGTTCACACATCACTTACTGGAAAACTGCTTTTAAAATCTTCTCTGGGATTTCATGTTAGATGCTACTATAATAAATCCAAAAGAACTGTCTAAAAATCCTTTTGCTATCTGGAATTTTATTGAAATGAGTATTGCTTGAGATAAGCAGACCATCAGAAGAGGGTTTGGAAACATTTTTATTACCCAGATATTTTTGTTGCAATTATACTCCAGCACCAAGTGAGATAACATACGTAAAGCGATTTGCAATCCCTAAATGCTATAGAAATGCGAGCCATTATTATGACTATTGCTGTTGTTGTTATCATTACCATAATTATACAGAAAATAGGACTATGGAATATCCTTTAAAATACAAAGTTATTGCCTAGAAGTTGCTGACCAGTTTTATATTTGCCAGGTCCTCTACAAACAGAACAAAATGGGACTGATTTAAATTGCATCAGTAAGAATTTAGAAGAAATGTTAAAATATATTTCCTGACAATGGAAGTAGCTATGAAATACTGGAATGAATTATGCAAGCAGAGTTAACTCAGTAGGCCTAGAAATAGATAGCTATCTTCTATGTACTATGTTTTTTTTATTTAGCTTGTCTTTAAGATGAAAAAAGTAAATTAGAGTAGAATAGATATATAAGAAAATCTCTTCTAGATCTTTAAATATATGAATAGGAGGTTGCACCTAATCTTAGCTTTGAAGGAAGCTAGACATTCTAAAATATTCTAAGATAAGACTAGATATATAGATGGATAGATAGATGTGTGTGTGTTTATAAGTGTATGTATGTGTAATATATAATATTCCATCTGCATAGATTTGAACATATAAGACCAACAAAAAAAGTAAGGAAAGAGAAGAGAAGAAAGCCCAAGACTGAGTCTTGGGTAACACAAAATCTCCGTGCAGATGAAAGGGATGATGATCCAAGCAAAGAAGATAGAAGGAAAACTGAGAGAGACAGCCAGGGAGACAGAGAGACACAGAGAGAGAGAGACAGAAAGACAGACAGAGACAGAGACAAAAACAAAGAGAGAACAGTTTCGTGACAATTGAAGGAGAAAATAATCTATCCAGCAGAGAGGTGATCAAGTATAGTCAAAGTCTGCAAAGAGATCCAGTGGGGTGAAAGCTATGGAAAGGTCATCACGTTTGGCCATTTAAGAGATGATTTGTAGACAAAAAGAAGGCAGTTTCACTCAAGTGGTGGGTCAGAAGCTACACGGGAATTGACAGAGAAGTAAGGAGGAAGTGAAGAAATGGAGTCAGCAAGGATAGAAAGGGAGAAAAATACGAAATAAAAGCTTGAGAGAATGGCAAGGTCAAGTGGAAGTTTGTTTTTTTTGAAGATGGGAAAAGTCTGAGCATGAGACAACAAGGAAAGATCTTGCAAAATGGAAATTAAATTATACTAATCTATAAAATATGCTAATATAACTGTTACATATAATATATACTATATAATACATAGTACATATATACATAAAAGAGAGTTAAATTATTTGTATAAAAATATAAATGCTTGTAATGCCTACCACAAAATTATTCATAACTAAATAACTTATATTTATTAGTCTTATAGAATTATGGGATTTGGAGATGACAGGAGCCTTATAAATTATCCAGCTCAACTCCTCCATTTTTAAGATGAGGGAAGAGAAGCCAAAAGAGTTCAGAGGACCTACCCAACGTCACCCATGGCTGGGAGGTGAATGCAGATGGTCTTCCTGCAAAACCAATGCCTTCGCCACCATATCATATCAGGGTCATAAATCTAGAGCTGGAAAAGATCTTGGAGGCCATCTCGTATACACCCTCATGTTATAGAGGAGGAAGGGAGTGAGGCAACATGCATTTATTAAGCATTTACTATGTACCAGGCACCATGCTGAATGCTTTACAAGTATTATCTCATTTAATCCTCACAATAACCTTGGAGGGTGTTATTATTATCCTTATTTCACAGTTAAGGAAACTGAGGCAAACAGAAGTTAAGTTACTCACACAATAAGGGTCTGAGACTGGACTTGAACTCAGGTCTTCCTGACTCCCAAGCCCACTGCTCTATACACTATGCCAGGTAGCTATAGCTCTATCCACTGGGGACCAAGGATGTTATGGAACTTGTCCAATGTCATACAGACACCAAATGATGAAAGTAGGATTTGAACTCAGGTCCTCTGACTCCAGAGTCACTGCTCTGACCACTGCCCCAAAATGACTCCTATGTGAGAATCTCCAAAATCATATATATGTATCACTCTGTACATCTCAACACACTATATAGAAATGTTAACAATTCTTAGTCATTCAAGAGAACATAGTAGGAGCTTGATAAATATTTATTGACTGACTGAAAGAGGTGATATGGAGGGCAGGAATCATATCTTTTTTCAGTCTTTGTATAGACCTCGGAGCCCACTAACGGTCAAAGCCTAATCAGTGTTTCCTGAACCACTCAGAGAAGAGGTAAAACAGAATCTCAAAACAGTAGTGATGTGAGTCTGTCTGATCCAAAGCAAGCTGATCGAATGTGCACCTGAACAGGAATCCTTTCTATAACATAACAAACAAATCGTCATCCAACCTTTGCTTAAAGATAGACAGTGAAGGGAGAATCAAGTCCATTAGGAATTTTTTCCTTATATCAAGCCTAAATTTGCCTCCTATTAACTTCTAGCCACTGTTCCTGATTCTGCCTTTTGGAGCCAAACAGAGCATACCTACTTCTCCTCAGGCAGCTGGGTGGCACAGTAGATAGAGGATGGGACTGGAGCCAGGAAGACCTGAATTCAAATCTGACCTCAGACACTTATTAGCTGTGTGACCCTGAGCAAGTCACCTAACCTCTTCTGCCTCAACTTCCTCAGCTATAAAATGGGGATAATAGCACCTACATTCCAGGGTTGTTGAGTGGATCAAATGAAATAATATGTATAAAAAGTACTTAGAACAATGCCTGGCATATAGTAGGCACTATATAAATGTTTATTTCCTTCATCAGTCCTTTATGTACTCAAAGATGCCATGATCTAAAGACCTTTCACCATTCTGGTTCTCTGCTCCAAATGTTCTCCTAAATATAATGTTCTTCCTAACTATAGGATCCGGGGCAGGATTGAATGAAACTTTGTTGTTTAGTTATTTCATTCGTGTCTGACTCTTTGTGACCCCGTTTGGGGTTTTCTTGACAAAAATATTAGAGTGGTTTGCCATTTCCTTTTCCAGCTCATTTTACAGATGAGGACACTGAGGCAAAGAGGATTCAGTGACTTGCCCAGAATCACAGCTAGTAAGTGTCTGAGGCCACATGTGACCTTAGTTAAGAGAAGTCTTCCTGACTCCAGGTCTGGCACTCTACCCACTAACATTTGACACTTAACTAGCTGTGTGAACTTGGGCAAGTCACTTAACCCTAACTGCCTTGCCTTCCCCCCTCCAAAACAAAACAAAACAAACAAAAACCAACACTAAGACTTCTTTTTTTTTTTTTTGCTTTTTGGAGGGCAATTGGGTTTAAGTAACTTGACCAAGGTCACACAGCTAGGTTTTTTGTTTGTGTGTGTTAAGTGTCTGAGGCCGCATTTGAACTCAGGTCCTCCTGACTCCAGGGCCAGCACTCTACTCAATGCGCCACCTAGCCACCCCAAGACTAAGACTTCTTTAGTGTTTAGTCCTAGTCACTACAATTCTCTTGATTCTGCCTAAGAAAGTAATTAGCTTTTATTTTTTGGCTGCCATGTAAAACTGTTAACTCATATTGAGCTAGTGGTCCACTAGACCCCCAGATCTAAAGGTCTATAGTAGCTGGGGGAATAGAAAGATGCTTATATGGAAGGTTACCAGGTAAACTCCTCAGGGCAGGGACTGTCTTGTTTTTTGTAACTCCTGAACCCAGAACAATGCCTGACCCAACAGGTGCTTCATAATTGCTCCCTGGGTCACGAAATCATTTATTAAGTGCTTACTACTTGCCAGGAACTGTGCAAGATGCCAGAGATACAAATAAAAGGAATGAAATATCTCCATTCGAAATGAACGAATTGGTGATCAAACCAACTGCCAGGGGCTTCAAGATCAGAATCTGGAGACTGGGATCTGATTTTTCCAAGCAAGCTCTTTTGAAGTGGAAAGAAATCTTCAGGGGAGAAAGGAGATTGCTTAGAGCTGCCATCTAGGACTTCTCTTGATCTCTGGTAGGTTTCTGTGGGTTCTGCCCTTGTGTTGCAAGCCCTTAATATATGCCTGATGATTGATTGGCTGTAGAGGAATCACAGCATATTACTTGACTGAAAGTTATGGTTGGAATAGCTTTGCAGCCCCAGCTGGAGAAACAGTCTGAAAGCTGCTATTCAAATGTTTGGGGACTAGTCCACCACATTCCAGAAGTGTGGTTTATTGAGTTGTCGAAATTCTCTGACAGTTCCATGAACATCTCCTCCCAGAGGAGGATGTAGACTTGTGTGTTTGGTGGAGCACAGTAGAAAAAAAAAGAAAATCGGTTTGGGAGGGGGAGGAAGGCAGAGCAAAAAAATGGGAGCATTTAAAATTTTTGAGAGTCTTAGAGATATTTTCTCTTACTGTGCACAAAATTTCTTTTTGGAGAAATATAGTTCAAATACAAGGAGCTGGCTTTGATAAGAAGGTGATATCTGCAGTTCTAAGACTCCAAAAACGCAGGGCAAAAGGATTTCTCAACCATCTTGATGAATTCCAGAGGCACAAGACAATGGTAGGTAATAGCGAACCTACCACTTTTGTTCCTGGAGAGATATTTACTCTTAATCTTCTGTTCTTTAATCCATCCCACCCACCCCAAATAAGAGAAAATAATAGCTAACATTTATATAACATTTTAAGGTTTACAAAACATTGTACATATGCTATTTTATTTGAACCTCACAAAAACCTTGGGAGGCGGCTAATATTATTATCCCCATTTGACAGGGGAGGTTAAATGACTTGTTCACAGATGGGGTAGGTGGTATAGTGGATAGAGCCTGGAGTCAAGAAAAACCTAAGTTCAAATCCAGTCTCGGAGACTTACTAGCTGTGTGACCCTGGGCAAGTCACTTAACCCTGTTTGCCTCAGTTTCCTCATCCATAAAAAGGAGTAATAATAGCACCTACCCTCCCAGGATGGTTGTGAGTAATTGTAATGTACTTGGGGAAGTGTCTAGCACATAATAGCAGGTGCTATAAAATGTTAGCTATTAAACAGTTAGTATCTGAGGCAGGATTTTCACTTGGGTCTCCCTGACTCCAAGACCAACACTCTATCCTTCACAACAGCTTGATGCCTGAGCTAGAATGATGGATGGCATGATTTCCAGAAAAGACAGTTATGGTATAATGGCTAGAAGACTGGCCTGGGTTTAAGTCCTGACTCTGAAATATAGTTGCTGTACCATCATAGACAAATCATTTAACCTTTCAGTACTCTCAGACAGTTCTCTAAGATGGTAAGGGAGTTTCCACACTGGGAATTCCATCCATCAATGAAATCAAAGATTTAGAGGGAAAAAAACCTTATAGTTCCATGCTCAGAAAGTAAAGAACATCCTTTATTTCTTCTCAAAGAAAAGTAAAAAACTTGGGAAGTTAGTGTTCACTTGAAACAAAAAGTTCACTTCAAACAAAAGCTGGAAAAAAAAAGTAGTCTTACTTGTCTCTGGTCTTTCTTTGTTTCTCTAATACTTAGCACAGCACCTGGTACACAGAAGGCACTTAATAAATGTTGATTGACTGGAAGATTTACTGGTCTGGCATGTTGTAGATTCTTTTTCAGCCAAGTGTCAAAGTGGATAGAAGGCTGGACCTTGAATCAGGAAGACTCGAGTTCATATCCAACCTCAGACACTTGGGCAAGCCATTTAACCACTGTTTACCTCAGTTTCCTCACCTGTAAAAAGGGGGATAAAAGCACCTATTCCCAGGGTTGTTGTAAGGATCAAAGGAGATATCTGCAAAGCACAGTGCCTACGGCAAATTGGTGATGCTAACAAATGCTTGCAAAGCACAGTGCCTATGGCAAATTGTTGAGGCTAACAAATGCTTGCAAAGCACAGTGCCTATGGCAAATTGTTGATGCTAACAAATGCTTGCTCTCTCTACCTCCTAGGGTTGGTGTGAGGAGCAAACAAGACATTCATTTGTAAAGCTCTAAGCACAGTCTCTGTGATGATAGTAGGTGCTATATAAATGTTTCTTTCCTTCTTCTTCCCTCTTATAGGTTGGAATTGATGGCCACTGAGATCCACTCTGAATGATGATAATTAACAGGAGAAAAATGACATTAAAGAAGATGGCAGAAGTCCTGATGAGGGTACAAGAGTATGGGGGAAATGAATGTTAAGATAACTCATGAATCTCCTTTCCACCCCCATTCCATCCCAACAGGTGATAGCAATTTGCAGTGTCACAGAGTACATTACATTACTACATTACAATGGGACTCTGTGGTGATATGACTAGGGGCACCACTGTCAGTAAGGGCTGTAACTTGGGCTAAAAACAAGGGTTTTAAAAAATCCAGTCATGAAAATTAAGATACGTATGAGGAGACTTGGTCTCTGATTCTACTTCTTGTTATTGTTTGGTTATTTTAGTCCTGCCCAACTCTTTGTGACCCCTTATTGGGATTTTCTTGGCAAAGATACTTGGAATGGTTTGCCATTTCCTTCTCGAGCTCATCTTACAGATGAGGAAACTGAAGCAAACAGGGTGAAACGACTTGCGCAGTCACGTGGCTAATTAGCGTCTTAGGCTCGTTAGATTTGAACTCAGAGAGTTGAGTTTTCTGACTTCAGGCCCAGTGTCCTATCCACTGTGCCACCTAGCTGCCCTTTTGGGTCCTTAATCATATCTTGGCATGTTTTGAAAGAGAGATTGTGTTTCCATTTGTCAAGGTTCAGGTGGGGCTACTCATATGGGGATAGAAACAGCAAAGACATCAGTGGTGTGGGAGGACTGTGCAGCTGATGTTTAAGTCTGGGCATTGCAATGGGTACATTTTGCTAATGCTTTCTGCAGAAACTTTCCCAGAAGAATATATTTCCAGGAATGTACTCAGGAGGTTCAATAGATCCTCAGTCAGTCAATTATTTTACCACCTATTACGTGCCAGGCATTGTTAAAAGTTGGGCATACAAAGAAAGGCCAAAGACAATCCATACCCTCATGGAACTCTCACTCTAATGAGGGAGAGAGCAAGCAAAGGAAAAAGTACAAACAAGCTACACTCAGGAAATAATCAACGGAGTAAAAATACTAGAGGTAAAAGGGTTTGGAAAAGGCTTCCTACAGAAAGTAGGATTTTAATTGGGACTTGAAGGAAGCCAGAGAAGCCAGAAGGCATAGATGAGGAGGGACTGCCAGAAAAATGCCTGGAGCAAAGAGATAAAGTGTCTTGTTCATGAAACAGCAAAGAGGCCAGTGGAAGCAAACAGTACCTGTAGGGTATAAGAAGACTGGAAGAGAGAGGGAAATGGGTTATGAAGGTCTTTGAATGACCGAGGATTTTGTATTTGATGCTGGAGGTGGTAGGGAGCCAGTGAAACTTATCAAATATGGGGGTGATGTGGTTGGACCTGCTAGAATTTTTGCTCTGCTGGCATAGCTTCATACAAATCCTTTAAAGTCTAACTCGAGTGCCACCTCCTACAGGAAACCTTTCCTGATCCTCGCTTGTGGATGGAGAAATATCCTAACGTCTTTCCCCATCCAGGTTCAGTTCAATTTTCCTTGACAAGTATTGAGATATTTCTTAAGACATTTCACTCAGGAAAAAAACCAAAAACTTAGACTGTTGACATCAGTTCTGGATGTATAAAGTAGCTGCAAGGAGGGCCAGTGGCCTCCCAGATGCGTGGCTGGTGAATTTTAGTCAACGGGAATTTTACTCAGTTGAATCCATTTCAAGTTTCCTCTATGCCATGAGGATTCTTCTGCTGTGGCTAAGAAAATCTCCTTTAAATAACTGTTGAATGACCTACAAACGTTTTGTCTCATTTTGTTCCAATATCAAACCAAAACTACCAGGGACTATCCTGAGTTGGGCCCAGCCCGGAACATCTCTCTAGATGATAATTTCCCCCCAAACACCCTGCATAACCCTTTCAAGTCTACTTCTCTGATGTACTTTGTCATAGGTATGTATTATCTATCGTGTGCTATGTATGTTTCATTCCCCTTTAAGACTATATACTCCATAAGGACAATCTTATCTTTACCTCTTAAACAATAACTACCACAGTGCTTTACTGGTTGAATTATCTCAAAAGTCTGATTGCAACAATCCAATTTTTCTCCATGATTACCCCAGGCTACATTTTGATTAGTCCAAGTTGTAGACCCCTACAGCACAAAGCTCTTTCTTCTATATTACAAGAGTTCTCTGTATCTAGATATGATTCTTCCATCTTCACTTTGGCAACAAAGATGCATGGTCCAAAGGCCATCACCCAGAGTGCAAGTAAAGTCATTAACAGCAATTGGAATCTCAAAAATCTTCAATCTAACTCCATCACATTTTACTGAAGATTCATGAGGCTCAAATATTTTTGTTCTTCCAAAGATCCGACTGGGTCCTGGTCTCAGAGGACAGTCATGTGGAGAGAGGGAAAAAATATATATGTATATATCTCTGTTTTGACTGTTGTTCTGAACAGCAGGAGAGAAGAGAAGAAAGGAAAGTTCTTGGCTAAGCTGAAGAGGAACTTGCCAATAAATCTGGTGAATACTCTAGCTTGCCAAAAATATCCCCCAAAGTCCCATTAACACTATGACACCAAACTAGAAAAGTACTGAGAAAAGCTTAGTAACACTGCTGATATCTTGGCAGGTTTTGAAAGAGAGATTGTGTTTCCATTTGTCAAGGTTCAGGTGGGGCTACTCATGTGTAGATAGGAACAGCAAAGACATCAGTGGTGTGGGAGGATGGTGCAGCTGAAGTTTAAGACTGGGCATTGCAATGGGTTCATTTTGCAAAAAGCTTTCTGCAGAAACTTTCCCGGCAGATTGAGCTTCTAAATCTCCCGGTTTTACTTTGAAGTTCCAGGTTAAGCTAGACCTCTGAAATGATAGTACAGTGAGGAAGGGTGGGGGGACCAGAAAAAGAAGCAGACTATCTGCCCGAGTTGAATGGAAACTCAAAAGCAGCTCACAGCATACAAAGTAGAAAGTATAACAGATCTGGCATCCTTACAGAGTTAGTAATCCAAGATGTGGTATGTGAAACAAGCAAGGGATTTATTCCAAATCTATTGCCATTTTTTTTTGCCTAGTCTTGAAATGTATTAAATTTGCTACTGATTCAATTCAATTTGACAAATATTTTATAAATCCCTACATTGGGCTAGGGATTTAAGGATAAAAAATGGCAGTCCCAAGGCTTCAAAAAGCTTACAATCTGGTTGGTGACAAGATGCATTTACACAAGTAGCTATAATAAATTAAAATATGTCAATCAGTGGCCTGAAAGATTTGAGGCAAGAGGGAATTAAAGAGGGCTTCATAAAGGAAATAAAATCCATCTGGTCATTGAAGGAAGAGAAAGGATATGATCTTGTTACCACTAGGATCAAATATAAACTGCTCTGTTTGGCATATAAAGCTCTGGCCATGAGCCAGGCCCTTTCTACCCACTCTTCTACATACTCTGCGGTCCAGTCATGGTGGCCTCCATGCTTTTCCTTCCACTCCCATCTGTGTGTCTTTGGATGTCTGCACTCCTTGCCTGGAATGTACTCCCTCCTAACCTTCAACTCTTCGAAGCCATAGCTAGCTTTCTTTATAAATCAGCACAAACAGCCAACTTCTGCAGGCGGCTTTTCCAATTGCCTTAGCTGCTAGTGTCTTCCTCTTTCATCTGTGGCTCCCTTTCATCTGCCATCTCCTCTTTGGACTGATGGATATGGTGTCTCCCTCATTAGAATGTAAGTACCTTGAAGGTAGGGTCTTTGTTCCCTTTTTCTGTGTGTATGTGTGTAAATGTATATGAATTTATGTGTATTTTATATATGTATATGTGTTTGTGTATATGTGCATGTGTATGTGTATATGTGGATTGTATATATGTGCATTGTGTGTGTGCATATGCATATCGTGTATGTGTATATGCATATGTATATATATAGGTAAGTATATATGTACGTGCTTGTATGTACAGAGATGTGCAATATATATGTGTGGGTATATACACACATGTAGTATATATGGCATATAGTAAGCACTTAATAAATGTTTGTCAATTGATTGTAGAAAGTCTGTTATAAGCACAGAATGCCAGTACATACAAATGCAGACCCCCTCAAAAGAGGGAAGCTGGGAAAAGATTAGGTAACAGTGAGTAGCCCAATTTGCCTAATCCATCAACTAACATTTCTTAAGTGCACTAAGTGCCGGGGTTATATAAGACAGTCCCTTCTTTCAAAGGACTCATGGGAAAGACAATAGACAAACATACATACAAGCAAGCTATGTAAAGGATAAATAGGAAATAGTTAATAAGAAGAAGGCACTAGAATTAAGAGGGGTTGGGAAAGGTTTCCTATTTTTTAAAAAATGGAACTTCAATTGGGACTTAAAGGAATCCAGGGAAGTAAAGAGGCAGAGTTTTTCCAAGCATCGGGGACAGCCAGCGAAAATGCCAAGAGCTGAGAGGAGTGTCTTGTTCACGTAACAGCCAAGAGACAAGCATCGCTGGATCAAATAGTATGTGTCAGGGAATAAGGTTTAGGGAGACTGGAAAGGTAGGAAGGGGCTAGGTTAGGAAGGACTTTGAATATGAAACACAAGAGTAAATAAATGAGAATAATGAAAAAAAAAAACTAGACAGGTAAGTTGGACCCAGGTTATAAAGGATCTGAATGATGCCAAAAATGTATATTTTATTCAGTTAGCACTGGGAAGATTTGAGTTACTAAGTGATATAATAAGAAATGTCAATTAGGAAAATTACTTGAAAGTCATTGCTTTTGAATAGCAATTATCTCAAACTTTATTGCTACTTTGGTAATCTATATAAATAAGAAGGGGGCATTTTTTTTTATTATCCCCATACATCTTACTACTAGAATATTTTTTCACCATATAGCGTATAGAAATATTCTAGATCTAATAATCCTAGTTCTATTTCACTCCTGCCAAGAACTTCTACCTTCTCCTCCCAGTCTCAAGTAAACCTATTATAGTCCATACTCTATACTACATATTCCAATTCCGAGTGACTGTTTCTTCCTAACTAAACTCTGTGGGAAGACTCCAGAGGTCTCCAAAACCACAAGCCAAAAAATGACGCCTTTGAAAATAATTTCCTAGAAAGACAGGAGGGGAGAGAGTTACAAGCTTTCCTTTGGTCTGGCCATCATGTCCTTTAAATTTTTGGTTAGGAGAATCCATTAAAGACTATATCTGCTCTATTGTTTTGATGTTCTATGGAACTGGACAAATTCTTACCCTGTTGTCCTCCTGGATCTCCCAGTCACTGGAGAAAGTCACAGGCTGCTGTCCATGAGTACAGTTGGAAAACTGGAAGAGACTGGAAAACATTCTTCTGTTCTCTTGAGTGTCTGGAAAGATGGCATCCTGGAAATTGACTCCATGAGGCAAGAGATTGTAATTTTCATCCATCCTGAAGCAAAAGCAAAACAAAACCAGAGATCTGAACTGAAATCTCACTGGATCCCACAGTTTTACAGAAGCCATAGCAACCTTCTATCTTTGAGGGTTCCAAAAGAAGCATACTGATAAAGGAGGCAAAAAGTAAATATTTTAATTTTAGAAGTCTCCCAAGAGACTTTAATTCCTGCAGTTTCCTTGACTGCTGTGGATCTGAAAAGCATAAGATAAGAAGTTTGCAGTAGAGATCACAGTTTATCAAGAATCATAAGTAGCATTACAGAAAAGGAAGCCCACACTCTAGATCAAAGTGATGGGACAGAGTTCATTGACCAATCAACATATTCACTTTTCACATTTGTGAAACTGAGCAGAGCCTGTTGAAATCTCAACAGGTCTCCAAATAACAGGACAGAGAATAATCTGTATGCAGCTGTGAATATACATCAGGGCAAGGGAGTTCTGTGAAATGAGAATCTGTCAGTCTAGCTTTTAACTTACTGTATTTCTGCACTAACTTTTTGTAAATATTTAAGAGCAAAAAGATGAAAGAGTTGGCTGACTACCACAGAAATATTGAACAAAACCGTATTTCACAATAAGATGGAAACAAATGCTATTTCCTGACAGGTCTGCAACTCCCCCCACTTTGAAAATGGGGTTTCATTTTTCTTTGTTCTAGCTTGGCCCTGTTGTATTTTTTTCTCTTAATGAAAAATCATAGACAATTAAAGTGTCTCTATAATGAGAAATGTACTCTCTCAGTCTTTGTTGGCACTCCTGAGAAACTTTACTTAGTCTAGAGAAACAATTCAAGCCAGAACCATGACACGCTGTATTCTAAACTTAGAAATTCTGGCTTAGATGTGGAAAACATGTGTTGCAGCAAGCTCATTGTGGGGGCACTTAGTGTCTCCATTCTCAGAAAGATGCTGAAGTCTGGGGAGCTAATAAGTCATCTACAATCACTGATTGTAGTCAGTACCAAATATTTTGTATTACATACTGCATTGCTATGTCAGTATTGTAATTATTGCTAACAGCCTTGAGTTTGATTTTATTAGCTCACAACTTTAATCCATAAGTTATTTTCAAAAGGATTTTGATGATTCTCAAATAGTCCAGAACACTGGACTTGGAATCAGGAGGACTTGAGTTTCACATGAGTTCACACCTATTTGTGCACTGGGGGCAAGCCACTTAACTTTTAAGTCTCAGTTTCCTCATCTGTAAACTGCAGATAATAAAAAGCATCTACTTCATAGGATTGTAGGAGGACTGAATGAGATCATTTAAACCACATAAAACCAGAGAATTTCTATTGCTAGTCTACCTCCTAAATCTTTAACTCTAGAAGTATGAGACAAAAAGGTCATGAACATGTGCTTTATTCTTCTAGACTGATGAATAATTTTTAGAGCACTTTATAAGATTTCAAAAGCCTGGAGTCAAGGGTGACTTTTTATAGAACTCCTAGTGACTGGAAGAGAGTGGGCTCTTGATTATTCATTGAAAAGAAATCAGTCAGTCAATAAACATAAGTACCCACTATGTACCAGGCATGGCTAAGCATTGGAGATACAAAGAAACGTAAAAGTTAATCCCTACCCTTGAGGAGTTTGCAGTCTAATGGAAGAGGCAGTATGCCAATAACCATGTACAGCCGGCCATTTTTATTTCCTCCAGACTCAGGGACTATCAAAGTGAAAACTCCCTCCACTGGTGCAGGTAGGAAGCTCCATGCAACTTAATATGAATTTATTAAGCACCTAATATGTACCAAGCTCAGTGGTGGGTGATAAGTATACAGATTCAGTACAGAATAGTCCCTGTCCTTGAGGGTTTATATTTTAAGGGAGCTTGAGGGAGAGGGACAACATGTGCACATATTATATGTAGCAATAGTGTGATGGTGGGGGACAATACAAGTTTAATATGAAGGGTAGTTTCTTACTCATCTATGTCATCAAATGGTTAAGCCTATGGCCCAACAGCTACTACATCAAAGGCAGAATTGGAATTCAAATTTTTCCTGACTCCAAGGCCGACCCACTCTCTTGCAGGGTATAGAGTCCCTCAGCCCCATAAGTAGAGCAATGAAATTCGGTAAGAGATTAGCTGTATACTGGAGAATTCATACAACCATTTCAGTTTAGAGTACACCCTGATGCCTTCTCCCAAAGGCAGATGGATTTAAATCAGTAAGACCCAGTTTTTAATTCTATTCCAGATACTTAACAGCTGTGTGACCCTGGGCAAGTCATTTAACCTCTCTCAAACACAGTTACCTTGCCCTATCAGTAAAATGGGGATGATAACAGCATCTACTTCAGAGGGTTGTTATAAGGATCAAATGAAACAATACTTGTAAAGTGCTTTGCAAACTTTAAAGCACTGTATAAATGTTGGCTATGATTATTACCCAGTTTGGTTATCATTCTAGATCGGAGGCCGGGATGTACTTGAGTCAGCTGAATCTTCCATTGCTAAATTTTCAACGACTATTTACACCTCAAAAATCAGCAAATGCTCCAAATCAGGGCTTGATTTATCATTTTGCTGATTTGTGGGCTTAAGAAGGTGGAGAAGATGTTAGTAAAGAAGATTAAACTTTTAAGTGTGTCCCGAACATTTTTTTTCCCCAAGAGTAGGTTGTTCAACAGACTTGCCCAGAGAGGACCTCAGAGATCTAGTTCAATCTCTTCGTTTTATAAAAGAGAAAATTGAGGCCAAGGGAAATTAAGTGACTTGATCAAGGACAGTTAAAAAGCTGCTAAGAAATGTCAACTGGTAAATCCTTCCAACTCTCGGGAAGAGCGGAATTTTAGACATAATTTCACCCCTTCAATTTTTTCTTTGGCTCATTGGCAAAGATCTGGGTGAAAATTATGAGGAAGAGAAGAGAAGAAGAGAAGAGAAGAGAAGAGAAGAGAAGAGAAGAGAAGAGAAGAGAAGAGAAGAGAAGAGAAGAGAAGAGAAGAGAAGAGAAGAGAAGAGGTCCCTGCGCGCTTGCGTTGTCCATGTAGGTTATGCGTGTCCACGTGGGTCTGTCTAAAAGTGGAAAAGAGTAGTGTGAAGTCCTGTTAATAAGGACCTGTGTATATAGCACAGACGTGCTCACAAGCAGACACGCAGTCAATGGGGCAGAGTCCTGCCGGCTGCATGGGAGGCGCTCCGCTCACCTGAGGAAGAAGAAGTAGGAGTAATCTTGCACCACGGTGTGGGAGTGGCAGGAGAAATAGCCCAGACCCGTGAGGTTGAGCCTGGAGCCTGCGGGCACCTCCAGCATGCTCCCCCACGCCTGGTCGCACAGCATCTCGATCTCGGCGGAATAGAAGAGCCCTCCCTCGGAGGCGGCTTCATACTGCCACGGCAGGTAGTTGTACAGGCTGTACATCTCCTGGTGCAGCGCCAGCACCTTGGCGTACACGATGATCTCGGCCAGCTCCGCCCGGCAGCTCTCGCTCAGGGGTCTCCAGTCGGACGGCAGCTGGCAGCCCAGGCTCGGGCTGAGCCGGTCGCCCAGGCAGACTAGGGCGAGGAGCAGGGCGGGCAGCATCGTGGCGTTGGGAGCGCCTACACCGCGCGCTCCCTGCTTCTCAAAGTTTCCCCAAATCCCGCTTGCCGCTCGCCGCTCTCTTCAAGCGCAGGTTTAACTGACAGTGGGCATGCTAGCCTGTGCGCATGGTGGGGACCGGGGAGGAGAGGGCAGAGGGAGAGTGGGGTTGCCCAGACTGGAGAAAGGAGGGGTTAACCCTTAGGTCAGCCCCACAGCGGCTGAGCCCACAGCTGGACGGGCTCTGCCTATGAGTCCTGCTAGTCTCCTGGCTCTTTCTCCTTCAGTCCACTGAGCCGGCCCCTCTACTCTCGGCAGGAGTCGCTCCGCCTCAACGCAGTCCATCCCCTGTCCTATCGCTTTAAAAGGGTCGCCAGGACCTGGCTACCCCGCCTCCTCTTCTCCGCGACTTCTCTGGGGGCGTGGGCTGAGAGAGAGGGGTGGGGAAAAAGCAGACCCGCTGCAGCAATAGCCTCGGTGCCTATATTTCCTCCGACCCCGGGGGGACTAGAGGGCGCAAGCTGGAAAGAGGGGAACGGCGGGGGAAGTGAACCAGCTGCCAAATAGCTGTGGGAGCAAAGCGGGAGAGCAGATATGGGGCCACACTAGGAGGCTCCCGGGAGAGGCTCTAAGATGACTTGAGAGTTTCACCAGCAGCTGGAGTTTGAGTTTGGGATTGTCGGTCTTAGCTCCCCAAAAAGTTTCTTTAAAAGAGCTAGAGGTGTGAAGATAACCCGGCAAACGAGCTTATTGGAGAACCGGGAGGGCAGTGCGACCCTCTTCTATTGTGCGGGAGTTTTGACCTGTTCGAACTTTCATCGTTTAGAATAAAGTGCCAAAACTACTGGAAAACTTTTTGTCAGCACCCCTACTTATATCCCCCAGGGAAGGAAAGGGAGGGAGGGAGGGAAGGGTAACCAGAGGAATATACCAGCTGCGTGAACGCCCACGACAACGATACCAATCCAGAGTAAACTGAAGACCATTTGTGGACTTCAGGACCACTGAGAAGTGTCTGGCCCTGGCAGAAGACAAACGTGGATGTACTGCCCTTCGCAAGAAAAGTGTGTTAGACTAAGTAATTAGTGGAGGGTACAGCTCTAGCCGGAAAAGAATGTAAATTCATTCTGTCCGTATTCCCCTCCCCCAACACACACACACTCACACACACACACACACACACACACACACACACACACACACACACACACACACACACACACACACCCTGCTTAGTTCTCCGTTTAAACTTCAGCCAGCTTGTTAACTTCCCCGAATTTAATGAGATTTCTCTGTAAAATAAGAATGCTTGCCTTTCCCCTGATAATTGAAAGGACCAATAGAACAATACAAGACCTTTCTGAGAAAGGTGGCAGTGGAACCCATTTAGCTCTAATATCGGTGGTGTGGTGTAAAGATGTCCTACTATTATTATCGTGATCATCATCGTTGTTAACATTATTTTCAAGTATCAAACACTCATTTTTCTCTCCCTTCCATCTCCTACATACTTAAAAAAAAGCTAACGATATTAAAGAAAGAAGAAAAGAACCTATGTACTAAAAATTTGTAGGAGTTCTTTTTCTGGTGGCGAAAAGAGGTGCCCATCAGTCAGAGAATGATTCAACAAATTTTGGTATAGGAATGTAATTCAATACTACTGTGCTATAAGAAATGAGGGAGGAGCGGCTAGGTGGCACAGTGAATAGAGCACCAGCCCTGGAGTCAGGAGGACCTTTCTAGTTAAAATCGGGCCTCAGACACTTAACACAAAAACTAGCCGAGTGACCTTGGGCAAGTCACTTAACCCTAATTGCCTTGCCTTCTCCCCTCCAAAAAGCAAGGAAAAAAAAAAGGGAAAAGATGGTTTCAGAGAAACATACAAAAACTTGCATGAACTAAATGATGCAATGATGCAGTGACATGAACAGAACCGAGAGAATAATTTGTAGTCCAACATCAATATAGTTTAAAATGCACAATTTTGAAATACATCAAGAATTCTGATCAATTAATCTACCACAGTTCTAAAGATCTAGTAAAGAAGAATCCTGCCCACCTCATGACAAAGAGATGAAAGACTAATATACAGAATTTCAAAATGCATTTTTGACCTGACTAGTATTTGTTTAACTTAGCAATAAACATTCTTTATCCACTTAGTTCCTCCTGGATGTACAGTTAGGCCAAACATTTGTGAGGAATCAAGAATCCCATGTAGAAGGTGTTGCAGGGGGCTAGAGCTTGATATTAATCAGCACAATGTCATCCACAAATGAGAAAACCCACTGGACCTCACCATCTAGAGGGAATCCCTTTTTCATTTGGACTTTGCTGGACATACTCCTTAACAGCAACAAAATGCCTTTGATGAGCATATGTCTCCTTATTTTATGTCTGTCTTAATGGTTATAGTCAAGAGAATAAAGTAGTCCTACCTGTATTTTCTTGAGAAGGATATATTAGCACAGTGTCAGGCACATCTCATCAAGATTGAGGAGTACTGATGGCAGTCAAATGTCATCAGGGGACAATGTGATGTGGCAGCTGCTTCTGTGGGTGTTTCAGCCACAACTACCAAAGTCCCAGAAAATAAAGTTCTTACCACCAAAGTCGTTGGTGCTGCCATATATATGTAGTTCAATATTAGAAACGGAAATGATTTTGTCATATTAGAGATTAATCACTGAAGATCATTTGTGGACTTTTTACTGCTGCAGCGTAAAGATCATGAGACCTTTCCATCAGACTTGCAGGTGAAACCTATGTGTTGTCTCACCATTAGATTGTGAAACTCTTTGAAAACATGGATTGCCCCACCTGTAACAAAAGCACTTAGCACAGTACTTTGCACATGAGTGCTTGATAAATGTTTTGTTCATTCACTCATTCAAGGAATCTTATTATTTTTTAACATATGAATGATTTTTACCATATGTTTAACA
Organism: Petaurus breviceps papuanus; assembly: GCF_028583685.1. NCBI lineage: Eukaryota > Metazoa > Chordata > Mammalia > Diprotodontia > Petauridae > Petaurus > Petaurus breviceps. The sequence goes on from NW_027186523.1 coordinate 15,940,592, forward strand.
TTATGAGAGAGATACTCATTAATATCTTAGACCAGGGGTGTCAAACACTTAGGCATTGTGCCTGGAACGCCCCTGAGTACAGTCCAAAACCAAGTACAACGTAATTGGGAACAATTTAACAAAATAAATAAAAATATAATTGAACATAGATGATGTTAACATGTAGTTTTCTAAGCCAATCTTTGGAGCATGGATTCTTATGTAATGTTTAAGTAGTCCCCATTTCTATTTGAATTTGACACCATTATCTTAGATTATGAACTGGACCCATAATTGAATAAGGCAAAGCTAACTGGACAACATTTGGGAAATTGTGTAGCTAGGTGATGCAGTGGATAGAACACTGGGCATGGAGTAGGGAAAACTCAGATTCCTGAGTTCAAATCTGGCCTCAGATACTTACTAGCTGTGTGACCCTGGGCAAGTCACTTATCTCTGATTGCCTCAGTTTCTTCATCTGTAAAATGAGCTGGGGAAGAAAATGGCAAACCACTCCTGTATATTTGCCAAGAAAACCTCAGATGGAGTCAGGAAGAGTCAGATATGACTGAACAACAACAAAACAAATTTAATGACCCCAAGTTTCTCCCTGAAGTAAAGGCCCATCTTTTTTTAATAAACACTATTCCTCCAATGATTCAATGTGGGACATGGGGCATGACAGATTGTAAAGAATTCTGGCACAAGAATAGAAGGAAATATGATGGGCCTGACCAGGTTTCAGCATATTGCCAGTGAATAGCTGTATAGAAGAAGCACAGAAGATAATTTAAAGGAAATATTTGACTGGAAAAGGAACTAGGCGAATCATGTATCAGGAGCAAGGGAGAGCCAATGAGCAGTCTTTATACTCTATTAGTGCTCATACAAGGTCAAGAGATCTACAGAAAAATTCCAGCATATTGGTGGAAGACTTCAGGGAGAACATTTTCCTCTATTAGCTCTTTGGACTTCCTGCCAAGATGGCAGACTGCCCAGCTCCCACATGCCTACTACAGCAAAACCAGGAAATTTGCACCAAATTGAGTAATGATCAAGAAATACAAAAACAACCAGACAGGGCTGAAGGTGTTCATCCTGGTGCTGCAGTACCCAAAATCAGAACCTAGGCCTAGGGGTTTTTTAATTCCTCCCTAACACTAGGTCCTGTGATGTCAGAGAGGGCCTTGCATATCTAACACTGAACATTAAAGATCCAGGGAGAATTAACCCTGGGAGGTGGAGGTCAGCAGACTATTTCAGAGTAGGGATTGTTTAATTCTTTATATTTGTTTCTCCAGTGCTTCACATAGCACCTGGCACATTATTTTTGTTGTTCAATCGACTCTTCGTGATCCCACAGACCATCAAGCCCTTCTGTCCTCCACTATCTCTCAAAGTCTTCACAAGTTCATATTAATTGTTTCCTTGACACTATCTATCAATCTCATCCTCTGCCATTACCCTTTCTCCTTTTGCCTTCAATCTTTCCCAACATTAGGGTCTTTTCCAATGATTTCATCTTCCTATTATGTGGCCAAAGTATTTAAGCTTCAGTTTCAGTATTTGACGTTCCAGTGAAAAGTCTGAATTAACTTCTTTTAAGTATTGATTGATTTGATCTCCTTACTGTCCAAGGGATTCTCAAAAGTCTTCTTCAGCACCACAATTCGAAAACACAGATTCTGCTGTGCTCAGCTTTCCTTATAAATGCTTGCTGATTGATGGACTTGAACCAAGTTGCATGGAAAGATAGGATATGGCTGGTTTGCTATCTTCACCACTGGAGGGAGCAGTCATAGCTAGGAAGTCACATTTCCTTCAAAATATCTGTGTGGCATGATCTTCCATAGGGCAGTCTTACCACAAATGGCTTTTAGCACTCCTGGGAATTCTTAACTCTGTATAAAATGACTTGGACAAGTCACTAGATCTCTGTTGTCTAGAGTTTCCTTGTCTATGAGATATGGGAGTTGTATTAGCCAATCTCTGAGACCCCTCTCAGCTCTAATAGTCTTTAATTCTATAAAAATGTCAGCACGAGCCTTCACAGAATGTTATTGTTCCTAAAGATTTGTTTCTTATAGCCCCAGGGCAGAGCCATAATCCCATTTGGGGTGGCCTCCACATAACTGTTATTGATTTGCATAAATACTCTGCCTCCAGTTTGCATATTGTCTATTCATTTAATGTCTACATAGAAATCAAATGCTGATCCACATCCAGTGGGGATGGCAGCTGGGAAGCACATTGTATGTGCTGGTAAATTTTTTCATACTGCTTATTTACAAAGTTTATGCTGATCGTTGTGTTTGAGGATATGCTCAAAGAGAAGTTTTTGGAGGGGGGTGGAATTCACCTTCCATGCTGTTGTTACTCTGAATAAACTGCCTACAAATGTATTCAATCTGATATCATGTACTTGAAACTCATAGACCAATAAAATGTATACATATGACAAAGGACAGAGATTCTGGGGCTTGCTGGAAGTTCCCAACACCCTTTCTGGGGTCTGTGAGTTCAAAACTATTTTCATAAGAGTACAAAGATGTTTTGATTTCTAATGTAATAAATATTTGTAAAGAAAATGCCCATAAACCAAAGCACTTTAGGGTCCTCAGTAATTTTTAAGAGCATAAAAAAGGGTCTTGAGACCATAAAGTTTAAGAAATGCTACCATAGTATGCACACATATAGTATTTCATCCAGGTTATGCCCACTATGGACATCCACCAAGTTTCTGTCCTGGGCCCTCTTCTCTTCTCCCTCTATACTACTTTGCATGGTGAACTCATTAGCTGCCATGGATGTAATAATCTCCATGTAGATGATGCTCAGATGTATTTATCCAGCTCTAACCTCTCTCCTGATTTCCAGTCCCATATATCCAACTGCCCACTGGATATTTCAGATTGGACATCCCGTAGACATCTTAACCTCAGCATTTCTAAAACTGAATCTATTCTCTTCTCCTCAAACCCCTCCCTTTTCCTAATGTCCCTATTACTGTTGAGGGTAATGCCATCCTCCCGGTCACCTAGGCTCACAACCTTGGTCATGATCTTTATTCTATTTCACCCCCTATATCCAAACTCTTGCTAAGTTATGTTGATTCTGCCTTTGTAACATCTTTCATTTGCAGCCCTTTGTTTCCTCTGACATCACCACCACCCTGGTATAAGCCCTTATCACCTGACACCTGGACAGCAGCCTTCTGTTTAGTCTCCCTGTCTCCACTCAACCCACACTAGTCAGTTTTCCCACCTGTCTATCAAAATAATTGTCTGAAGGGTAGGTCTGACCATGTCACCTCCCATTCCCACTTCCCAACACTAATGGCTCCCTATCACCTTCAGGATCAAATATAAAATCCCCTTTGGCTTTTAAAGCCTTTCATAACCTGGCCCCTTCCTACTTTTCCCAGTCTTCTTACACCTCATTCCTTTTATTATTCTCTTCTTGTTGTTTGTCCTGCATTCTCAAAGAGAACCCATGACATCAGGAGGGTGATGCCTTGACTTGCAAGTGAACTGGATTTAAGTGAGGCAAGGCTGTGCAGAGTCATCAGCCTCATTCTCTCTTCCAGAGTCTCTCTTTCCAGAGTCATCAGAGTCCAGTGGCAAGACATAAGTCCATTGTTCTCTTATACTGATTCTTGTACTTTATTTCCCTCCCAACTCTCTTCTATGTCATGATTTCCAGAAACTCATCATTCAGCAAGATGAAATCAGCCCTGGAACTCACATCTCCTCAGCACCCCCTGCTACTGGGGCCTCTCCCTTCTTCTGATTGGAGATGGGTGAGAGTGGACATTGGAGATCTCCCAGATCCTCTAGCATTCAAGGAGGACATGCGAGGAATTCACCCCATCATTTCCCACTACTGTTCTCATTAATCTGATGATGTCCAGAAACTCATTCTGCAAGATGAATTCAACTCTGTTACTGACACCTCAAATCATTTCCCACCCATGCTGCTGGCCTTCATCAAGCTGCCATACTAGGTAACTTTTGCCTATCCCCTCCTTTTCAGTTTCCATTTTCGTTTCTGTTTTATCTTCCCACAGTAAACTGTAAGCTTCTTGAGGGCAGGGACTGTCTAATGCCTTTGTTTGTATCCCCAATGCTTAGCACAGTGTCTAGCACCTAATAAATGCGCTTAATAAGTGTTTATTGACTCTGGCTTTCTTGTCCAGTGACTGGTTTTCTTATTGTTCCCAGCACAAAGACACTGCATTTCTAGATTAGGTATACATTCACTGGTTGTTCTTCATGCCTGGAATTCTCTCCTTCCTCTCCTCTCCTCCTGTCAGCTTCCCTGGATTCCTTCAAGTCTTAACTAAAATCCCACCTTCTTCAAAAAATCTTTCCTGATCCCTTTAAATGCCCTCCTTCTAAGATTGCCTCAAATTTAACATGTATTGTTTGTGCATAGTCATTGGTATATTGTTTCCCTCATTAGACTGTGAACCTTGAGAGCAGGGACTGTTTTTTTTTTCCTTTCTTTGTACCCCCAGAACTTAGTGCCTGGTACATAGTAGGAATTTAATAAATATTTTGTGACTTCACTTGATAATGGTACTCATGGGGACATCATAGTGTAATGGAAAGAACCCTAAGACAGGAAGTGAAGAGACCTGAGATCTTATCCCAACTTAGCCACTACTATACAGCATGACTTTCAATCAATCCTTCTATGGGTTTCAAATGAGGGGGCTAAAGATTGATAAAGTTCCTTCTGACTCTAAAATGTCATTTTACATGTAAAAAATATTAACCCATATAACAAAGAACTGTCTTTCTCATCTGGAGTTCTGAGTCCCTTGTAGGTATGGGGGAACCACAGGTCTTGGATTCTTTGTTGTTACTCAGTCATGTCTGACTCTCCATGACCCATAAACCATAGCATGATTGCTGTCCATGAAATTTTCTTGGCAAAGATACAAGACTGGTTTGCGCTTTCCTTCTCCAGTGGATTAAGGCAAACAGAGGTTAAGTGTCTTGCCCAGAATCACATCGTTTGTAACTGTCTGAATCTGGATTTGAACTTAGGTCTTCCTGAGTCCAGTCATGGTCAGGGGAAGGGAAGAGCTGTCATCATAATCTTTTAAAGCAAAAAGTAGAAGGAATGAAGCTCATCTTTATTACAATCTTATAGCTCTTTTTCCTCTTACATGGGAGGAAAAGTGTCTTTTAGCAATGTACGGAACTGATTACTTTGGTATCATTAAATCATGTATGAAACAGATATCCAACTAAAGTTCTTGAAACTGAAGCCTGTGATCCTTTATCTTCCTACCCAACTTTTTCCCTTTCTCTCTTTAGAGAGGGTAGAAGCCTAATGTTTTCCCCAGGGCAGGAGGCTTATCCTGCTTCTTAAAATAGTTTGTTTAGTATTCTGTGCTTAGACTTTTATTTTCTCTCAACCCAGGAATTGTAACAAAATCTGTTAATCATCCTACTAGTATATATGTGTATTGATAGTGATCCCATGAAGGAGAGTTCCCCTACAGAGGAACTGAGAAGAAAGAGAAATAGATATAAAACAGGGATTTTACTAGATAGAGCACGTCTCTGACAAGAAACTCAGAACTATAGGAAAGTTGTTTATACATTTTACAACTTTATAGAGCAGAAATAATGTACTGAGAATCCTTTAGGGTCGTGACTGGAGTTACTGAAATGGAATGGATTGGTACTGAGGGACCCTGGATATTTTTCTCAGCTTAGTTTGAGAAGAGGCAGCTAGGTGGTGTGGTGGATATACAGGGCTGGGCTGGAGTCAGGAAGACTCATCTTCCTAAGTTCAAATCTAGCCTCAGATACTTACCAGCTGTGTGACCCTGGGCAAGTCATTCAACCCTATTTGCCTCAGTTTTCTCATCTGTAAAATGAGCTGGAGAAGGAAATGACAAACCACTCCAGTATCTTTGCCAAGAAAACCCCAAACGGGGTCAGACACTATGGAAAAACAACTAAACGACAACAAAAAGTTTGAGAAGAAAGTTGCTCTCAGAAGGGAATTACCAAGAGAGTGGCTAGAGAGAAAGTCAGGCCCCATGGGAAGGACAACCTGGATCACAGAATGATAGGGGATGAGTAAGGGTGAGCTCTGCTAGGTGTGTGGCATATCACAGCACTATCACCCCTGCTGTATTTGGAAAAGAAATATCCTTTCTTAGCCCACATGGCCTGATTTGGTTTAGAGTGTATTACTGCTATGTCATAAGAGGCCTTTGAGGCTAAATAAAATATTGACAGACCCTAATATCAATCAGTCGGCAAGTATTTAATAAGCATTTACCATGTACCAGGTCCAATGATAAGTCCCAGGGATTCCTAGTTAAAACAGTACTTGCATTCAAAGAGCTCAGATTCTAACATAGGAGATTATCTATCTATCTATCATCTATCTATCAATCTATCTATCTATCTATCTATGTGTTTTATATATATATTTCAGAACACATAAGATAAATAAAGAGTAAATGTAAGGTGAATGTCACTAGCAACTAGAAGGACAGGAAAAACCTCTTGGGGGAGATGGTGGTTGAGTTGTATCTTAACGGAAACCAGAGATTCTAAGAGTTAGAAGCTGGGAAGGGAGAGCACTCCAGGCCTGGAGAAAGGCCAGTGCTAAAGCACACAGACTGTTGTGAGCAAGAAACAGCAAGGAGGTCAGGAACAAGACGTATGAAGACTGGAAAGGTAGGAAGGGATTCAGTTGTGAAGAGTTGTAAATGCTCAACAAATTAAATAAATAAATAAAAGAACTTTAGTTTTGATCCTGGAAATAATGGGAAGCCACTGGAGTTCGTTAGGCCTACGGTTTAGGAAGATCACTTTGGCTGCCCAGTGGTAGATGGATTGTTGTAGGGAGAGACTTGAAAGAAGGAGACCAATGTGAAGGTTATTGCAATAATAGTTAAGGTCAGAGATAAGACATTGGACCTAGCACATTTGTGTGAGGAGATATATGCACATATGTGCACACACATGTGTGTATGTATAAATGTGTATGTTCACTCATATACACGTATGTATATGTGTACTATAAAATGTTGTAGAAAAAGAAATGACAGGATTAAGCAACTAACTAGATTTGTGGAGTGAACGAGAGAGAAGAATGGAGGATGAGAGCAAGGTTCACACTTGGGTTACTAGAACTGTGGTGGGTCACTCAACAGTAAGAGGGAAGAGAGGAAAGTTTGGGGGCAAAGATAGTGTGTTCTCTTTTGGACATGTGGAGTTTGAGGTACCTATAGGACATCCACTTTGAGATGTTCAAGAAGCACCTGGTAATGTGGGACTGAGCTCAGGAGAGAGAGATGAGGGCTGTATATCGTCCAGTCGGCCTAAAACTCCATTAGCAGAAAAGATCCTGCCATGTTTTATGTGCTTTTTTCTCATTTTGCTTTGTCTACTACTAAGTAGTTTAGTGGATAGAGTGTTGGACCTGGAGTAAAGAATACCCAAGTTCAAATCTGTCTTTAGACACTTGCTAGCAGCGTGACCCTGAATATGTCACTTAACCTCTGTTTGACACAGTTTTCTTTTCAGTCGAATAATGATAATAGCATCTCCCTCCTAAGGTTTTGTGAGGTCCAAATAAGATGTCTGTAAATAACTTTGCAAAATATGAAGTTCTTAATAAATGTTAGTTGTTTTTTGTTGTCGTTGCTGTTGTTGTTGTACAAAGGTTCCAATATGGGAATGTGGGGACTGAGTTGAGTCATACATCTCTTAGTATATAAGTGCTTCCAGACTTTAGATAACATATTCAGGCCCATGCACCTGAATTCAGCAAATGAATTCAATTTAGGAAGTAGGACTGCTATAACTACGAAAGATTCACCTAGTCTTTCATGTTTGAGAACTCCAACTGGTATTTTCCCCTCCAGAAAAAAAAAAATAGAAATGTCCTGTTCCTAGGATCAAGAAATGAGTATTGGGGTAGCTAGGTGGCGCAGTGAATAGAGCACCCGCCCTGGAGTCAGGAGGACCTGAGTTCAAATCTAGCCTCAGATACTTAACACTTAACTAGCCATGTGGCCTTGGGCAAGTCACTTAACCCCAATTGCCCTGCCTTCCCCCATCCAAAAAAAGACAGAAAGAAATGAGTATTGAAATTCAGGAACTTTTGGATTGCTGACAGAAGCTGGGAATGAATTATTTTATTGGAAAGAATACAGCTCAAAGAACCACAAATGAAATCAGAGATGCCCATGGCCCATTTTCTTATTAAGTGCTTTCTCTCGAAAGGACTTTTGGAGGTTTCAGCCATCCTCCTTAGGGAGAAAGGAAATGAAGCACAAGGATGGAGATACTGTCTATAGTGTCTTTAGCCATGGAATGAAGCAGAATTAGACACAGGGAGGGCACCACCTACTGTCTGGTGGCAGCCAAACGTAGCTGGGAGATCGGAGGAGGAGCAAAGACCATTGCAGGTGGACAACTGGACAGCTAAGACTGGAAGGCCTTTTTGTAGATTGCCAGTCAGTATTAAAATGAATTTTAGAGGCCATCTAGCCCAACCTGTACATTAATTAGGACTCTCTTGTCTTGCTCAAATGCTTTACAGAGAATAATTCAGACTCAGGTTATCCTCCAGTGTTTAGGAAAGGCATGATTTCAAATCCCTGAAAAACTTCCATATGATAAGACCATCTCTCTGTGTGCCTATCCTGGTAGGTTGAGCCGTTAGAAGAAAGTGAGAGAAGCAAGGTGTTGATTTTTTGCTCTCCATTTTCTCTCCCACTTAAGCATCTTGTGTGCATAAGGTATGTTTCCAGTGGTCAGTTTAATTTTCCAATCCTGGAGAATTTATAATGAAAAGCCATTCTTAGACAGCCTTGGCTGCATCTTTGACTGGATAACTGTCTAAAACTCTGACCCTTCAACCTCAGGGCCCAGCCATAACACAAAAGAGTAGATTATATTTGGCTAAGTTAGTGATTTGCAAATGTCAAACGCTTTAATGAGATCAAGAAGGGTGATGACTAAGAAAAGGCCATTTAATGTGGCAATAAGGAGGTTATTGGTGATTTCAACAGAGCAGTTTGAAGTAAATCAAATTAAAAAGGATTGAAAAATGAAGAAAATATGAGGAAGCCAAGCAAATTTCAGCTCAAATATAAGCTACTCTTTAGAGAAAGGGAAGGGAAATATGACATACTAGTTTGGGAGTTTAGAGTGGGCAAAGAAAGACTAGAATGGAGAGACCCAAGTATGTTTGCAGGCTGAGTGGAAGAAAATACTCTATAGTGCTCTATAACAGGGGTTCTTTCAAGCTGGTGTCTGTGAACTCATGGATATATGTGTGTGTATAAATATATAGATACATGTATATATGGATATATAAGATTATAGTTCAACATGATTGATTTCCTTTGTGATCCCATATTTTATGTCTTTAAAAACAATATTCTGAGAAGGATATATAGGTCCCATCAGATTCCCAAAGGAGTTCACAATCCCCAAAATGTTATGAACCCCAGTAGCTCCCTTCCCTTCAAATATATCTCTAGTATATTTGGAAAAAAACATAACAAAGAAAAAAGATGATGTTTGATGAATCATGTCCTAAAGAAAACTGCAGGGTAGGATATCAAGGAAAGAGTAGGAGGGACTATCTTTGGCAAGGAGGGGATCTACTCTTCTAAGACAGGAAAGAAAAGTATGGAAAAAGACAAGTTTTGAAGTGTGGATGAGCAAGTTGGGAGCTCATATTGGAGCGTGTAAGGTTAATGGGATATAAGATCTTCCCTGCCCATTAATAGCCCTCACGTGGAGCTGTAGAGCCAATTAGGCTCTGGGTCATGGGGCTCCTCACCTTTCCATTTAAGTGCTGATTTCCAAGCTTATCAGCACTAAGTCAATCAAGTCTTTGATTGGAAACTATATATATATAGTATTGCTTGGAGGGAGAGGTGTAAACTGAGAGAGAAGCAGAGGAAGGAAAGAACTTGCCTAGGGGAGCTTCCTTGTGAGGAGGCTTGACAGAGAGAAAGCTTTTGATGTCAGTGCTCCCTGGATTGGTGATGAGTATCTTACTAAACCTTGCTTTTTGGTATCCTAGTAACAATGTCCCAAATAAATACTTTGGCTTTGTCTTGAAGGAGGAGGATTTGTTATATTTTGTGAACAAACCCTGGGAATACATATGCATATTCATAGCAGCTGCTATGGGTATCGCATTGGAGTTAACATTTGGTGACAAAGATGGGATTGCAAAATAGCCTCCCTTTGTAAACAGGAAGGCTTTAGAGAAGGAAATGAGTATCCCTAGATGGGAAGATTTATCTTATTCTCCCATGGCAAGAGAATGGGCTAAAAGCCCCTTTGGCCTCTATAATGGGCATGTAAGATCTTGGGGCTGAATATAATAATAGTATTTAAGATCTTCCCTGCCCATTAATAGGCTTCACATGGAGCCCATTAAGGGAAGCTAGCTTGTAGGAAGGCTAGGCTTGCACACCTTTTGTTGATTTCTAATTAGTCACTGAATCACAGGGGTTGTGATGCCCTCTGACTCTTAAAAGGGTATATATATGCTGAGGTTAGCATTTTGCTTTGGGACTCATTCACTGGAAGAGTGTTCTTGTGATCTGACTAGATGAGATTCTGGGTAACGGTTAAGGAGCCTCCTGGCTTTGAAAAGCCCAGATGTTGGTGCTTCTCTCTCTGATAACTATGTATGTATTGCCTTGGTCAGACAGTTGGATATGTCTGTTGATCTGTGCTAATTTCTCAGACAGTTAGAAGCCCTATCTATTGTTTTTTTCTTTGTATTTTCTCTGAAGTTCAGGATGCTGATTTTTCCCCTGAACTAATGAATGTAACTAAAAAAGATTGTTGATCCTTTAAACAGCTATTTTTCCTAGTAAAACAGATCTAAGAACCTGTGCTAGCAGCCATCCTGGGTATGCCAGTGTGGTTGCTACTACAGTTGGCCTTTTCATCTTCTCATTGTAGCCCAGTTTGGGCCATCCCCACATAGCAAGACTTGCAGGGTAGAAACTCCCAAGTTTTATCCTTGACTTTGAATTTGGAAGAAAAAATCTGCAAACTCCTCGGAACTAGAAGCATTGCAAATGTGGAAACACCTGAGAAGAGGCCAAGCAAGCGTGCTAAAAATATAAACTTCAAAGACCCTCCAGAGGTTTGGTTCAGCATAAAGAAAAATCATGGTCAGGAAAAGGAGGTATCCAGATCACAGTCAGGAGGGGACTAACCCAGTGTTGTGACTGGGCAACAGTGAGAAGAACAGAGCAAAGGATCTTGTAGCCCCCAACACAGTGAGAGGCATTCACCTGGATTAATAGCATCTTGTTGTTTCCCCATTTCTATTCACTCTGCTGGGAGCCAATAATCCTTTCCACCACTTAGAGAAAGCAGCTTATTCCTTTTCTGGCTACCAGAAAAAAAAATCACCAAGCATGTACACACTTATTTGTTCCTTACTTGTTACTCTCCATATAGATTTTTTAAAATTTACCTATCACAAATTTTACCTAGTGCTGACTAGTGATTCTGACCCAGACTGATTAATAATAGTAATATTAATAGCTAACATTTTTATAGATTTCACTATGTGCTAGGCATGGTGCTAAGCACTTTACAATTATTATTTCATTTGGCCCTCAACACTAGGAGGCAGGTAGTATTATTAGCCTCATTTCACAGGTGAGGAAGCTGAGATAAATAGGACTGCAGTGACTTGCCCAGAGCCACACAGCTAATCAATCAGTAAACATGTAGTAAGTACCTAAGTGCCAAGCACTGTGATAAATGCTGCAGATACAAAAAGCTGAAAAAGTCAGTCCCTGACCTCAAGGAGTTCGCAGTCTAATTATGTGAAACCCAGCAGGGATAGATATCTAAATTACTGAGGTATTGTAAACTTAATTTGGAATTTGTCTATGAAATTGGCTGAGAGTTAAGGGCTATGCATTTAATAGAGATGAGAACTTATTAGTTGATTTAATGAATCCCCTTTAAGAAAGAGAAGGAGCCACTTCCAGGAAGGTATTTCTGATAAACATGAACTAGTAGTACAGGTTCATAAGCAAGAAAGCTAAGAGGGGATAGTCATTTTCTTCTCCCCTTGGAAGGAGAGGAGAGTGCCTTAGATTTGAAAGGAAGGATATCTCTCCCCTTCCCTCCCCTCACCTCCACTTCCTTTCTAAAAAAGGTCACTAAAGAAGGAAGCGGGCAATAAGGTCCTTTGACATCTATAGAGACAGGTCTCCTGACAGGGTGACTGAAGGCTAAAACTGTCTTGCTCTCTAGTTCCACCTAGTGGTTATACCAATAAAGTAAGATGTAAGAATGCTGAAAATGTGAGGGGTTTGAGGAGAATGAAATAGGCTTGAAACAACTTTTTTGAAGAGTATGACAGAACTAAGAAGAATTAAATGAGAAAAGCGCCAAGCATCAGTGATGGTCTAGTTAAGGCTATTAAGCATGGATAAACTTTTTAGCTTATTCATTAAGCACAATGTTATGACTTTCTCAAGCATTTCTCAGAAACTCAGCAACAGAGGAATCAGGTAGTGGTGATCACTGCTGTTAAGAATTAGAATCACTGAATGCTAGAGTTGGAAAGGGCGTCAAATATCAACTATGCAGATTATTACTCCTACCTATAATAAGCACTCTTCCAGGTCCTAATCAAAAACCTGCAATGTCCCTTAGTGGAAAATGCACTGAGCCTGAAGAAAGGAAAGACCTGGGTTTGAATATGACTCTGGTTTTTGCTAAAAGCAAGTCACTAAAATTTTCCAAGTCTCTTTTTTCCATCTATAAAATAGAGGTGATAATATCAACATCATTTATCTCAGAGGAACATTGTAAGACTCAAATAACATGGCATATATAAAGTGCATGCAAAGTTTAAAGTACTATAGAAATGTCTGTTTATTATTATTATTATTATTATTAACATAGAACTCATGACCCCCTGAGTCAATATATGTCTACTCATCAGAACTGTCTGATTAATATTAGTATTTCCTTATGTTGAACTGAAACTTCCTCTCTGTAACTTCCATCCCTTGGTCCTAATTACATCCTCTAAAGCCAAGCAAAACCAGTTCTTGCTTCTACATGTAATTATGATATTTAAACAGAACTGTGATCTCCCTGGCACTCCCTCCAACAGCACAGATCCCAGTTGCTCCATGCCTTCTCACCTCATGTAATTCTTGTCCATACCTTTCTATGAAACATTTCTTGAGTATCCAGGAATACTGTGTAGCACCAATGTGATATTCATAGCAACGATAGCGACTATGAGTAAATAGGCCACTGTAATTCTGAATTGCAAAATATAACAGATTCTCCATATAGAAGACAGAAGCAAAACATTTTTCAGACACCAGAAAACCAAATTCCAAAACCAGAAAACTGAATCCATCATAGCCCAAGGGTACTCAGCTAGTAAATGTCTGAGGCCACATTTCAACTCAGGGCTTCCTTATTCCTTACTGGGTGCTTTATCCACTGGACCACCTTGCTGCCTAAGTAGGCCTTTAAAAGGATTATACTTTATCACTGCAAAACTTGTGCAAAAGTCACGTAAGGATTTTACTCAACCTACATAAACTAAAAAGAAACAAAATATGTTGCGCTATAGCAAAACCCAGCTTACATAACTCCCTCTGCCCTTTAGATAATGCAGTATTTTAACCAGCAAAAAATTGTCCTTTTTTTAAGTTCTCTCCTACTAACAATAATTGGGCATATAAATCCCATGTTGATTTTTTTTTACCTTTCATGTGTTGCAAATGACTTGAGAATCATTGCTACCTTCATTGTGCAGTTCTGGAAATCTTCAATTTTGTTTTGTCTTTTTAATTGCCTTACATTTCTAGACGAAATGCTTCTTATAGCTCCATGATGTTGTCACTTAGCCCTGGGAGGAATGCTTTTGTAGTTTGTCTGCAAACCAATGTTGAACACTAGACCATGTATGACAGAGGTCCCAGGACTTCAGCTATGGCAGCAGAAACCATTTTTGATACAGTTCCTTATTTTGCAGCAAGTATTTACTCCTGTAAAAATGAGCCAATAGTGGGTACGAACAGAGCAGCATCCAGATCATATTTTTATTTACCTTGTAAGTCCACAGATATTCAAATGAAGATAGGCAAAGTAAACCTTGAAATGTTCCCTTGTTAGTAATTCATCAGGTCTGATTTCCTGATACTTAATATACTGGGGAGTGGTGTATTTCATGCTGAGAACATCTGACAAATCAAATCAGTCTTTATCTCAGGGTATTGAAGTCATCTGTGCTTTCTTTTCTCTTTAGACATTTACTGAGGAGTGGTCAAATAGGAAGGTGACATCTTTAATAAAGGTCCTGGCCACTTTAATATTTTAAACCTTCTAGTCTATTTATTGTTCAAATTCATTGGAAGTAAATGCCGACTCACTCGTGGAAATGACCGACTGTCTATGTTTTAAATAATTTCCTGTGCTCTTAAAATATATACTTTTTATAATCATATAGTGATGCCATATTGGTAGAATAATAATCATCAAGCATTTATATAGTACATTAAGGTTTACAAAGCACTCTACAAGTATTATTTCATTTTACAGAAGAGGAAACTGAGGTAAACAGAAGTTATGTGACTTGCTCCAGGATCATACAACTATTAAGTGCCTGAGGCACAAATCTTCCTGACTCGAAGTCCATTGTACTACCCCATGTACCCCATTGCCTGGATAGGATACGTTTCCGGGGGGGAGGGAGGGAGAGGTAAGGGGAATGAGAGAGAGAGAGAGAGAGAGAGAGAGAGAGAGAGAGAGAGAGAGAG
>NW_027186523.1:15955794-16031532 GCF_028583685.1 Petaurus breviceps papuanus
CTGTCTCTGTCTCTCTCTCTGTGTCTCTGTCTCTCTCTGTCCCTTCCTTATGTAGGTAACCTTGTGAGTTTCAAGAGATCTAGAAGTTTAAAGTCGTAGTGGTAGCATCATTCCTGCTGGCAGTAGGAGTAGCAGTATTCACTGGCACAGAGGCAGCCCCTGGAGTGACAGTGACTTTCAGTATTTGCAGGACAGGAAAATGGTCACCAGAAAGAAAGGGTTGATCAAGTCTGTTTGTTTTTACTAGCAGGGTTTTAGCAAAGAAGTGTTCAGACAGTGTAAATGGCATTAAAATATAAAATTAGCTAATTAGCGATCAGTCCTATGAATTATATTATGTCTCAATATGGTTTGAAATATCAACCTCCCAACTAATTGTATTAGTATTTATAAGTTGTTAATGGAATCTCTTTTAAATCATTTTGTTGATGTGCACTGTGATTCTTTTAATGGTTATCATTGCTTTCTGGGTAGGAATAAACGACCTAAAACCAATTTATACTGTGCATTAGGGGCCCATTTTACTTTCCCCTTTGGGGACACCCAGATATGAATCATAATTCAAATTGTAATTAGCATCATCCTGAGGATGCCAAGTCAGTGAAAATGAGATTGGGATGCCAAATCCCCCTAATTACAGATCAGGCTTCCCCAGCAATGAACCCTTCAATACTAAATGGCTAGGTACAGAACAAGAAGGTTTGGGCATCCTGACACCCTTCCTCCACTGGACCCAGCAAAATTTCTTCTCTGCTAGACTATCTAATTCTCTGATTCTGATGCATCCTTGATACATGTACCTCAGTGCTAACCAAGCCATCTCCTCTTAGCATTAACGCAAAACAAATAAGCAAACCCCAAACCATTTGGAAGAGTCAAAGATCCTACCTGAATCAAACCCTGAACTTTTATGTTTTGCCAAATCTTAATTGATTTTTGAACATTGTTTCAACATAGTGCAGTGACTGGTCTCTAAAAGTCAGCTTATAGACAAATTATAAATGAAGGCATTTCTGTCTGTTAAATCAAATTTCCTGGTCATATTTTCTCTTTGCTCTGAGGGTCGCAATGTGCTAAGTGAATACAACTCCCTTTACCTTTAAAGCATCTTTGGGAAGCAAGAAATCACTCTTTTTTACAGTATTTTACAGATAAAGGATTTGAGACCCAGAGAGGTCAAATGTCATATTTAAAGTTATACAACTAAATGTATGGGGGTTGGGGTAGGGGTGGGAGTAGGAATGGAATTTCAGGTCCAAGAATCCCTAGCTGAGGATCTCATGACCCCAAGATGCTTCCCCTGGATTCTAAGTGATTTTATTAGTTAAAGGCATACTGGAATCTCCTCAATTAAAAGGAATATTCTTATCTCTGCTGAAACAATGCATGCATTTTTCTTCCTCTCTGTTCTATTATATGGACTACTTTCCCGAGAAGAGTTTAGCATGGGCATCCATCAGTTTCCAGAAGTATCAGCAAAGTATTGTTATCTAAAGGCAAACAGTTAAACTAAGTGACGTCAGAATTTCCTTTCAGTCCTATAAGGATAAGAAAGGGCTATTTTAGCAGGAAAGGTACTAAGGAAAGGATTAGGAGATTGGACTAGATGGCCTCTGTGGTCTCTTCCGGCTCTAGGGTTTTGATCCTATGATCTAAAGTACTCATTTTTAAAGTTTGAAATTAGATTTTTTTTTGTTTTGCATGACTGTACATGTATGACTAATATCAAACTGGTTATCTTCTCAAGAATGGAAGAAGGGAGGGAGAGAGACAAAGAATATGAAACTCAAAATTTTTTTTAAATTGGTTTTACGTGTAATTGGTAATAAATATTTTTTTTAGTTTGAAATTAGAAACACCTCTCTATGCAATTCCCCTTTTTAAACAGTAAGATTGTGTATAGGTTTGTAGGTATAAGGTGGGGGAGTGTACTGTCAGGGTAGTTCCTTCATCAGCCCCTCCCTCTTTCACTCTGAAGTGGCCTCCAAAATCAAGTCCGGTCAGTGTGAGTCAAGAAAGAGTTAGGAAACCCTTGGCCACAAGTTACAGAGGTATGCTGAAAAGTCCTATGTAAATTGTTCTCTCCTGAAGTACGCACTCAGACTTGACAGTTAAGTTGTTCCATATACTTCACACTCGTTAGTGTTGATGAACCTTTTTATTCTCGTCAAACTTACCATGGCTCACCTTCCTCCGGACCTTTCTTAGCTGAGAACCTTGCCTCATATTTTACTGATAATAATGAGGCTATTTGCTCAACTCTCCTCATCTCGTATCACCCATGTGTGTGTGTGTGTGTGTGTGTATGTGTGTGTGTGTGTGTGTGTGTGTGTTTGTTGCTATCTCCTCCTCCCCTGTCTCAAAGAAGGAGGTGGTCCTCCTCTGTGCCACAGCAAACCCCTCTACATCCCATTCTGTCCCTTCTTCTCCAGCAGCTGGCCCTCTCTATCATCCTTATTCTCTCACATATTCACTTTTTCTACTGGCTGATTCCTTACTGCCTACAAGCACTCCCCATCCTCAAAAACAAAACAAAACAAAGCCCTTATTTGATCTTCCCGTCCTCACCAGCAATTATCCTATGTTCTCCACTCCTTAGTGGTTAAACTCCTTGAGAAGGTCTTGGATAACTCCTCTTCCTTCCTTTTCCTCTTACTCTCCTCTCAACTTTAGTCTGTCTTCCAAATTCATCTTTCCAATGAATTGATGTCTCCAAAATTCTCAAGGATCTCTTAATCAGCAAAGCTCATGGCCTTTTTTCAGTCCCCTTCCTTCTTGACAATTTTTGACACTATCAATCACTCTCTTCTCCTTAATTCTTCCTTCTCTCTATAGAATGTCTAACCTAGTGTCTAGTGACATTACTTTGTCCTGGTTCTCTTCCTTCTCGAGTCTCTTTTGTTCTATCTACACCCAGGCCCCACCTACTAACTATGGGTCCTCTTCTCTCTTATGTAATATTTTGCAGGCTATCCTTAGCTCCCAGTTTCAGTTATCATCCCTACTCACTAATGTTCCTCATATCTTCTTATCCAGCCCTAACTTCTCTGCTGACCTCCACTCTGGCATCTTCAACTGTACACTGGACATCTCAAACTAAATGTCCTCAACAACTCCAAAACTGAATATGTGACTTTTCCCCCAAAAGCTCTCCTCTCCTCTTAACTATTTTATTATCAAAGGCACCATCATTATCTCAAGCTCCTAGGCTTGCAACCTAGCCATCATCCTTGATTCTTCACTCTTATAACCTCACCCATATCCAATCAATTGCCAAGTCCTACTGGTTCTAACTTTACAACATCTCTCATACTCCCACTTCTCTCCTGTGCCACTGCTGCCTTTCTCCTTGACTATTGCAATTGCTTTCTGGTTGGTTTTCCTGGCTCGGGACTCTCCTCACTCCATCTTCCACTCAGCTGTCAAACTGATCTTCCTAAAGTATGGGTCTGACCATGTCACTCTCATTAATCAATAAGCTTCATGGGGTCCTTATTAGCTCCATGATTAAATTTTGGCTTTTAAAGTCCTTCATAACTTGATCCCTTTCCACCTTTCCAATCTTCTGATACCTTACTCCCCACTCCTCTCGTACTCTGCTATCCAGTGATACTTCCTTCAAGCATCTTCGATACTCCATCTCCCAATTCTAGGCATTTTCACTGTCTCCCATAACTGGAATTCTCTCCCTCCTCATCTCCATTTCCCTGTTTCCCTGGCTTCCTTCAAGTCCCCGCTAAAACCATACCTTCTATAGGAAACCTTTCTTAGTTACCCTTAATTCTAGATCTTACCTCCATTGATTATCTCCAATTTATCCTTTATATGTTAACTTGTTTGTATGTACAGTAGTTATTTGCAGATTGTTGAGATTTTTAGTAGGGGGAGGCAGGGACAGAGTTTGCTTTCCTGGTCCAAAGTAAGCACTTAATAAACTCTTTTTGACCAGAACCCTCATTTCCTTCTGATGAATATACCACTAATAACCTGGCTGTGTACTTAGCAAAATGGAAACATGGAAATTGATTTTCTCAGGCTGACAAAGGGTAAACTGGAATAAGAATTGGGATTGGGAACTTGGAATTCCCATTTTCCTGTTTAACCCATGAAGATACATTCCTTGGTTGTTTTCTTATTTAGATAAGTAAACGAACTTCCCTGAAAAAAAGTTGTCACGTACTGGGACAGGAAACAGAAGTAGAAAAGATTAGCTTAGAGCAAAGAAATAGGCTTAGAAGATGTGACTTACTATAGCTTCAAGGCTGAGTATATTTGGCTTAAATCTCCCTGATATTCAGATTCAAGGGTCCTTCACATAAAGGGTCAGTTGTAGACTGGGTTAAGCAAGGATTTAAATGGTGAGTCCTATTCTTAAGGTCAGGGATGTTATGTGTGTGTATATATACATATATGTGTGTATATACACGTATCAACCAGAAAAATCTCCCCAGTCCACTAGAAGAATTAACCCACACAGCTTTAGAACTCCCAACATGGACCATATCTTGATAGGTGAGTGAGTTCATGCAAACTCAACTAGCTTACAACATCTATATGGCCCCAGAGCCTACTGACATCTGCTTCCTTCCTCACTTTTCACCTCTTGCCTACGCCTCAATAATCAATTCTACAGTTCCTGGAAAAGGAATGTCTATTGGATCATCCTCCTGACTCCCAAGACACTGCCTTTTCTGGTCACCATTATGTGTCATTCCCTCTACCTCCTTGAGGGCAGTAACTATCTTATTTTGTTATTTTTATGCCCAGAATTTAGCCTGGTACCTGGCACATAATAAACACTTAATAAATCAATTTTTCATTCATGGCTGTAACCTCAGAGACAGCACATTGTACCTGTACATTCTTATGTCAGGTTGAACCTCAAAATTAAAAAAAAACCAGAAAGGGAAATATGTATCAGCAAACCTATCTCTGCATTTACAAAGATTTGTATAAGATGTTGCCCAAGTAGATCTTTCCCACAGGAAGTAGATTCTCTTGGGAGGAATGGTAAAAGTTTGCTCTAGTGGGCAAACATTTTGTGGGTGGGGAAAGAGGGATGAAGTATGACAGGAATCCTACAAAAGGAAACAGTGAGTCAGTTGCTACAAGATGCCATAAATGGTTCTGTGAATCTTCCCAGTATGGATATTTCTTCCATTGGTACAAATTGCAAACCTTCTCCGTCTTCTCAACCCGTGTGATTCTTGTTCATGTCTTTCTATAAATTTTCCATAAAGGACTAACCCAATGTCATAGAGACTTTTCTCTGGGTCTTTTAATACAGGTAGGTGCTGATTGGTAGAAATAGCGAATCCAGGGAAGTAGCCAAATTATTCAAATTTGCATTGCACATTTCCATCATGTTGGAGCCAATGACCCATACTTTATATAATTATAATTTTGCATGGTGCAAATTAGAATACAACTGACCACTTCACAAGATTCACTATTTGTACTAAGACCCAGCTAAATGCCATTCTCACTCAACCTATATAATTGACCAACTTCCTTATCCACTTGAACTTGTTCTTACTGATTATTTATTCCATCTTTGTTAATATACCACAGTCTACTTATACCCACAAAGCATCTCTCCATTACCTTTTTGGGTCACGTGCAATTTTAGTTCCTCTGAGAACATGGCATTTCAAGATTTGTCATAATAGAACAGCCGCAGGATATTGGTGTTTAAAGGTGGGTTTTATATACAACAAAGCCCCTTGGGATCTTGCAACAACATCAAAATTTGTAAACTGGAATTTATAATTCAATATTTGGCTGTGAGTGGTCAGATTTCCCAGCAGTTTTCATACTGCAGAGCCTCAATTTTCCTATGAAGAACAAAAGGTGGGTGGAATATTATATGTGTCAATACTCATAGAAGATTTGGCACTAGAGATTGCATAAATATGTGACTTTGTGTTTTCAGTTTACAATTTTAGTTGGGTCAGCTTTGGTCTACAGTAACAAAGTCAGTATTTTAATATTCAAGTCTTCCAGGAAGAGAAATCCAAGTCTTAAAACCTGAGACATAATAAATATAATTGTGATGTCAAAGGAGGAAGATGAGAGACCTCTCTAGCAATTAACTGTTATCAGCCATGAATTAATCTAACTCCCAAGCTTTTATTATCCCTGTGACTATTCAGAACTTACTAAGAAGCAGAAAAACCTGTGGACTCCATGGGGGCTGTAAAATTAGTTTTGGCCTTTTATTGAGACAGTAGGGTCTCCAAGGACCTTGGACTTGGTACCTGCTTTTAGACAGGTGTAAGGAATAAGAACTCCCCTAGCAAGGGTCCAACATATGTCATTTTCTTTCTTTTTTTCTTTAAGCACTACTTAACAAAGGGTTAATAAAGATTTCTTTGGAATGTAAATAAAAGTAGATGGCGATGATTTTAGTCCTTCCTTGGCACCTAGAAAAAGTGTGCCTGACTCATTTTTAACAAAACCCCAAAGGCATTGCAATTATAAAGAGGTTCCCACCCCCTAGGCAATTTTTCACGGCTTTCTGCATTTTATTAACCTTTCTACCCACACTTTCATTTTCAAGTCTCATTATAAAGGAATACACAATGCCATCAATATTGGAACAGCCTCTCATCCTTTGCTTTCTCTCCTTGGGTAACTTGCCTTCTTCTATTTAGCAAAGGTCCTTAACTTGGTGTCCACAATTAGATTACAAAGGGCCCGTGAGCTTGCATGAGGAGGGAAATTACATCTTTATTTCAATATAATTGGTTTCCTTTGTAGTCCCATGCATTTTATTTTTATGCATTGAGAACATTACTATGAAAAGGGCTGTCACAGGGCTGCCAAAGGGGTCCATGACACAGAATAGATTAAGAAGCCCTGCTCAGAGGAAAAGAAGATTAGAAGAAAATAGGTCCCACAACTTGTCAGTGATGCTTCCTCCATATGATCCAAAGCAAAAAGTACCTGCTTTGCTTAAGATTCGAATTATAGACATTGATTTTCTATTCATTTTTTACTCCTCTATAAAACATGAAAGGCAATGAATGATAATAGCTAGCATTTTGTTTGCTAAGTGCTTTACACATGTTTCCTCCTTTTCCTATTGCTATTTCCTATTCCTTCCTTTTCCTATTGCTCAGCAGTAACCCTGGAAGATAGGTACTATCATCATCATCATCAATTATCATCATCATTCCCTTTTTACAGATGAGAAAACTGAGGCTAAGAGTGACTAAGTGATTTGCCCAGAATCACACAGCTAGTGTCTGAGGCAGGATTTGAACTCCAAGACCAGCACTTTATGTACTGTGTGGCTCCAAAGCTAGAGAGCTATCCTCTAAGTGAGGAAGACCTGAGTTCAAATCCTGCCTTTGACATATGCTGAATCTATGATTCTGGACATTTAAATTCTCAGTGTCCCAAGCAACTCTCTAAGACTATAAACTGAGAGGATCTGGATTGGTGGAGGGAATTTCCTCACTTAGAAGTTCTCTTTACCAATAAAATTATAGGTCCAAATGAATACATAGATTGACATAGTATATGTATATATGTATATATATATACAAATATATTTGTAATATTTATTAAAATTCTTGACCTTAAACAATATTATTCAGAAAATTAGTTTTTTTTTTTTAATGAACTAAGCTTTTAATTCCCCCTGGAGAACAGATGATGAAATATACTCCTCCTCATAGAGAAATGGGACTATGGGTGCAGAATGTTGTATATGATGTCCACTATGGCCATTTTTTTTTCAGTTGGCTTCTCTTAGCAGTTTTTCTTTATTTCAAGAGATAGCTCAATGAGTTTCACTGTTTATCAGTGATAACTGTGCTGTAAAAACCAAAAGTCATCAGTAAACTTTTGCTATAGAGAGGGTTATTTTGGACAGGGTTATCAAGAAGCATCTTGCCAAAGGATTTTATCAGCTTTAAATTACTATATAAATGGGTGTTGTTAGTGTTAACAGAATATAGATATGATATAATTTATAAAAATAATGTATTCAAATAGAAAAGAAGTAAAGACTGGACTTGAAATTTCACTGGGACTGATATAACCAAAGCCACTCTAGTATAAGATTCCCTTTAGGTTAAACAACAAAATTTAAAACAAATTTTAAAATTAAATTAAATTTTAAAATTAAAAGAAAACAAAACAAAACCTGGCATCTTCTTTCTGCTGTTGTCTATATTTAAATGTAGTTAATCATTCCTTATGCCTTTCAAGGGGCAGCTAGGTAGTATAGTGGATAGAGTGTGGGGCCTGGAGTGAGAAAGACCTGAGCTCAAATTCTGCTTCAGATACTTCTTAGCTGTGTGACCGTGGGCAAGTCATTTAACCCTGTTTGCCTCAGTTTCCTCATCTGTAAAAAATGAGCTGGAGAAGGAAGTGGCAAAATATCTTTGCCAAGAAAACCCCAAAAGGGGTCAAGAAGAGTAAGACATGCCAGAAACATGCCTCTTCTCTTCCCTGGCTGCTTGCTAAAGTCAGTCCTCATAGATTTCAGCATACTTGGATCTGGATTTTTATTTTCCCAGTATCCCCTCACCCCTTCCCAAGTAACAGAAGCAGGTGTATGTGTGTGTGTGTGTGTGTCTGTGTGTGCATGCATGTGTAAGAGCTACAATATGTAGCACACCTCTACATAGTGATCAGCATCATCTCTTCCTCCCCTCATCTCACATTACAAGGTTCTTTCTAGTCAAGGGAAGGAAATGTTCTACTTTAATTTTAACATTATAACAGTCCGCCAGTCCCCTAGCCCTGGAGATTCAACATGGCATGCTCATATCAGGGCAACCTTGGTTCTGTGGATCAAAAAACTCAGACTAAGCTTGGAGAGTGACAGACTTTTTAAAAAATGTGGAAAACAAGTGAAAGGTTTCTCTCTCCAGCTCCCTGCTCCCTCTCTATAACTGGAAACTCCGGAGTCCAACTCTGATTTGTGTCTTCTCTATGCTTTAAAAGTTCATTTACATGGCTCTATTTGCTTTGTTTACATGTATATGGGTACATGGAAATAAGATACAAGATAAATTTGGTGGAAAGAGACTAGCAGTAGAGGGACCATGAAAGGTGATCCCATGAAAGGATCATGGGAAAAGTTGGGCTTCAGCTAAGCCTTTAAGGAAAGGAGGGATTCTAAGTGGTGGAATTAAGGAGGACGTACATCACAGGTATAGGGGATAGCCAGAGCTAAAGCACAGAAGGAGAAATGACATAGCATGTAAGAAGGTCTCTTTTGCTGGACTGAAAAGCTGAATGGTTCAGTGAATAGCATCATGGGCCTGAAGTAGGGAAGACGTGAGTTCAAATTTACCTCTTCTTCAGATACTTACTAGCTTTGGGACCCTGGATAAGTCACTTGACCTCTGTTTACCTCACTTTCTTCAGCTGTAAAATAGGGATAATAATAACAATACCTACCTGTGATGATCAAATATTTGTAAACCATTTAGCACAGTTTCTAGTACATAGTAGGTGCTTAATAAATACTTGTTTGTCATTATTTATTATTCATATATACCCTCATCACCTCTTGAGTAGACTATTGCAACAGCCTTCTAATTGGTCTCCTAGCCTCAGTCTCTTCCCACTCTAAACCATCCTCCACTCATCTACCAACATAATTTTCCTAAAAGCCGAGATCTGACCATGTCACCCCCTATTAAATACACTCCAATAGCTCCCTGTTCCCTCTAGGATCAGCTTGGCATTTAAAGCCATTAGCACCCTGGTCCCTTTCTACCTTTCTAATCTTCTTATACTTTACTCCTCTCCATGTATTCTATGATCCAGCAACACTGGCCACCTTGCTGGTACCTCAAACAAAATACTCCATCTGAGCTTCTTGCTGGAACGCTCTTCTACCTCAACCATGCTCCTTGGCCTCCCTCCCTTCCTTCAAGATTCGGCTCAAACCCCACCTTCCACAGGAGCCTTTCCCACTTCCTTCCCCCATTTGACTTCCTTCCATTTATGTTCTATATATTTTGTATGTATATGGTTGTTTGAAGTTATCACCCTTGTTAGACTGTGAGCACCTGGAGGGCGGCTGTGTTTGTATCTCTGAGGTCACATGGCAGATAAGATAGATTAGATGCTCTCCAATCCTCATGCCATCTCAGACCTCTCCAAAACAGAAATTATGTGCAACAGATAAAGCAATTTCAGTAGACTCCACAGTCTAAAACAAGAACCTTAATGAGGTAACAACCCAATAAACTAAATGAGAAAAAGATCCCCAATGTGGTCACTCAGCACCTCTCCCCCCCAACCATCATGGGCTCACAACAGGATACACCTCTACTCTACCCCCTTGTGATGTCATTGGTCCTCTCTGAGAATGAAGGATGAACAAGAACAATCCCCCCAAAATCAAAAGACAGAAGCTTGTTCTGCCTGTGACTGAATTGTGGCAGGATTTTGTATAGCAATAGTACTCTGACACAGAACTGAGGAATAGAGGGAAATTGGTAGGATGTGGATCCACCAAGCCTGATATAAAAGGAACTTGCCTCCAGCTGGGGCTACCTCTGTCACCCCCAGAAGTCACTTGGGACAGATACCGAGGTCAGTGAATTGTGTATTTTGGGAACTTTGAGGCCCAGCTGCTGTGGAACTGCTATGAAAGGAGAAATAGTCACAAAGTAAGTGATAGGGGAATTACTAAAGATATCAGGAGGAAGAAAACTCAGTTAAAGACCTTGAGCACAAGCAAATAAACCAATAGGGAAGATATTATTAACAGAAGGGAAGATGGCCTCTAGATTATCTGAAGGAGACTGGACATCTATGAATAAATATTGCATAACAAAAGAAAATGAATTAATACTTCATGAGACAGAAGACCTTGTGGATTTCCAAGAGGGCCTAGAAGCATGCCAGGATGTTTCTGAATGGTTTAGGAGAGAAATAAGTATCGTGAAAGCACAATTTATGACCTACACAGCAGAAATAATCAAAAGAACAGAAAAACTTGAATTCATGGTGGCAAACCTTACCAAAGAAGCCAATGAGAGAACAATGAATTGAGAATCCAAATACACAGAAGTGAAGAACAATCGGGAAGAAATTCAATAATGTTAAAAGAAAACATGATCTCTATAGAACAAAACACTGATCTTGAAGACAAGATGCATAGAGACAACTTAAAGATTATAAGTCTCCCAGAAGAACATGACACCACAAAAAAGCCTGAACATATGATAAAAAAAATATAAGAAAATTGCACAGCATTTCTGAACACAGGAAACAAAATTCCCATTAAAAAATTCACTGGTCACTTCTATAAACAACAACAACAACCATATGTTGTAAATGCCAGTGGTTGCTAATTGAATAATTTCAATGACAAAAAACAAAACCTGCAAGTGACTGTAATGTAATGCCAAAAGAAGGCAACTTCCCAGGTTCAAAATACCAGCATAGGTGCTCTCTATTTTATTCAGTGACAAACCAAGAACAGAGAAGATCAAAACATGACATCATTCAAAATACAGCATTTACTAAGTGTGATTAAATAATCTCCAAGGACTACCCCACCCCAGGACTTTCCAATCATTCAATCAATTACAAAGTCTCTGTTCTAAATACTTCTCCACCCCTAGGCTATACCTTAATTAAGTCCACCACAAAGCCCCTCTTCTCAAATGGAGATTAGTTTCCAAACATAAGTAAAATACATTCATTTGCTCAACCATAGAACACAAAAAGGTCAAAAGTTCCCCACCCCTGGATCACAATTGAATCTACCCCAGAGTTACATCAAGTTTAAACACAGCACTTAATACCCAAATGGAGGTCTTTTCTTCATCTTGACACGAGGCAAGTTCTCAGCAATCTTAGTTCCTGGGGAGACAAGGCTTAGCAAAGCCGCAAGATACATTGCCAGTCCCTTCATGAATTTATCCTCTGTCTGTAGAACAGTCCTAGAACCCCTGAACACATTAGCAAAGCCCTCTCCCAGGATTTCTGTAAACATACAACAAGAAAATCCTTCTTCAGGGCTTCTGAACCAACAGAAAGGCTCCCAGACCCCTGCAACAACAGCACTGTCCTTCACCAGTGGACAGTATTCATTCTGTCTGCCGGACAGTCTCCAGACCCCTGCAACAACAGTACTGTCCCTCACCAGTGGACAGTATTCACTCTCTGTCTGCAGGACAGTCTCAGGCCTTCTTAACCAAATGCCAGGTTCCAGGACTTCTTCAACAGGACAGTCTTTCACCAGTGGACAAATCTGGCAAAATAACATCAAAACAGACAGACAAAGTACCAGCAAAACAGCCATGTCTCCTCAGTCCTTGGCAGCTCAGGGGGCAGGTCTCAAAAAGTCCAGGGCAATTCAAAGCGGCCACCAGCAATCTCTTAGTCTCTCCCTCTCCACGAGGTGCTGCTTCCAAAAAGAACTTCCGCCTCTCTCTTGTCTCTCCAAATCTACATCACCAGCTCCTCCCACTTCAGGACTTTCTTTTCACATCAACAAGCCCATCCCACAGGTGGGATTAACAAACTCTGGGTTTTAATACAATCAATTTGAAAACCAAGCCAATACAAGGGAATCTTTAATTGCCATTACTATCACAGTGACCAAGAGAAAAACTAGCTGACTAATAGAAAGCTGTGAATAAGAAAACAATGGATGGGGAAACTACTTCAAAAGAAAAATTGTCTTTAACTGAGATGTATATCAAAATATTGAAAAAGAGACAGAAAATAAAGGTAAAAAATTGAGTCTTTCTGATTCCAATTTCCTGCTTATCTCTGCAAGCATCTCCTCCCTATTTTCTTTTTCCAGGTGAAGGAGAATAGGATACTGAAGCTTCACATCCTCAATGGATCTCAGCCTTATGTGAACTGTGAATCACTGGACTAAGTCCTTCAAGAATGATTAAATAAATTAATCCAGGATATAGTCCCTCTAGAACTCCAGAAGCTAATTAAAAAAAAAAGATGGTTAGTATCTAAGTATAAAGGATGAGATAGTCCTTGGATTCAGTCTCTCATATGATGGAATGAAATGGATGGAATGGAAAAGCGTTTAATAAGCACTATGTGCCAAGCACTATACTAAGTTCTGGGAAATTTAATAGAGAAGTGAGACAGCCTCTCCTTTCAAGGAATGCTCGTTCTAATTGAGTGAGACAATATATATACTACAGGAGAGGTCAGCTGCAGAGTGGATGGAAAGTTCCGGGGGTCCTTAGGTTACTGTGGCAATATAGGTGGCAGTGCTCAGTGATTTGCAGGACACAGTGGCAGGGTAGTTAATAATCTTACTGGAAGGATTGTAGTCACTGACTCCCTACTCATTGGGGCAAGAGGAGGGGTGATGTCCACCCTGTGGTCAGGGATCTGGACAGACCTGTACCCATGACATTAAGAAAGGTAGATCCTCATGGGATCTGAAAAGGAAATAGGCTAGAGAGTTGGGGAAAGGTCAACCTGGTCAGCTCCATCTTCTGCTACTCTTTGGGAGAAGCAGGGATCAAACTGGGATATTGGTAGAAAGGGTTTAGTTGGTTCTACCCTTCAGTGTCAGTTGGCTCTAGGAGGAAGGAGGCAGGAATGCACTTAGAAAAAGGGGTCCTATGTCAAATCTCTGATGTTGTCAGCTACCCAGTACCCATAAGTAAAGATAGACTTAGGCCATGATCTTTGAGACTAGTTAGGAAATTACTACCCAATTGCAGCCAGCTGTGAATCATTTGGATGAAGAATTAGATCTGCTTCTAAATTTAGACACTCCTATAAAAGAAGAAGAAAACACTCTAACAACTGAGAGAGAAAGAGAGAGAAATATGTTTATATAAGATTTTTATGACTGAAGAAAATAGTTTGGAATATAAGTAATCTCCAGGTAAATACAAAACTGTTTAAGAGAGTTTAAAAACTGACCAAGTGATTTCCTGAAAAAAATTAATAAAGTTCCCGAAGAATTGGAGTTGCCTTGTTACTTAAGGGTAGGTTAAAGTGAGAGGTACAGAATAAGGCAATATTTTAGGAAGAGCTATTTTTAAGCATTCTCCAAATCGGTTTTCCAGCATAGTCAGCCTACCTCTGTATTCCTGACAGAGTTATTTCTTATAACTTAGTCTCAATCCAATAGACCATTTTTCTTGCCTAGAATTCTAATAACCTGACTTCCTTAAGTAAATGTAATGCTATACCACACACTCTGTGCCCCTTATCTGTCAAGGGTAAGATCTAAGGTCTACTCAGGCCCTACATGATTTGTTTACAGCAAATTGAGTATAACTAATGAATAGGATATGATAAAAGGGAGGCATGATTTGTGGTTGAATGCATTTAAGAAAAATAAGTTATAAATTCTGATTTAACAAATAATTTTTTAAAAATCTTTTAGGTCTAACATACATATCCTGCGCTGAATATAAATAACTGAAGCAGAAGCAACCAAGTCTGTATTCTTCGTGTGTCTGTCATTTGCTCAAAACAGGAGCAGTTTTTAGGAAGCTGGTAACTGATCAAAATATTTAAGATAAGTGGATGATAGTGTTGCAATATCTATATATGAAATAGGAAACCCTCCTGATTATCAAGGCAGACTTGCATGAAAGATGAATAATAAATCAATAAATTCAGATGAAGCCTAGCACAGCAGTCAGCCAGGCCAACCACTAGGCAGAGACCACAAAGAGGGGCTGGTGACCTCCACCAATCCACCCTTTACCTGTTCTCAGTGTTTGCCTGGGATTCATGGCTCTGGGGTTGCACATCTCCTCAATAGGATAACTAGACTGCCAGTGCTTCAATTCTATGCCCCTCCTCCCTCAGATTCCTGAGGAACAATTCTATTTTTGGTTCTAGTAGAAGAGGTCATCCCTGGCTGGGGAGTAGAGAAAAAACAGCACCCATAGTACAAACCTGAATCAGATATGGAACAGGGGCTTTTATTCCCCCCAGAGAAGGAGGAATGCTAAGCAATAAGGAATCATAGTGATTACAATCAGCTGAAAGACCTTGTTGGGTCATTTGTAATAGGGCTATTATTAGCTCTTTTACATTCTGCCTTCACTAAACATATAACTCTATCGATGCCACATGGCTTGTTTCCTTTCCTGTAGTTTCTCTTTCTCTGGATAGCTCTTTCCCACTTGGCCTGTGCTCTGGGTCACTACAACTGCTCCGAAAGTCAATTCCATTGCTCAGGTAGCCTGCAAGGGGGAAAAGGCCAGCTGCCTTTCGAGACCTCCCAAGGCCCTGTACCAAAGGAAAGAAGACACCAACACAAGGTGGCCCCATCCCTGACCAGGAAGCCACAAGGGTATGGCTTGCAGCTTATTGGGCAACCAAACCTCTGGAACTCAGAGTTATCCTTATACCTTAAGGCTAGCAAGAGATAGAGACCTGAGGCATAAGGATTGCCCTCTAAATACACCCACAGATTACCCTTAACCAAATCCATGAAGTTCTAGTTCACCAGCCAACTGCAAGTGTCCTCATGGCAAAGAGGAAGTGGTCTGAAGGCATCTGAGCCCATTCTAAAGAGGGAGGAGGCCCCCTTCATCACACATTCCCAAGGGGGTGCTACAAAAGAAATTAAGATTTGCAAATGTGTAATATGTGGAGTAACACTGACACCTTCATTCTGTTCATACATCTGAAGGTCATGTGTCATGTCAGGAAACTGAGGCATCACAAGGGAAGAACAGGGGTTCCACCACCCAAAAGGGTGGCTCCCTCACCTATGTTTTTGCTTTCAGCATATTGTGGTGTATTTCTGTCACACAAAGTATTAAACCAAAGTTTTCAAAAATAATGAAGCGTATTTAATTGCATTGTTTTCACTAGAATAAATTAAAGATTTTGTGATAGTAAAAACTTTTTAAATTCAAAATTAAAAGTATTTTTAAATTGCTTATATCATCTATTTATTTCTGTTTTGTGTATATTTTATGATGCATATGACATATTAGCAGAGTGGTTCATTTATGTATGATATAGATAAATATACAAGGATTTAGGATATATGCTCAAAATACTTTTGACCAGCTGTTGTTATCCAGTCATGTCAGTTGTATTTGACTCTCTGTGACCCTATTGGGGTTTTCTTGGCAAAGATACTGGAGTGGTTTGCCATTTCATTCTGTAGTTCATTCTGCAGATGAGGAAACTGCAGCAAACAGGGTTAAATGATTTGCCCAGGGTCACACAGTTAACAAGTGTCTAAAGCCTAATTTGAACTCAGAAAGATGAGTCTCCCTGATTCTAAGCCCAGTGCTCTATCCACTATGCCACCTACCTGCCCCCTTTTTTAGCAGTAGGAGTATATAAAAAAAATTTTTTTTTTGAGAACCACTCATGTGGAAGGTGGCCCCTGATCTGGGCCTTGAGGAAAAGTAAAGATTCTAAGAGGTAAACATAAGCACCGAACGCATTCTACACAAGGAACAAATCGCCTTTGTGGAGGCGTGGACATGGGAAAAAGACTATTGAGCTCAAGGAATAACTGAATAGGTCAATCTTACTCTCCAGTACCAGAAGAGGAGTGACATGAGATAAGTCTAGCAAGACAAAAAAGGATCTGAAATCCAGCCAAGAAATATATTTGATATCTAATTTCCTGTTTCTCCATGGGGAATATTGGCTTGATCTTACATTTTTTAATGTATGGATTTTTTTTTTCAACCCAGCACAAAATGGAGAAGTTCTGTAAGTAAAACTCAGCGATAAGAGTATCGATGAGCAGCTTCGGCACTTCTGCATATCCTAGATAACTCTTCATTCGTTTCCTGCTCATAGCATTTTTTATAGACTTTGGACAGACATTTTTTCAAATGTGAACTTTCATATATATGCTAGGAAAGAGAGATTGAGTCTCATTCCTGTCCTTAACTCCTGTAGTTAAAGAATTGCCAGAGAAAATGAGATTTGGTTGGGGATGGGGTGTTAAGGCTTTTTGGGGAGGGAGGGGTCAATTGAGGTTAAGTGATTTGCCTAGGTCACACAGCTAGTAAGTGTCTGAGGCTGGATTTGAACTTAGGTCTTCCTGACTCCAGGGCTGGTGCTCTATCCACTGCATCACCTAACTGCCCCAATAATGAGGTTTTAATGTAATAACAGTGTTGAAATAACTGCCAAATTTCAGACTGATCCAGTGATGTCAGAAAGGAGCACTGCAGCTGGCTGAACAAAGTAGCCATGGTCTTGGGGGCATTAAAGAGCTAAGCCCTGATGAGTTGGAATAGTGTGACCCAGAAGCACTTTATGGAAAAGACTCCTTAGTGAAGAAGAGGAGGAACCCCCTCTTTACTCCTTCCCTGCTCACTGACCATATCATCTAGCAGCAATTTGCCCAAGGGAACTTGCCCCAATCAAGAGTTCATTGGTTTGAAGCAGTGCAAGGCACAATCGAAGGGACAACACACTCTAGACACAGATATGATAACACTTATATCGCTCTTACTATGTGTAGGCACTGTGCTAAGCAGTTTACAGTTATCTCACTTGATCCTCACAATAGCCATTGGAGATAGGCGCTATTATTACCCCCATTTTACAGAGGAGGAAACTGAGGCAAACAGAGGTGAAGTGACTTGCCCAGAGTCACACAGCTAGTAAATATCTGAGGCTGGATTTGAACTCAGGTCTCCCTGTTGCCTTCAGGATCAAATACAAAATTCCCTGTTCAGCATTCAAAGCCCCCTCCTGCCCTTCCAGTCTTTTTATAGCTTACTCCTCTCCACATACTCTTCAATACACTGGCCTCCTGGCTATCCCATAAAGGCCCAAGGTATTTTCTCTGGCTGTCCCCTGTGCCTGGAATGCTCTCCCTCCTCATATCCACCTACTGCCTTCCCTGGCTTCCTTTAAGTCCCAACTAAAGTCTCGACATCTTCTATGCCTGTACATAGTAAGAGCTACATAAATGTTATTGTTATTATGATTATGATATCTATGTCTAGAGTGTGTTATCTCTATTCCTTAGATTGTGCCTATTTCTTTGACTTCTTCAAACCATGAACTCTTGATGGGGGCATCTTCCCTTGGGCAAATTGCTGCTAGGTGATGTGGTCAGTGAGAGGGGAAAAGTAAGTCTTATTTCTAGTGCCTTTCCCTATTTAGCCTGCATATTGCTTGTTTGGACATATTTGTTTGCTTGCTACCTCCCCTTTTGTGAGCTCTGTGTAGGGGTAGATTGTCTTTGGCCTCTTTTTTTGTATTGCTAGCACTTAATGCAGTGCCTGGTAAACAGCAGGCATGTAATAAATGTTTATTGACTGACTTCTCAGACTTTCCTGATGGGGGAAATAAGTCAAAGCAGTGAAAAGCCCCCAAAGTGATGTGGCCCTTTGGGTCATATCAGAGAGTCTGATGCAAGAGTTATGGTATCATACTCTTGGTCTTTAATAATTGCTCGTGGATAACACTAATAGAATATTCAACAAGCTTTAAATGCCCCCACCTGGCAGCATCCTTCCAGGAGAGACAACCTTGGATCTCTAGGTGTGCATTGCTGTTGTTGTGGTTTAGTTGTTTTTCAGTTGTGTCCAACTCTTCATGATCTCATTCAGAGTTTTCTTGGCAGACATACTGGAGTGTTGTGCCATTTCCTTCTACAGCCCATTTTATAGATGAGGAAATTGAGGCAAATATGTTAAGTGACTTGCCCAGGGCCACACAGCTAGTAAGTGTCTGAGGATGAATAAGATGAATATTTCTGACCTCAGGCCCTATTCTCTACTCTATCCACTGCACCACCTACCTGCACATACTGCCACATTTAGCACCATTTGTGAGTCTGTGCTCTGAATGATTACACCGTGCAGAACAGTGAGCAGTTGAATAAGCAGGCATGGCCTGTTCTGTCAACAAGATGGAACAGTGGATAGAGAGTGGCCCTGGAGTCAGGAGGACATGAATTCAAATTTGGCCTCAGACACTTACTAGCTGTGTGACCCTGGGCAAGTCACTTAACCCTGATTGCCTCCAAAAAAAGAAAAAAGCACCAGACTTGAAATCAAAGCTCCTAGCTCTGACACTCACTAGCAACATGAGGAGCTTGGAGCAAGTCATTTCCCCTCTCTGATGTTATTTTCTCACCTAGAAAACATGGATAATAATACTTAGAGAATAATTTTAATAATTGTCAGAATCCCTTTTTCCTTCAGAACTCAACTCAAGTGCACCTTGTACATGAAGCCTTTTCTGATCCCCCATCTACTTTTGTGCTCCCCATTAAAATGGCCCCACCTCCTCATGTGTAGTTTGCAAAGTATGCATGTATGAATACACAGAAGCACACACAAACATGAGGAAATATGGGACAGTGCTGGAAAAAGATCAATGGATCTGGAAACACAGGAGCCATTTTCATATCCAGCCTCTGTGACTTACTACTTCGTGTGACTTTGGACAAGTCACTTTACTCTCTGGATCTATTTTCCCATCAGTAAAATGAAGGATTTTATCTAGATCACTGATGCCAAACTCAAATCAGAAAGGATGCCACTAAGTCCTATATAAGGATCCAGGCAGCTGCATGTTGTCCAAGAAAACCATATATTAACATTATCTATAAGATCTTGTTAATTGGTCCCATCACTTCCTGGCAAACAAAGAAAGAAGAAATGAGGCAGTGTCAGATTTTATACTCTCAGCTCAAAGCTCACTGCAGACAGCGACTGCAACCATGAAATTTAAAGATGCTTCTTTCTTGGAAGGAAGGTTATGGCAAATCTGGACAGCATACTAAAAAGCAGAGACATCACCTTGCTGGCAAAGGTCTATATAATCAAAGCTATGGTTTTTCCAATAGCAATGTACAGTCATGAGAGTTGGACGATAAGGAAAGCAGAATTTAAGGTTTCAAATTGTGGGGATGGAGAAGACTTTTTCAGAGCCCCTTGGACAGCAAGGAGATCAAATCAGTAGATACTTAAAGAAATTTATTCAGGCTATTCACTAGAAGGTCAAATACTGAAGGTGAAGCTTAAATATTTGGGCTACATAATGAGAAGATGGGACTTGCTAGTTGGGAAAGATTGAAGGCAAAAGGAAAAGTAAAAATAGCAGAGGATGAGAGGATAGATAGTGTCATAGAAACAATGAACATGAACTTGGACAAACTTTGAGAGATAGTGAATGATAGAAGGGCCTGGCATGGGTCATGAAGAGTTAGACAGGACTGAATTACTGAACAACTACAAAATGTTTTGCTAAACTTTTATTTATTTTTTAAAAATATTTCCCTGCTAGGATTAAAACCAAGAATTGTCTACCCAGCAAAACTGAGTATAATACTTCAGGGGAAAATATGGATATTCAATGAAATAGAAGACTTTCAAGCATTCTTTTTTTTTTTTTAAAGCAATCGGTGTTAAGTAACTTGCTCAAGGTTACACGGCCAGTTATTTCTGGGTGTGGTGCTGAGTGTCTGAGCCAGGGATTTGATCTCCAGGTAATCCCAACACTGGAGCCAGTGCTTTTACTTGCTGAGCCACCTGGGTGCCCCTAAGCAATTGGGGTTAAGTAACTTGCTCAAGGTTACACAGCCAGGTGTTTCTGGGTGGGTGCTAAGTGTCTGAGACCGGGATTCGATCTCCAGGTCATCCTGACACTGGAGCCAGTGCTCTTACTCACTGTGCTACCTGGCTGCCCCACTTTCAAACATTCTTGATGAAAAGACCAGAGCCAAACAGAAAATTTGACTTTCAAATACAAGAATCAAGAGAAGCATAAAAAGGTAAACAGGAAAGAGAAATCATAAGGAACTTACTAAAGTTTAACTATTTACATTCCTACATGGAAAGATGATATTTTTAGCTCATGAGACTTTTCTCAGTATGAGGATAGTTGAAAGGAAGATATAATATATATACATATACACATATATATGTATGTATAGGTAGGTGTATTGTGTATATATGTATGTATTTGTGTACATGTATACATAGAGAGCACAGGGTGAGTTGAATATGAAGGGGATGATATCTAAAAAATAAAATTAAGAGGTGACAGAGGAATATATTGGGAGAAGGAGAAAGGGAGAGATAGAATAGGGTAAATTATCTCACATAAAAGAGGCAAGTGAAACAGATTGAGTCAACCTTACTCTCATTGGATTTGACTTAAGGAGGGAATAACATACACATTCAATTGAGTATCTACCCTACGAGAAAGTGGGGGGGGGGAAGAGGGAGTGATGATAGAAGAGAGGGCAGACTGGGGAAGGGGGTAGTCAGAAACAAACACTTGAAAAGGGACAGGGTCAAAGGAAAAAATAGAATAAATGGGGGGGATAGGATGGAGGGAAATATTGTTAGTCTTTTACAATATATCTACTATGGAAATGTTTTGCATAACTACACATGTATAACCTATATTGAATTGCTTGTCTTCCCAGTTGGGGTGGGTGAGGAGGGAAGAAAGGAGAGAATCTGGAACTAAAAGTTATAAAAACAAATGTTAAAAAATTGTTGTTACATGCAACTGGGAAATAAGATATACGGGCAATTGGGGTATAGAAATCCATCTTGCCCTACAAGAAAGTAAGGGGGAAGGGGGCTAAGGAAGTATGGGGGGATATATGAGAGGGCAGACTGGGGGAAAGAGTAATCAGTATGTTTGCCATCTTGGGCTGGGGGGTAGCGAGAGATGGGGAGAAAATTTGGAAATCAAAATGTTGTGGAAATGAATGTTGAAAACTAAAAATAAATAAATTCTGAAAAAAAAAATTTCCCAACTACATTTTAATTTAGTTCCTCTGCACAGGAGTGCTGCTGGTCCAGACAACTTCTAAGGTCCCCTCAGCCTCTACATCTATTATCCTACAATCCTAGGCTAACTTCATCCAAGAGACTATATGCTCCTTAAAGGTAAGGACAATTAAATAGCAGGCACTTGATAAATAGTAGCAGTTGAATACTGTACTATATACTTCATAGGGCTATTGTAGGAAAAATATTTTTGTAAGGAGGAAAGTGCTTTACAGACTGTAAAATAAGATAAATGTGAGTTGAGCTTGAGATGAATGAAAAGTCCAAGAAACAGAGTTTCTGGGTAATTAATAATCAATTTATTATTTATGGCTTGAAAAAAATCAATATATTGAGGTCAGAGGTTTCTCTCCTAACCAAAGATGAGCCTTTGAGACTTGTCAAATGGTTAAATACCTTTGGAAAAAGGTAGATAGTGGAAATAAACTCTGATTGGTTAACAATTAATGAGAGTATGAATATTATAATAAAAGGTGGGCTTATTCTAATGAGGGGCTGGAGGACACCTCCCTTGGACAAAGATTCATCTCAAGCCAGACCACTTCCACCTTGGGCAATCTATACAAAAGGGTCTATTCTCCACCCAGTCAATGAACAATGAACTACTGTGGGGTACGAGGTCCATCTAGCTATGATGGTCTGGGTGGGATGAATTCTTTGGGTAAGGTCAGAAATGTCCTTGAGAGACTGGGCTTTGAATGAGGGGAAGTGGGTCAAAGAAAAAGATCTTTGGGTCCCATATAAAAAATTGTTTATTAACATAATAAGATAATTTTTTCTCAAGCTATTGTTATTAATCCTTGAAGAAGCGTTTTGGAATAAATGAGACTTGTTTGACACCAGTCATGTGATATTTTGATATAATAAATGGCAGGGTAAAGGTCTTCAAGGGAGAAATGAAGCACCACAATGATACCCATGCAGTCCCACAGAAGAAAAAGAACTTTCTGTGGTTGAGCGATACTCAGGAACACTACTGGGAGTTAAGGTGTCATATAAAACCCAAATAGTTTGGGAAGTGTAATACTACACAACAGAATGCTACACTCTGGGCTGTGACCTAGATGGGAATTTCGGATTTGATATTTCAGAAAATGTTGAGAAGCAGAGAGCTTGGCAAAGCCACACATAGCATGATCACTGAACCAAATCGTAAGAACAAAGGCCTGAGGTGCTCAAGTGTAAGATCTGCCCAGCCCCATTCCTTTGTGATGTTTTTAGACTTACAATGAATTTAGACTCTTATTGATTAAAAACAATAACAAGCCTGTTGTTTCTATGGTATCTTGTTCCAAGCAACTAAAAACACTTTGCAGGTAGTAGCCTGCTTCTGCTGACAACTCCCCTCTGAGGTAAAAAAAGGCTATGTATCAGCCATATGTACATAGAGAGATTTATGTACATTTATATGTATTACATGTGTCTGTGGATATACATGGTAATGGTACAATAGGTTTTTGAGCTTGTATTTTTCCATTCAGGGGCAACATGGTATAGTGGATAGTGGATAGAGACCTAGCCTCAAATTTAGGGGCACCTGGGTTCAAGTCCCAACTCTAATACATAAGTCATCGCAGTGATGTCCAAGGTTCTACACTAGTAAAGGTCTGAGGTCAGATATGAACTCTGAAGAGAAGTTTTCCTGACTGCAGGCCTGGCCCTCTATGCACTATGGCACTACCTAGCAACAACTCTGATATATGGCTTCGTGACCCTGAGCAAATCACTTAACTAGACCAAAGGTATCAAACTCCCCCTGGATGCTTCATACAGCTAGGAAAACTCCCAAGCCTAAACCAGATTAAAATGTAATTGGGAAATGTTGAACAAAATACATGCAAATACAATACAACCTACATAATGTTCATTTGACCAGCAGGGATCTGTTTCTATCTGTTTGACACCCTTGTTCTAGACAATGCCCTAAGATTATAAATTGCAGAAAAGGCGCAGCATGGTTACAGCAAGTATCCTATACCAATGAAATCACAGGCATAGTAGCTCTCCCACTTTCTTCATCTAGGTTAGGCCTTGGTAGATTTAGACAAAAGCTTGTGGTTCCAGGTACATTAATGGAGTCAGAAGTCAGAATTTTGAATGACACTAAAAATAAAATTAAAAGCTGACAGCCCCACATAGGAAAGAGCAATATGTTCTACGTACTCAAATCCTCGACCTTCTGTGTGATCCTTGACAATAGCTTCACAAAAATTACTAAATGACTTTCCTTTAACATTTTTGGGGGGCAATAAAATGGTTTAACAGCACATTTCCAAGGGATTTACTTTTTAATGGCCAAATAGGAGAAAATGCTTTTGAAAATTCCAATTCATTTAAAGTGTTACTAATCTTCCAGGACCCTACCTTAAATGAAATTCCTCACCCCAAGGGAAAATGGAAGTCAAGCTCCAATGAGAAATTAGACATCATTCCAGTAGCAATGGCTAGTGACCTTTTCAGTCTGAATGCATGTTTTTTAAAAAGTTCTTTAAAATAAACCAGTAGTATACAGAAAAAAATAAAAGCCTGACCTAGCCAAACAATATACAAAGAGAAATCTCTGCTCAGGGGTGCCATGCAGAGCAAGTTTAAGCAGATCTGTTGCTTCTTCTCTTCATTTATGAGTCTTTGTCTACTATTAGGAAACAGAACAAAAGCCCCACTAATTCCTCTTATAATTTGTCATCCAACCAACTCTTATTTCTGGAACATTCTTGACATTAAAACACCCCTTCCAGCAAATCTTGTGCATTTGTATGTGAATGTTTATTTATTTGCTCTCATCTTTCTTTGGCTCTGTACCACAACATCTTGTTATGTAGTAAATGTCTGCTTTACTGTTTATATGTCTCTGTCATACGTCTGGCAAAGAAAAGGAGAGGAAAAGATTAGTAGGAGGTACCCTGGAGTGCCCCTGTCATAAGAAAATGTGACAAAGATTTAGAGACAGATAAACTTCTCCTACAAACTTCTTCCCCTAAAGCCAGGAAGAGTAAAATGAGTGTATGTGTGTATAACTATTTCATGTAAAAATACAATCTATTTTGCAGTGTTATTTTGTACTCACCATAAACAACAACTATCAATTCTTTTAGCAAAGAAAGCATTCGTGATAGAAGGGATGAAGCTTCTGTGTAAGCTACAAGTGTTTGGCGTCTCTGATTCTTTCTTTCTATATAAACCATGCTTTCCCATATATATTTTCCCTATCTTCTCCTTTCCTCGATTTTGCCTCAAAGTCACCAAGTATCTACAAATTGCAAAAAAAAAAAATGGTTTTGAGGAGTAATTTTAGCTATGTTGTTGGAAAGAGAAAACTCAGAGAAGCTGTAAGACTGCTTCTTGTGGTAGATGGGATGATCACTCAATCAATCCATAATAATTTATAAAGTACCTATATGGACCAGGCACAGAGTTCTGTCTCCACCCTCAAGGAGCTTACATTCCATCAGCTATCTCCTATTCATGGTGAAAGATGGCATAACAGAATGTTTTAACTTATTGTAGCACAGTGTTTGGCACATAGCAGGCAGCTAATAAATATTTGTTGATAGGAATATTTATTATTTTATTATACTTGTTCTCTCCCCCCTTATAATGTAAGCTCCTTGCCAATAAGGATTGCTTCGTTCTTTGTACTTGTATTCCCAGTGCCTAGCACAGTGCCTGGACCACAGCAAGCATTTAATAAATACTTGATGATTCATTGATTACAAAAATAATTTGACTCAAAAAGCAAAATATAGCCTTTGATTTCTCCTTCAATAAGATATCTCCAATTCACAAATTCAGATTATTCAAGATCATATGCAGGGATGTGCTGGAGTCAGTTATTACTGGCTCCTCAGAACAGATTGTTAAATTTTCTGTGTGAGCATTTGCACCTCAGAAATTGGTAAAAGCTACAAATCTGGGCTTGATTTATTGTTTTGTTGATTGTTTAGACTGAAGAAAGTGATGGAAAAAAATGTTACTAGGGTAGACTAAATTATGAAGTGTGCCACCTGTATTTTTTTCAAAGAGCTGATTGTTAAACATTTACCAGCCTACCCTTGATCATATGAGATATCTTAAAAAGATACAATCACAAAAGTAAGTTTTTCTAATGATTCTGTGATTGAGAGGCCACATGGTATAATGAACAGAGTACAGTAGTTGGAATCAGGAAGACTCAATTCAAATATTGTTACCAGCAGCGACTAGCTTTATAATATGGGCAAGTCAGGTAAACCCTCTGAGTCTGTCTTTCCACATTTGTAAAATGGGAATGATAATAATAATCTTAGTACACACCTTAAAGAATTCTTGTGAGACTTATGTGAGACAATGCATGTAAAGTGACTTGCAAATCATAAAGAACCATATGAGATCAGTTATGATTATCTTTATCAAGCAAGGCATATAATAGAGAAAGTCATAGGTCTTCCCAAAGGTGTTATG
This sequence comes from Petaurus breviceps papuanus, assembly GCF_028583685.1. Classification (NCBI taxonomy): domain Eukaryota; kingdom Metazoa; phylum Chordata; class Mammalia; order Diprotodontia; family Petauridae; genus Petaurus; species Petaurus breviceps. The sequence continues at coordinate 15,981,969 of NW_027186523.1, forward strand.
GAAGATATTCTACACAGAGTTCAAATGAAGGGATTCTCTCTACATAACATGTTCTGGATGCTATGGATGACATTGTACTCATGGCATCAAGTCTCAGAATGCCATAGGGCGCCTTCAGAGTTCCATAAATATTTAAAATAAATTGACCTGGAAATCCCATAGGGAAAGTCACATGGATTAATTTAGCGTACTGCTCAGAGTATAACATACAGCTAGAGGGCAGTCCATTGAGCTAATACTGGTCTAACAGTACATACATCTTAGATAAATACCACAGATGGACAATGATCTGGACTTAGAACTGAAAAGCTCCTGCACCAGACTTATGATCAGTTTCTTGACCTCATCTTTTTCCTCCTTCTGTCCTGATGGTCTATAAAATATTGCAATGAAAATGTTGTTCCTAATTTTAAAAAGGGGGGGGGGAGAGTGGCTAGGTGGTGCAGTGAATAGAGCACCGGCCCTGGAGTCAGGAGGACCCGGGTTTGGATCTGGCCTCAGACACAACAAAAAAAATCCATGTGACCTTGGGCAAGTCACTTAACCCTAACTGCCTGCCAAAAAAAGCAAAAAAAAATGTTGTTCCTGTTTCTGTCCTCATAGCATTTAGGAAACGGTGTAGTACTTTCAAGGGGTAGCTAGGTAGCTCAGTGGATAGAGTGCTAGGCTTGGCATTTAAGGAATTCTGTATTCTGGTACCACTTTACCTATTTCATATTATTACCCTCCACATGTCTTATGTTCTAGGCAAACTAGAATGAATATTCCACATTTTCTCACATATTTGCTTTTGCTCAAACCATCCCCTATTCCCTGAAATGACTTATTTGCACTTACTGAAATTCTATTCATCCTTTAAAATCTAACTCAAATAAATGTCACCTTCACCATTAATTTTTAGCCTATTCTGTGCTCTCTTTGCACTTGGTTTGTATATTTCTTGTGAACATATTGCAAATTGCTTTCCATGTTTATTATGTATCATATTCCAGTAGACTGTGAGCTCCATGAGAGTAGGGACTATTTCTTACCTCAGCACCTAGCCATGGTTATACTAGATAGATACTAGATTCTTTTAATGTTTGTGTTGATTCACAAATCCAAAATAATTAGAATATGATAGCATCAAGCATCAAAAATAGCATTAGTTTCATACCATTTGGCATTATATATAAGCTAACAGGAAAATTATTGAACACTTCTTCATAGGAAAATAAAGACTAAAGATATAGACAGATCTATGTATATATATCTGTATATATTGATATCATCATAGACATAGATATAGATATAGACATAGACATAGACATAGATACATGTGTGTAGTGTATATTTACTTACACCTGAAGAGGAAGTTGATAGCTAAAAAAGAACAGAGACCAAGAAAACATGGAACCTGGGTTCCATATTCAGGCCACCACCAGAAATATTTCCTGAGTTTCTGAACTGAACCAAGACCATCTGGTGAGCCAGCAACTTGGTATGAATGAGAACTTTTTGAGCTTCAATCAGCATCTGTCACCTATTTAAAGCATCTCCATTCCATAAGGGGAAATATTCAGGCAGTCAAGATCTGCGAAAGAATTCCTTTCCATACCCCCTGCTCTCATAGAGGGCTGATGTGTCTGATTCTGATTAAATTTATCCCAGGTGTGAGGAACAGCTGTGCAAGATGTTGAGTGAGTCTTTGCCTGTTTCCAAAGGAAAGGAAAGGATGTTTTCCTCTTTGCTGGCATGTTAAAAGCAGGGAGAGGCATTGGATAAAAGTGTTGCTCAAGGGCACCTGAAAACCAAATCACAGTCCTTTGTCAATCTGTCACTTTGATCCCACCTGAGAGGCAACTGCAAACTTGAAAAATGGAAAAGTGAGACAGCACAGGTGTTAACTTTGGAGAAAGAGAGGGAAACATAACCATTCATGGCCACGAGTATGTATTTTTTTTTCCTTGTTCTGGTTTTAACTTCATTAAGTCCCCTGTAAGCAGTGCTGTACCGACAAAAAAAAAAAAAAGGCTTACTTGTACATGGCAGAGGGAAGCAAAACAGGCAAGCTGGTTTAGCCACGGGCTACACAGCACATACTCTTGGCTGTTAAAACAGCTTTTTATATATAGTTACAGTAGTTCATAAGCAAATCAGACTTCAAGAAATCAAATTGCTGAGGTTTGGGAATGTGTGTGTGTGTTTGTGTGTGTGTGTGTTTCCCATTACTGTTATGAGGATTCAGTACTGTGACCTGAACATAACACAGTTAAAAGGATTAGACACAGCCATGGAAATTGGCATTACTGTGAGTTGTAATTCTGACCGCCTCCAACTCACTTCAAGTATTTCCACTAAGCTTTGTTGACCTAGCTTCATAGCCTGTAAAATGAGATTGCTTCTCTATACTCTGCAGGAAGGAGGAAGGATATTTTTTATTTAACATGCATGGGGGAGGGGAATCATGAGGAAAGGCAATTTGGGAATTTAAACAGCAGAATAGGAATCAGTCAGTCAATAAATATTTATTAAACACCAACTATGTGCCAGCCACTGTGCTAAACACTGGGGATACAAGTAGGCAAAAGACAGTTCCTTCTCTCAGAGTTCAAAATCCATATTCCCAGACCATATACGTGAACAATCAAAGGTCAAGAAAGAAAAGGAGTCACTTCTTCTTCCCAAGCATATATGCTACCATGGAGGGCTAGCAGCACAACCCCGCCCCCCCCTCCCCCCGCACACACACACACACACACACACACTTCCACACTTCCCCCGAACCCCCACCCCACCCCCTGCAACACAAACAGGTAGTTTCACTGATCCAGCACCGGGGAAGTTCTGATGATAAGATAGAAAGAGACCAGATACTACAACAAGTAGGGGAAACATCTTGAATGTGGGAGGGAGAAGGAGAGTTGGCGCATGATTCCAGGTAAAGTAAAACAGGATTCTAGGGGATGTGTTGCCTCTTATAAAGTGGGGTGCCTGGGGGAGACTCAGACAGAGAAGATCACCAAATGCAACGGCAAGAGTTCCAAACAGGGAGACACAGACATAACATCTTGACTGGACTGTTGCAATAGCCTGCTAATTGGTCTCCCTGCATCTAGTCTCTTCCCTCTCCAATCTGTCTGATAAAATATAAAGTGATATTATACAGCACAGGTCTAACCACGTCACTCCCATACTCTAGGAGCTTTTGTGGCTCCCTGTTGCCTCTAGAACCAAATATAAACTCATTTGTTTAGCATTATAAGCCCAACACACCCTGGCTCCAGACTAGCCTTCCAGACTACTCCCCTTCATTTCTTCTTAGTCTAGCCAAAATGTGTGCCCCTCACACACTACGTTCATTTCCTGTCTCTCTGCTTTTGGGCAAGCTGTATCCCTCATCAGAAAGCAATCCCTCCTCATCTTAGCTTCTCTGCCTCCTTCATTGTCCAGCTCACATCACCCCTCGCATGAGGCATTTCCTAAATCCATCACCAACACCAACACTAAGGTATTGGGTAAGGGAGGTGCCTTCCCTAACAACATTTCCTGGAATTTATCATGGATATACTTTGTATCTGATTATATGCATGGATGATACTTGAAGGGAATGGAAGGAAGCTCATTGAGGGGCTGACTCATCTTTGTCTAGAGTTGATAAAAGTGCATGGCACATAGCAGGTGCTTAATAAATGCCTTTTTTTCATTTTTTTCATTCATTAGAGCCCAGGTAATAGGGTCATGGATCATGGCATTAGAACCGGAGGGGACCTTACTATAGACAGCACCTTGGTATCATTGTAAGGCCATGAGAAGCAGCGGAAGTTTCCCCAGACAAAGAGACGGCCAAAATAGCCAAAAGAAATACCACCAGACGTAAAACTTCACCAGTTCTCTCTAGGACACAGAGAGGACAGGAAAATGATGAAAACAGTATAGATATATAGACCTGGAGTCCCCTTTTCCCTCCATTGCCCTTGAGAAAGACTTCCTGTGCAGGTCTCAGGGAAGGGGTGGTTACTACAATTGTATTGAACCTTAAGAATCAGGACTCCTGCATGCCATGAGGAGAATTGGGGCATTTAGTCACTGCTGCTGGAACCAGACATGTTGATCACTTTGCACGTTAACAAGTAAGAGCTGCCACAGCCTTGAGCTCTGTCACTCAATGGTCAAGACCAGAAGAAGAGCCAAGGGCACAACCCATGCCCACCAAATCCATAATGCCCAAAAACAGTTTGGCGTAGCACAAACTGGCAACTATTGGAGATTTCATTGACTAGTAAGATGGAGGGAAAGACAACTCTGTTCATCCATGCTTCCCTTACTTTCCCTTTGGTATAAATCTCCACACCAAGAGGGGTTCTAGACACATAACCCCTCACTTTATTATGTCCATAGCCTGTGGTTGTGGGTGATAATAGGACTATTCTCCTAGCATCCCCAAAGTTATGGGAGGGTTTATGGGAAGAATAGTCAAACCTTCTCATTTGAGAAATGGAGTTTAGAGAGGACTTGCCCAAGATCTCAAAGCAAAAAAATCAGGATTTAAACTCAGGTCTTCTTACTACAAGCTTGCCTTCTTTCCACTGCAGTATGTTGCCTTCTAGCCAGTGAATATCTCAGTTCCTTGGGTGTCTGTCAGTCTGAAGCAGTATACCTGACTAGAGAAGTGGATCTTGTCCTGAGCTGGAAAGAACATATTAACCTCTTTATAACAATATTTCCTCCTAACCTTCTCACTTTCTCCAAAATATGTGACCCTAGATATTCAGCCGACCTGTCTTCTTGTACACTGGGCTCACAAGCAGCCAACCTGCATGCCAACTTTGTCATTGTGGTACACGAAGGAACACTGTAGGGGAATTTCTTCTCCTGTCTACTCTCTTTAAGTAGATCTCCCAAAGAAAAGGTTCTGGGCAAAGGTTCTACGACTCTCAGAGTCTTCAGACAAAAGGCAAGAATCTCCTTCCCACCTAACAACTTAAATAAAGTAGATTAATGGGAGCTATACTTCCTTACTCTAAATCCAGTAGTCATTATACTACTCTTTCTATCACTCCTCAATTCTACTATTCCACTCTTGAAATAGCAAATCCAATGCAAGGTATTGATCAGTCTATTTCCCAATCAATTTGACATATGTATGACAGTAACCCTTTATTTGGAGCCTTTGACTATCCATTCTTATTCATATATGGACATAACCAATAGCACCTTGTTGAGAGGAGAAAAGACAACTCCTGATTAAGTCATTGCCCCAAGTAGAATCGACTCAATGACCTGAGAAAACATCAGAACTAAGGTTTAGTGTGGCCTATAAGGGAAAGAGGAGTCTTTCATGGAGAAACCTGTACATGTATACAATCTCCCCACTAGGAGCCTTGGGATAGAAGCTTATGGTTGCTGCATGAGCTCTCTTAACTTTCTGAGCATAAAGCTAAGATCAGAAACCTGAAAGTGGACTTTCCCAATCTAAGAAATCATCCAGTGCAGTGGTGAAATATTCTGAGGAAGTATATAGGAACTACATATGCTTAACTATGTGGGTCAGGGAGCAGTCACAAATTATTCCTGAACCCTTGACTATTTGTCAAAAGGTTCTAAACAAAAGCTCTCTTCCTGCTAAACTCACAAAGCTGATTGGGAAACACCCCTGATCAGTCAATTCCTGAGTAAATAAACATTTATTGAGTGCCTACTATGTACCAGGCTAGGGGTACAAAATGAGACAAAAGACAGTACCCGTTCTCAAGGAGCTTACAGTCAAATGAGGGATACAACATGTAAACAAATATACACAGAGTAATATATATACAAGATAAATGGAAAATATTTAATAGAAGAAAGGCACTAGAATTAAGAGAGGCTGATAAAGGCTTCAACCAAAAGGATTTTATTTGGAATTTATAGGAAGCTAGAGATATCAGATCCTTGCATATTCACGTTTAAAGTTTGTGTGCATATGGGAGACTCTTTCCTGATTCCTGTGAACTGGCTATAGGCATAGGCTAAAATTCCACCTAGATAGATTTTAGAGATGAAAGATGAGAAATGAAAAGATGGAAGAACTTCTTTCCACACCTTGCTACTGTCTTCCCAACCAAAAGGACTTTAAAAAAAATTCTGTCTGAATCTCTTTCATGTCACTAAGGTCCATGAAGGTAAGAGCGCTGTCTTACACAACGTATGTGTGATGACCAACTTTGATAGACTGGACTCTTCTCAGCAATGCAGTGATATAAGTCAATCCCAAAAGACTCATGATGGAGAGAAATATATGCATCCAGAGAAAGAACTAGAAAGAACTAAGTTTATATCCAGGTGGAAGAAAAATACCTGATCTTTTTCCTTCTCTTATTTGGTTTTATGTCCTCTTTACCATTTTTCATTCCAGCTGGTACAATCTGTCCTTATAACCTGACTAATGTATAATGTGAAAGTATTTACAGATCCTATACTTGACTATAAGCTGCCATGGGGGAAGGAGGGGAGGGAGGGGGACAAAATGTGAAATTCAAGGAATTGTGGAATTGAATCCTGTAAACTAAAAAGAAACAAACAAATTAATAAAAAATTAAAACAAAATAGAGTGCTGTCTTATTTCTTCCTCAACCCCTCTGAATTCAAGAACCGTTCCTCTGTTAATTATTTCCCCATTTATAGTGACCAAGAAAGTTGGACTATGTTCCCTTAATTTCTGCAGATTTCAGAACCCTTCCCAGATTTGGGTGCAGTGCCATCTGCTGGTCATGAGGAAAAGGATGGGCAGGAGATTTCATTGGGAGAAAGGGCCAATGGAATGGGACTAGCAAAGTTGGAGTCGGTATGCTAGAATCAAAAAACCTACAAGTTATTTGTACACAAATGGTGAATATAGATTTTAACAAAACAGGAGAAAAAATAAATTTTGTTCAGTAACTCTTTTTAACGAGGGAATTCCTATGGTTGTAGAAAATCAATCAAGTTTGACAGATGCCTACCACAAGACTGGTGGAATTTGGGGAAGCTGACATTGCCTTCTGATAAAATTAAACTGGCATAAATCACAGGAATGAGAACCAAAGGTAGTTTGTGAGAAAAAAAAGTTAATTCAGGAAAGGAGCATATTATATTAAAAATAACCTTAGGATAAGAGACAGTTATCTTGGATTCTAGTTTCAACTCTACCACTAATTAGCTGTGTGACCTTGGTCAAGATTTTTAACCTCTCTGAGCCTAAGTTTCTACACCTGTGAAATAAGAATGTTAGGTTTATCTGTCTTTTAGCAATACTGTTTTGGGCTTCTTAAATAGGACATTCTCTGTATATATTTCCTAGGAGATGTGATTCTTCTATTTGTCACTGTCAAAAATGTTGATGTTTGTCAAAAAGGAATGTTCTCAGAAAACCATAGAACCTTCTATTCCTCAAAACCTATCGTTAATCTAGCCATAGTAATTTTATAGGGTAAAAGAATACACAAAACATAATCTTATCACACCATATGCTCATAAGGAAATATTATGACTGGGCACTTAAAAAAGAAATTACCCTCTTTTATCTTGTGCTATTTTAAATTAGCAAATTTTAAATTTAGCTTACATTAAAAATTTTTAAATTCAATTTAAAACTGCAGGAATAGTAGTTACCACTGATTGATGGAAGAAGTACTCGTGTCCAACAAGTTATTCATTCTCCCAGTTGTCCTGATTCCCTCTTGACACTGTTCTCTTTCATACAGCTACCTCATTGACAACAAAGCCTTCTATGGTCATCCTAGCTTACTTGGTTAGATACTTTTCATGAATGTGCTTGGTCATCAATAGACAAAATTCAAGAGGATGGAGCTTAAAGGCAGCAGTAGGAGCTTATCAAGAATAATAAGCCATCCATTATTTTATGGTAGGTAACATGGCACTACAAAATCCTTGAGGAATAAAGTCCTATGTTTTAAACAAAAATTGACTTTTAATGAGACTAATATAACTTCCTTGGATACAGAAAACCCCCATTCTTGTTTGGCCGTGCTAATTATTTCTTACCCTCCTTATTTGGCATGATTATAACTTTAAGTCTTTTTAGGCGGTTTAAGAAAAACATCTATAAGAGTTAGAAAAATAGAAACCACATAAACATAAATGAATAGTGCTTACCATCTATTTGGTTTGGCTACTCACTCTTTTTAATGTCATCAGAGGTTTGAAAGGAGAGTTGATACTGCAGATCTAGGCACAACTATGGCTCCTGGTCTCTTATTTCTCCCCTGAATTTATAAACAAGATTAAATTCTTAATCCCTTGCCAAGCTAAGCTAACAAATGATCTTTGGTAGAGGCTTATAGATATTCATAATATTTCTTCTTTACTAAAATAGGAAGTTCATGTTGTCATTCTCCTTGCTTCCTATAATGTTCTCCTCCATATATAACCAAATCCCTTCTATCCTTCAGGGCCCAAATCAAGAATTAAGGGCTGGGGTGGCTAGGTGGAGCAGTAAATAAAGCACTGGCCCTGGAGTCAGGAAGATCTGAGTTCAAATCCGGCCTCAGACACTTAACACAAAAAACTAGCTGTGTGACCTTGGGCAAGTCACTTAACCCCAATTGCCCTCCAAAAGAAAAAAAAGAGAACTAAGGGCTCTGTAAAGTCTTCCTTGACTTTTCCAACCCTTACTATTCATAGGGTCATAGATTCAGAGCCAGAAGGCTTTTTGAAGGACATCGAGTCCACTCCTCTCATTTTACAGCTAAGGAAATTGAGGCTCAGAGGAATGAAGGGATTTGTCCAGGATCACACCACTAGGAAGTGCCCCAGGCAGGATTTGACTTCACAGTTCCTGACCTCAAGTTCAGTGTTCTATCTGGCTTACCACCCAGCTGCCTGACATCTTGATTCCCTGAGCCTTATAGCACTTACAATCCATGCCTTTCACTTTGGAACTGCCTTGTATCATTATATGTCAATGTTTTCTCTAAGAGATGTAAGCTCCTAGTGCTGCCTTTAAGCTTGTTAATTAATAAATCATGAAACCATAGTAACTGAGTCCATTTCAAACATATGTTACATAATCTGAATTGGGTCCTCATTGCAACAAGGCAACCCTTTTACCCCTCCCTAACCTGTTAAAATCATGCTCGTCACATTAGATTTCCAAGCCTTTCTATCCTTTCTCAAACCTTCCATGTTCCCCTTACCCTTTCATTTGAGGACTTTTCCTAATACCTCACATCCAAAATTGAGGCTACCCACCAAGAGCTCCTTCCTTTTCCCTCATCTCCTATCATTCAAGTGTCTTCTCCCTTCCCCTCTTTTATCCCTGTTACATCACACGCACAAATGATCCTCTTCTATTACATCTTCTCCAGCAGATTGCCCTCTTACCTTCCCTCATTGTTCATTGTTCAGTTGTTTTTCACTTATGTCTGACTCTTCATGACTCTGTTTGGGGTTTTCTTGGCAGAGATACTGGAGTGCTTTGCCATTTCCTTCTCCAGCACATTTTACAGATAAGGAAGGGAGGCAAATGGGGTTAAGTGACTTGCCCAGGGTCACACAGCTAATAAGTATCTGAGGTCAGATTTGAATTTAGGAAAATTACTCTTCCTAAGGGCAGCTAGGTGGCACAGTGAATAGAGAACCGGCCCTGGAGTCAGGAAGACCTGAGTTCAAATTTGGCCTCAGACACTTGACACACTTACTTAGCCATGTGACCTTGGGCAAGTCTCTTAACCCCAATTGCCCTCCAAAAAGAAAAAAAAAAGATTATTCTTCCTAACTTGAAGACCAGTGCCTTATCCACTTCGCCACCTAGCTGCCCCCACTCTCTCACTAACCTTCAGTCTCTCCCTATATACTGTTTGTTTTCCTGCTACCTACAAATATGCCCATATCTCCCCCATCTTCACAAACCATCACTTGAAACAACTATCCTTGCTAGCTACTGCCCTGTCTCCCTTCCTCCCTTTCATGGCAAACTTCTTCAGCAGTCAGTCTACAATTTTCCTCTCCTCTCACTCTCTTCTAAACCCTCATCAGTCAGGTAAAAATGCTCTCTCCAAAGTTACTGGTAATCTCTTCTTTACCAGATATAACAGCCTTTTCTCATTCCTAATCTTTCTCAACACCCTTACAGTCTTTGACCTTATTGATCACCCTCTTCTTTGATTTTCTCTTCTGGAGCAGCTAGGTGGCAAAATGGATTAGGGTGCTGGGTCAGAAGAAGTCAAGAAGACCTGAGTTCCAATCAAGCCAGGAACTATCTTCCATCAGAGAACAAGGTAAGTTGAAAGGGAGGCTAGCCTATGTGCTTGAGATGCTCAATCTAGAGCCCTTTTTCTATTATTATTGGCCAAGATTAAATGACCCACTTGGTATTTCCTAGATCTAATTTCTGTGATTCTCATGCTTTACAGACACTTCTCCCCATAGCTCCACCCTTTTCAAGGACTCTCAGCACTAGAAAGAGTTCTTTGGAAGAAAACTATTCTGTCAGTGCAAAACATAACAACAGCAGCAGTGTTTATATTGTATAATTATATATATACACATATATAATATATATACACAATTGTATAATTACTATAGGCTCTTCTTCTCCATCAGCTATTCCTTACTCCCTTTGGGTACCCGGAGAGTTGTTTCTTCCTTTGTTTCCTCTTTCTAAAGGTTTCAGAACAACAGGAGGGAAACCTATTCCAAAACCATATTGTAGTGTAGAGGTCACTTTGGGTTCCTAAGGACTATTCCAGAGAACGACAAGACATAGGAGTTCCCACAAAGCTGTAATGGATTCACATATGATTCTAGAAATAAACTATAGATCTGGAGACATTCTAGCTAGGTAGAGAGAAGCTCATTATCAGAAGAAGGTCATAAGTCATGAAACCACTCAAGAACACTGTTAACTAGGGTACAGATCGAGTGTGATCTGTGCTGATGACCTTGTCACACAACTAAAACTGCTCTCTCCAGTTACCAATGACCTTTTCATCTCCACATTGAAGATCTCCTGATCTAATGGCCCCTTCCCATGCCTAATCCTCCTCAACTTCCCTGTGACATTTGACACTGCTGATCACCCTCTCTCTTCCTGGTTCTTCTAGCCTCTGGTTTTCTGTGACACTGCTATCTTCTGGTTTTCCTCCTACCTGTACAACCTCTCTTCAGTTATTTTTGATTCATCACCCATGTCATGCTCACTGACTGTGGGCCTCCCTCATGACTGTGTCCTGGACCCTCTTTTCTTTTTATATTCCTCTCTTGGTGACCACATTAGCCCTCAAAGTTTAATTACCATCTCTTAAGCAGATGATTCCCCAATGTGTACATCTATGTATATATGTATATTTCTCACCCTTGAGCTCCAGGCTTACATCACAAATTGCCTGTTGGATATTTCAAACTGGATGTCCAGTAGGCATCTCACACTCTGCCTGTTCTGAAACAAACGCATTGTCGCACCTCAACTCCCAGCCCTCCTCCTAGCTTCTGAACTTCTCGATTACTATTGAAGGCAGCACTAGAAGCAGTCAAACAGACTATTATCCGTGAGATCATTCTCAACCCCTCACTCACCTCTCTTGTTCAATGGGTTGCTACCTCTTTCATTTCTTTTTCTGCAATATTTCTTTCATATATCCCCTCCTTTCCATCCATACAGCTAATACCTTGTTCAAGCCCATGTAATCTCTCATTTAGACTATTTCAGTAGCCTCCTTTATCTATATGGTATGTGGGAACTTTGGGGGTGGGGGAAGAGGAATAACCTGGCCACACAGGAGATTTGCTTTGTTTGACTATCCATGTCTATAACAGAAGGAATTATTTTTCTTCCTTTCTCAATTTGAGAGAAGGTAGACAGAGAAGATAAATACCATGGATTGAAAAAAGTAAAAATTAACTTTAAAATTTTTAAAGTTCAAGTCATCAAGAAACTTTCTTCCTATCTTTCATAATCAGATACCTTAAAAAAGCTCATCTGCCCATTCTACCTCTTCTGCACTCTGTTTTTGTCTATCTCCTATCCCCATCCCTTCTCTTTCTCTGCTCCTGCCTCCTTTATATTCTTACGTTTAATTTTATTCCTGTTATTTTATTCTGCTTTATAGGCCTTTCTGCTCCTATTTTTTTCTGAGGCTTTTTCCCAGCCTTTAATTCTTACTCTGAGACACACACACATACACACACACACACACACATCCACATAGTACTGAGCCCCATGCCAGCACTGTGTTTTTGTATTGATTCCTAAAGCTGCCTCTGTGTTTGCAGTGCCCTCTTATTTTCTGGCAATAGTACCACATTCCAAGGGCTGCAGTCATTTTCTGATCTGTTGCCTTTTGGATACTCATTTCACACTTACATAGAGCAAAAGAGAAGGCCATAGACAATTGTGGGCATTTTCTTTAAAAGCTTGCACTATGTAAATTCATCTACTGCATTTTCCAAAAAGCTTCTTATGCAACTTATGCCTTAGCAGCTGGTATATAAAGTTACCCAGTGCCATCTGCTGGACATAAGAAAATATGACCTCATAGAAGTAAGTAAACCTAAAATTCTAAGTATTAGATAGTTATCAAGATAACTTAGATTTTATCATTCTATAGGTTGTAATGGGAATGCAAATTTGGAAGATCTTCCCTGCCCCTAGGCTAAAGTGCACCTGAAGCCTGGGGTGGGAGGCTTGTTTTTCAGTAGATACTTTTTGATTGGCCAGTGGGTCAATAAGGTTGTTATTCTCTGAGCCAGGAGAAGGCTATATAAGCCCTGATGTGTAGCTTTGTTTTGGGGGCTCACTTTGAGAAGTGTTCTGTGATTTGATCTGTATTCTGGGAAGCCGTTGTCCAGAGCCCCCCCGGCTTTGAAAAACCCAGATGTGGAAACCCAGATGTTGACTGGGTATGGATGTAATGGTTGGACAGTTTGGAAATCTGTCTACTTGATCTGTTTCTGTCTTGATAATTCTGTCTGTATACTTTGAAGTTCGGGGTGCTGACCTTTTCCCCTGAACTAGGTAAACGATATATGTCTGACTGATTAAAGTAAGCTTGTTAACCCATTTTGAGTTGCTTTCCTTTAACAAAGCAGATCCAAGAACCTGTGGTAGCTTGCTGCTACACAAGTTTCTCCACAACTAGCCCATAAGGGAGGTAATACAAATATTATCCGCATTTTACAGATGAGAAAGCTGAGTCTGGGAGAAGAAAAGTAATTCACTCAAAGTCACATAGTAACAGTTAGAGTTAGGACTCAAACCTGGGCTTGTTGACTCCTTGTCCAGTGTTCATTCCTCTATAATAAACTTCCTCCAACAGTATACTAAGCCTTAACTGGAATAAAGAATTAGACACTGAAAAAAAAATAATAATAAAGCAAAACAACAACAAAAAAGAATTGTACACTGGAGAAATACTGTCCCCAAAAGAAAATTCTTTCTAATTCTTAACTAACAGAACCCCCAAGCTAAGGAATACCCCCTAACCTTTTTCCATTGTCAGGTAAGACAAAAGAAACAAGATACTGCATGAACAATGGGCTCTGACTTTCCTGACATATTAAGATGGAAGAGTTGGGGTACAAATATACTTTAAATTCATGGAAAGGTTTTTCCTGGAAGAAAGAACCTAAAAGATGGATTCAGATATCAAAGTCTATCAGACAAGGTCCAGGATACCTGTATTCCCTGCTGTTAGGGAAGCTGAGGCTGGTGGATTGCTTGAGCTCAGGAGTTCTGAGCTGTAGTGGGCTAAACCAACCAATCACACAACCACACTGAATCTGGCACCAAGATGGTGAGCTCCCAGGAGTGCAGAGGGGAAAAGAAGGGGTACCAGGTTTCTTAAGGAGGGGTAAACAAACCCAGGTTGGAAAAATAGAGCAGGTTAAAGATCTCATGCCAACAGCAATGGGCTTGGGCCATGAGTAGCTCCTCCACTTCCAAACTGGGGAATATAGATATAGATGTAGCTGTATGTGTATATATATGTGTGTGTGTGTGTGTGTGTGTGAATGTATACGTATGTATGTATACATATGTGTGTATATATTGTATGTGTGTATGTGTGTATACATATAACAAATGGGCTATAGTCTCATGAAGGATAGTCAGGAATTTTTTTTAATTTATCAAATTCCTAACAAACAGAATTATCAAATAATTCCATTGGCATAGCCATTCCTTCTAACTATATGGATCTCATCCCTCTCTCCATCCCCATGCCTCAGCAGATAACCTTTATGAGTTAACTATGGTCAAAAATAATGCATCATCTGGTGACCAACTTTATGGCAATGAACTTAATAAGCGCTTTTTGGATTGAATAAATGATTAACAAATTGTTGGACAGGCAACAGTATTATAGGATCCCTATTGACCTCTAGAGGGCACAAAAGTCTGCATATTCCTGGGCTGCTCCCTTCAGGTATGCTTGTCTCAATAGCAATTTATTTTATTTTATTTTTAATTTGTTTGTTATTTAGGCGTGCTTGACTCTTCATGACCCCAGTTGGGGTTTTCTTGGCAAAGATACTGAAGCAGTTCGCCATTTCCTGCTCTAACTCATTTTACAGATAAGGAACTGAGGCAAACATGGTTAAGTGACTTGCCCAGCGTAACACAGCTAGTGTCTATGGCCAGATTTGAACTCAGGAAGATGAGTCTGCCTGACTCCAGGCCTGTCACTCTATCCACTACACCATCTAGCTTCCCTTTTTTAAGACTTTCTTTACTTTTTTTGTTCTGTATTTTCTTTTATGACATAACTAATATGGAAATGTGTTTTACATGACTACACATGTATAATCTATATCAAATCTATATCAAAAACACATTTTAAAAATTGTTTTTCCATGTAATTGGGAAAAAAAATTTAAATTTTTTTTAAATAAAAAGAAATGACAAGGGGGATAGTTTCAGAAAAACATGGTAAGACCTGTATGAACTGATGCAAAGTGGAGTGAAAACTGGATGATCATTGTGCATAGTATCAACAGTGTTACAATGATGATCAACTGGCTACTCTAATCAAGAAAATTATCTAAGACAATTCCAAAGAACTCATAATGAAAAAATGCTATCCACTTCCAGAGAGATAACTGATGAACTCTGAGTGCAAATTAAAGTATAATTTTCTTACTTTCTTCATTTTTCTTGCTTTTATTTGAAATATGGCTAATATGGAAATATGTTTTGAGATTTGCATGTATAATTGATATATTGCTTGCATTCTCAGCAGATGGTTTAGGGGGTGAGCTAGTGAGTATCTGAAGATGAATTTGAACTCAGATCTTTTTGATTCTAGGTCCAACAATAAATGTGTTCCAATTTTTCCACATACCCTTCAACATTTTTCACTTTCTTCCTTCATTCATTTTAGCCAATCTGATTGGTATAATAAAATGATTTCTCAAGGTTGTTTTAATTTATATTTCTCTAATCAATAATGATTTAGAGCATTTTTTCATATGACTATACGTAGTTTTGATTTCATCAAAAACTGCCTGTTTATATTCTTTTACCATTTATCAATTGGGGAATGACTCATATTCTTATAAATTTGACAAAGTTCTTCATACATTTGAGAAATGAGATCTTTATCTGAGAAATTGTTTATGAAATTTTCCCCCCAATTTTCTGCTTTCTTTCTAATCCTTGGCTACATTATTTTTATTTGTACAAAAACTTTTAAACCAAATATAATTTAAATTATCTATTTTACATCTCACAATGCTCTTTCTCTTGTTTATTAATAAATTGTTCTCCTATCCATGAGTTTGATAGGTAATATGTTCCATGTCCTCCTAATTTTCTCCTTTTATATCTAGGTTATGTATCCATTTTGACTTTATCTTGGTATATCGTTTAAGATAGTAGTCTATACCCAATTTTTGTCAGTCTGCTTTCCAGCTTCCCAACAATTTTTACCAAATAATGAATTCTTAGCCCCAAAACTTAAATCTTAAACATTTGTCAAACACGGACTTACTATAATCCTTTACTACTGTATATTATATATCTACTCTGTTCCACTGACATACCTTTCTATTCCTTAACAAGTACCAGATAGTTTTAATATTTACTGCTTCTAATTATAATTTGAGGTCTGGTACTGCCAAACCTCCTTAATTTACATTTGTTTCATTAGTTTCTTTGAAATTCTTGACCTTATGTTCTTCAAAATGAATTTTGTGCTTATTTTTTCTAACTAAGTAATATAAATTTTTATTAATTTAATTGGGATAGAATTAAATAAATAGATTAGTTAGGTAAAATTGTCATTTTTATTATATTGGCTTTCCCTACCCATTAACAATTCATATTTCTCCAATTATTTAAATCTGACATTATTTGTATAAAATATTATATATTTATAATTATGTTCATATAGTTCCTTAGTCTGTTTTGGCAGGAATACTCTCAGATATTTTATACTGTCTACAGTTATTTTAAGTCAGGTATCTCTTGCTATGTCTTCTTGCAGGGTTTTGTTGATGATATATAAAAATTCTGATGATTTATGTGGGTTTATTTTATATCCTACTTTGCTAAAATTATTGTTTCAACTAATTTTTATTTGAATCTTTAGGATTTTCCAAATGCATCATCATATATCTGCAAAAAAGAGATAGTTTATAATATCGTTTCTGGTATGTCCAACAGGAGGACTTGATATTTAGTGAACCTACCACTAGTCAGCTGGTCTTTTGACTTCTAAAATAATCTGAATCCAGAGAGGAATTAGGACTTCTAAAGGTTGGCCAAGAGTGAGTTTGGAGGCTTCCTCAGTTAAAAAAGCCACAGCAGTCACTGCCTGGAGACAAGAGGGCCACCCAGAGGCAACAGAATCACATTGTTTAGAGAAGTAGGATACTGGCCTGTGGTCAGGACCTAGTGTAGTTTCCCTGCTTATCTCTTTTAAGATCATGACTACTACTCTGTCTTTTTTATATCAGTTGAAGCATAATACATTCTATTCTAGCCTTTTATTTTTACTCTGTGTGTATCTCTCATTTTTAATTGTGTTTCTTATAAACAACATGTCAGAATCTGATTTTTAATCCATTCTGCTATCTGTTTCCATTTTATGGGTAAATTTATCCCATTCACATTCAAAGCTATAATTACTAGTTGTATACCCCCGCCTTTATCCTATTTTTCCTCACTATTTATCCTTCTTGCCCTGTTTACCCTATCCCTCCTCATGTTTCTAATTCAGTTCTAAGGACTATCTTGCCCTCCTATTCCTAAATTGACCCATTCCTCTAAGAGTATCTCCCTTATCCTATCCCCTCACTCTTTTATTTCTTTATAAATTTAGAAGACTTTTATGCCCTTCTAGAGGTTTATGTTGTTCCCTCTTTAACCCAGATCTGATGAGAATAGGTTTCCAGCACTACCATCCCTCCATCCCCACTTGCTTCTTCTATATCAATTCTCATTTGTATGAGATAATCATTTCTTTCTACCTCTCCCTACCATTTTATTTTTTAGAATCAACCCATCATACTCAGCTTAGCCCAAACCATTTTTTTCAAGCTACCCAAGTAATAATGACAGTCTTAAGAGAACTGATATTTTCACATATAAAAAGTAAATACTTTGACCTTATTGAGTCCCTTATAATTGGTCATTAATGTTTATCTTATATTTCTCCTGAATCTTACATGCTAAGTTTTCCATTAAGTTCTGGTCTTTTTGTCACAAATAATTGAAAGCCTTTCAGCTCATTGAATGTCCATTTTTTTAAATTCAAGATTATACTTAACATTTTGCCCCTAATTTTTCCTCAATCTCTCTTATTTGATTTTTGAAGTCCTTTTTAAGTTTTTCCAAGAACTCTTTTTGACCTTGTGACATTTCTCTTTGAATTAGGAGTGGCATTTATAACTTCACTATCTTCCTCTGAATATGAATCCAGATCCACTCTATCTCCATAGTAACTGTCTATGGTTGGGTTCTTTCTCCTTTGCTTACTCATTTTTTTTTGTTTTTATTTTTAGAAACTTATTATTGTAATTTACTCTAGTCTCAGACTGTAAGAAATAGTGCCTCAGTACTCGGGTCCTTCTTGCTGTTATTTTATGAGCTCTGTCCAGTGCCCAACCTTAGACACTCCTTTCCATGCTGTCAAGAAAAGGTTCTTACAGGTGCAAACTTCAGCTCTCTCATCTGCCCTAGAACTAAAAGCAAGGACTATGCTCTCCTGCAAGAGCCCATAGCCAGCATTATCCCCCACCCTTCTGCTACCTCACTCACTGGGCATATTCTCACTCCTCCTTGCTCACAGACACAGCTGGTCAGCCCACCTGTGCCTGGCATCCAGTGACAGCTGAGAGTCCTTCAATCTTCTCATGCTTGGCTGTCCAACCCCCACATTGTCCATGAGGTGAAAGTTCCTGAGGTAGAGGCTGCCTCTGAACCCAACTACCCCCAGGATTTGTCACTTGTTGATTCTTTGGAATCTACCTGAAGGGGTTTATTCTTCACTAGGATAGAACCTGTACCCCTGGAAGTCCTCTTGAGTTGTTTTATTAAGACAACTATTTTTATTTATTTGAGTTGCTCTACATTCATTTTGAGGTGATTTGTTCTGTGAAGTTTGGATTCAGTTAAAGGGCCACACTTGAGGACCTAGAGGGCCACATGTGGCCTCGAGGTTGCAGGTTCCTCACCCCTGTACTTGACCATACCTTAATCATGAATCACTCTGGTTCTCACTGATTGACCAACAACAGGTCCCAGCCCAAGCTTCCCTTGGTCATTGTTTGGGTTTTGACAGCTCAGAATGAGTGCAAATAGCAATTGCTTTTGTTCTGGCCAGAAATAGGGTTTGTTTCTGAGGGTCTTCCCCTCTCAGATTGATTTTTTTTTAGTATTTCTTACCTAGCCTTAATCATTGAATGGGCATTACCTCAGACAAACTAAGAACCATGGGGATGACCTTAACTTTAAAAGGCCAAAGTCTCCCACTGCATCCAGGGGCCATCTCTGGACATCCTGATCTATATTTTACCACTGGACCCAGATGGCTCTGGAGGAGAGAGTGAGGCTGGTGACTTTGCACAGCCCTGCCTCATGGAAATCCAAAGAGCTTGCAAGTCAAGACATCACCTTCCTAATGTCATTGGCCCTTTTCAAGAACGAATGGGAAACAACAACAACAATATCCATGTAGACCATGCTTCCCTGTTCCAAGGAGTAAGTGCAGATAGTTTTCCATACGGGGTAATTTGTACCACTTGTGAGCAGTATACAGATCTATGCATGGGAAAAGAGCTCACAAAGAAAATTTCATCTTGGTAGGCTGTCTGTCCAATAACTATGGTAGATGAGTGCAGGATTGCTATGTGTCTGAGTTGTCCATAAAACAAATGAGAAGCTTTTTAGGATATAAACCCTTTCCTTGACAGTTGGCCAAATTAATTTTTCAAGGAAACACACTGGGACTATCAAATTCTTAAAGTTTAAAGTTCCTTATCTTACATATGACCACAAAAAAATAAGAAAAGGAAAGAAGTCTTTTGGAATTTGAACTTCCTACAGTAATTACCTATATACTCTCCTAAGTGGACATGTATTCAGGAAGCTTATATTAAAGAGAGGTTCAGATATAGATTTGGGGCACATAAAATATAACCAAATGGGAAAAAATTTTTCATTTGAGAGCTGGGGACCCCATATGGATCAGTGCTATCGCACTCTTAGAGACAGATATGACACCATGTGACCCAGCTGTAACATCATTTGATCAACTGGTTGGGGCAGGGGCAGGGGGATATAGATATAGGGAACTGCAAAGAGGAAACTCCCTCCACCAATGCTTTCTGGATCATGCTTTGCAATTTACTGTCTTAGGGAGTCATCTGTGCACTCAGATGTTAAGGGACTTACTTCTCCAGGGTCATAGAAGGAAGAAAAGGAGGGAGGGAAGAAGAAAGGGGGAAAGAAAGGAAATAAACAATTACAAAGTGCCTACTCTGTGACAGGCACTGTGTTAAATGCTTTACAAATATTATCTCATTTGATCTTCACAACAACCCTGAATGGCAGATGCTATTATGATCTGCATTTTACAGTTGAGGAAACTAAAGCAGACAGAGGTTACGTTAGGGCCAGAAAGCATATAGCTCACCAAATAAAATAATCTTGCAGTCCCATTTGTAAGGATCACTCAGTCAAGAAAACATTTATAAGCGCCTACCACATATTAATTACGCCTTTACCTTGAAAATGCAGAGAAGTTGACAGAATTACTTTCAGAACAAAATTCTACACCTCCCCCACATATTCCCCAAGGTATGAATTAGAGCCAATAAGCATACAGTTCACCAAATAAAATAATTCTTGCAGTCACATTTGTAAGGGTCAGTCAATTAATGAGTACCTCCTATGTGCCAGGCATTGTTCTAAGAGCTGGGGGTACAAAGAAAGGTAAAGGACAATCCCCGCTCTCGAGAAGCTCATAATTGGATGATTAGTACTATTCTAAAACAATAATACTTGCTCACACCCTTATTATATTACATTTATTTATTAATATATTTTAGCATATAAACAAATATATTTATAACAAATATGCATTATAAAATGAAAGTACTATTTAAAAGAAGAAAGCACTGAAAGATTAGGGGCAGCTGAGCACCAGCCCTGGAGTTAGGAGGACCTGAGTTCAAATGTGACCTCAGACACTTAACACTTTACTAGCCGTGTGACGTTGGGCAAGTCACTTTAACCCCAATTTCCCTACCTTTCCCCCTCCAAAAAGCAAAAAAAGAAAGCACTGAAGTATATCATCTATATTTTAAAACTTTTTATATTTTGAAATAAGACTTTTGAAGATATGTTTCCTCTTGGAAACAGAGGTCACTGCCCTGAACACAAATGCCAAGCTGTTTGC
This sequence comes from Petaurus breviceps papuanus, assembly GCF_028583685.1. Lineage (NCBI taxonomy): Eukaryota > Metazoa > Chordata > Mammalia > Diprotodontia > Petauridae > Petaurus > Petaurus breviceps. The sequence goes on from NW_027186523.1 coordinate 16,002,824, forward strand.
AAACCCATAAAGTACATACCAAGTCAACATTTCTAGACTAGATTCTTCTATTCAAATGATTACAGAAGAACAGGACACAGATGTACATTTCAGTTTTAGAGGTCCTCAGCAAAATTTCAGAAAGGATTCCATTACTTTTTAATAACAGAAGAGGGTTTCCTCATTTTGTATAATATAGGAACTGCTTGAACAGAACCACACGCAGATGTTAGAATGCAAAATTGTTTTGTCCTAACATAACTGTTATGCCCATTATGCCTACCATAATATATTCATCATATAGCTGGTCCTAAGTCAAGTGAATTTTATTTTATCTTGAAGTATAAGGTGTCTTTTTGTCGCATAGGGACAAAGTAGTGGGGGAAATTGTCTGAGCTCTAAAAAAAATTTTTTTTCAATATAAATGCTATTGTCAAAGGAAAAATATGGCTAATATTCTCATTTTCAGTAGTCCTGGGTAATTCAGAACCTCCATTTTGGGTGCCCATGTCCTTTAGTTAGCCATTGATACTTGTGTGATCTCATATCGAGTCTTCAGTATTTCCATAAATCTAAATTACATTGACATGGCTATTCCTTCCATTCATGGAGACTGCAATCTATGTATGCCTTCTCCTTCCTGTGTGATTCTTATCCATGTTCTCACATAGATACTCTACAAATGATCTACCCAATGCACTGGATGCCCCCCCCTAGGCTTTTTGCATTTCATAGGTACCACTGAAAGCCCTTTGACAATTCATTTTTTCCCTCTCTTTTGCTTGATAACTGGTATACCTCCTTTCCTAGTTGTACATTTCCTTGATGACACCCCTCCTACCACTTTTTACAAGTAGGTCAATGCTATAGCCTACATAAGCCCATCAAGGACATGTCAAATCAACAAGGATTTGTTCGGTGTTGACTTTATCCCAGGAATGAGTGTTAAGCACAAGAACCTTGTCTATGTTCTTTGAGTCACCCACAAATTTGACTCTTCAGAGACTATGGATGTTCCAGTATTCAAAACTATTCAACATCACTGGGAGGATATTTGTGTAACAGCTATAGGTCTTTGTGGTAAATAAAAACTTAGGATCATTGAAAGCAATTAGCACTCCCCCAAAGCAATCTAACCCAGGGCCTTTTCATTGAAATTAATGATTACTTTAAAAAAAATTTTAAAAATCAATCTAAAATTCATTTAGGAAAAACTAAATGAATGAAAAATGTTTCTGTCTACACTTGACACGCAGCTGGATGGCTAGTACATTGAACGGGTACTCAGGCACTGAAGGCAGACAGTGAATTGTTCCAAAGATTGAACAGGTCGATTTAACTTACGTCTCTGAATAATTGAGATTACTCTATTTACTCTGGTTTACTAAATAACTGATGGAAAACTAAGGAAATGGCACAAATTATCTAGACTAATTGTAAACTCTGCTGAATTTCTCATATAATTGCCAATCCTTTCTTTATATAAAGGCCTGTGTTCTCCCAGCAGAAACTCACAGCTTGCCTACAAAGAGTCAAATAGGATTAAGAGAGTGCATCAAGGAAACAGACGAATCATGTTTTAGGGACCTAGAGAAGGCCCTGTCTGTTCCAAGGATATCCCTCTGCTTCCAAATCCAGAAAATCATATGGACAAAGGAACTAAAGATTCTACTCTCTCAAACCCTGAAACAGAATTCTCATACGGTAGAGGCATATCATTCATGGTAAAGCAGACTTCCCTAGGCACTCCCATTTTATACTGTATAGAGCTGAGAAATTTAGCATAATGATTATCTTCTCCCCTATTCCCTCCAAAAGCCCAGGAACTCACTTTGTATACAACCATAGATCATTCAGTACTTTAGCTTTTCTTGCTATAGAAGAAAAGTACTGCTCTAACAACCCATACTACTTAAAAAATGTATGTTTATAAAGATCACCGAGGTTCACAGATTTTTTTAAAATGTCAGGTATTTTTCTATGCCTTATTCTTTTTAGCATTTCCTCAAAAAGCTGTGTGTGTGTGTGTGTGTGTGTAAGGGGGGGAGATAGCAGGGAGAGAGGGGGAGTCAGAGAGTGATAGAGAAAGGACAGAGAGAGAGGGAGAGAGAGAGAGGGAGAGAGAGAGAGAGAGAGAGAGAGAGAGAGAGAGAGAGAGATGAAATAATGACCATTCTGTTAAAGGAACCTGAGAAAGTTGGGTATAGGACAAAACTGTGTGGTGTATTAAGTCTGTATATGGTGTGAAGGACAAGGACAGAGCAAGGACGGAAGAACTTTTATGCAAATCCAAAAGCTCTGAATGAGTGTGGCTAAAGGTGAACCCTCAGTCTCTCTTTACTGTTCTTGGAATGGGTTTTCTTTAGCTTGTTGGAATAGGTTAGAAGAGAATGATATGCCATCAACCCACCAACAATCCAAAAATTCTGGAAAACAACTATGGAATTATGCAAGAAGAGTCGATGAAATGTTCATATCCTTTGATCTCGATCAGGGGTACTTAACCCCTGGTAGGTAAACGTGTTGGATTGGTTTATTTGTTTTTAACTATTTTGATAACTGCATTTAAATGTAATTGATTTCCTTTGTAATCATATGTATTTTGTATGCATTTAAAAACATCATTCTACGAAGAGGTTCATAGGCTTCAACAGAATGTCCATGTGGTCCTTGACTCAAAGAACCCCTGACCTAGAGATCTCATTTTTTAACACATATTCCAAGAGTTTCAAAGACTGATTGCAATGTCCTTGGAGACACAGGCCAAGACAGAAGGGTAGTGACCATTATCTATGGATTAGACAAAAGACAAAGTCCAAGATCAGGTAAGAATGAATTTAGTTACTAGGGAACAGGAATTTTCAAAGGTGTGGTCTAATTGAGTGTGTCAGAATCCCGGGAAAGTGATAGTACATGGAAACAGAGAAAGACAAGGTTCCATATAAACAGAACAAAGAGTTGGTTAGTGCTATGTCTGAGTTGAGAGCATAACACTAAGTAGACCAGGTTGCTTGGCCAGTATCAACCCCAACAGTTCAATAATTTAAAGGTAAGAGATGAATGTGGAGATAGCCTTCTCTAACCTGGTAATGAACAAGCTACATAAAACCCTACCTCTTTGAGGATTTCTAGGAATGTAAGGGTGTCAAAAATTAGAGGAACGTTTTAACCTTCAACAGGGGCCTTAGACATTTTGTCTCCTGCCTTTTCAGGTTCTTATCTGATTTCTCTTTTTTTTTTTTTCAGAAGGGCTAAAAATCCAATCCTAATAACAGTAGCTTGGTTACCATTACAAAAGGATGTTGGAAAGAAGCTGGTGAACAGGGCAGTATTTTTGTTTGACTATGGTAATCCCCATATGGAGGAGGCTGGGAGACCCTGTGGTGACTTGCAGTGGAAGAGACCTCCTGCCTGATTTGGAATAGGCACAGACATTCTGTAATGGGTTTTGGTACACATGGTTAAAAGGAGTCTTTTTTGACAGGCTGTGGAGTCAGAGCTGGATTACATTCAAAGTCTATCCAAGATGACTCTCTTGCTCTGATGATTTCCTGAGAGCAGTTTTTCGTAACTGGACAGGGTATTTTCTGGATGCCAACAGGGGAGGAAGAGGTGAACCAAGCTGGAGAAAACAGCATATAAAGAGGTTGTTGGAGCCCCTAAAACAATAAGCAGTGTGATATAGTGGGAAAAGAAATGAATTTGAGAGAGGGAACACAGTGAACTTTGTCCCAGATCTGCCATTAATTTACCATGTAACCTTAGGTCAGTCACAACTTTCCTAGGCCTCGGTATCTGTAAAATAGACTAGAACAAAGGTCTCCAAAGTTTGATTTTTAGATATCCCTACCAGTTGGTTATATATCCCTATCAGTGAAACATACATCTCAAATATATATATATATATATATACACATATGTATATATACTTATTTATAAATTTATATACTTGCTACTATACTACTATTTTATATATGTAGCCCCATATAAGCTCATGTGCATATAAACCCAACACCCATTCTTATATATGAGCCTAGGGACCCATAGAAAGACTACATCTTCTCCTTGGGATTCTAGGGCTATGCCTGAGGAGTTGTGAGTGAGTATCCAATGCCCTCAGCTTGAGTCTCCATCAGCATGATTCCCCTCAAGATTATCAGTTGAGAATAATTTTCATCAACTAGCCTCAAGTAGCTTTTAGAAAGGGGTATTTGCTAAGAAGATAAGGTATTAGTAGAAAAACCAAATAAACAAACAAAAACCTCCCTCCAAGTCTGTATCATACTCTCCCACAAGTACATAAAGAATCCAGGAGAAAGTAGCCTCAAATACAATTCCTGACTGCTGAAGTCTTTTTACCTCATTTATTTGGCACTCAAGAAAGTCCCCTTGGGTATGGCATAATTTCTTTTCTGGGCTCCTGAAATCAAAATACATGAACTGCTAGTGATTAAGCCAGGGATGCTTCTAGGACATTGGTAGAAAGACTGAAGTCCAACATCATACAGTATCTTTGAAACTGACATGGTTTCCTCAAGCCAAAGGCTTAAGGCCAAGGGTAAACCTGAGGTCTGTCCTCTCCTTGCCCATACCACCCTCACTAGGGTGGTTCTTCTTAGGGATTTTCTGGTAAATTCTTTCCCCAACTCATCACTGGCTGGAACTCCCTAGTTTTGGTTAATTCTTTTAAAAAAAAAATACTTTATTTTTTAAAAATTTATTTATTTTAATTTGTGAAATAAAACAGGCATTTCCATAACATAGTTGAATGACAAAAAGTTGATTGCATATGAAACTGCATCTGTTATATACATGTTATTCCTTTTAAATATATAATAATTTTATTATGTAAAATTCTTTTTTCCTTCCCTTCTCCCCTTCCCCAAAGATGGCTACCATTATACACAAATATATGTGTGTGTATATACATATATACATACATATGTAAAACCATTCTATATAAACTAGTTTCAGTTAATTGAATGCCTTTTTACAGGGCCCAGAGGGTGTGATTAAATCCTTCAGACAATAGAAACTGATTTCCTATCTGGCACCATTTCATTTCCTTCAATGGCTTTCAAAGGCTGTTCACATTGTGTCTAAAATCTATGACTGACATTGATCAAACATCTTATCATTTCTTAATGTGATAGAGACTTTCTTTATTGGCTTATTCAATCATTCCACCCCTGCATGTACATTAGAAAACAGGCAAAAAAGAATAAAAATAAAAAGCACTGAACTGAGGATGAAATAAAAAAAAAATTTTAATGAATGATACAAAAAAAACCCTTTTAATTAATTGATTGATTTCATTTCCTCTTTTCCTCTCCCAGAAAATCATTGTTTAATACTCAGATACAGTGATTTAAAGGTCTGGTTGTAAGTTTAATTTATTATGGCATTTGGTTTAAATGACCACCATAGCTAAAAAAAGATAGTTCATAAAGGTGTGTAGGAAGAAGTGCATCGCTGGTTATGGTTACTAAATTGCACTTCTCATTTTTCCATCCTTTCCACCAATTACACAAAGGTTTGAGTCTTTAAAGTCAGCTAGCAAACTTTCAATTTTCCTTGAGTTAATTGCTCTTGAAAATTAATCAGAAGGCATTCAATTCACACATTTTAACAAACTAATTAAAAACCTACTAACACTAATTTGGAAGATTTTTAAACAGGTTAGAAAAGCTTTACTCCACATTTCTAAGTGGTCATGTATGAGAGTTATTGTAAGTAACCACAAAACTTGGTTTTTGCATATCTTACTAATCATGATGACTTCACGCTATGATTAGCTAATATGCCAATGCAATGTATACACTTAGGGTGAGGGTCATCATTAACGAGTGTATGAACAGTTCTGGACAACGGTTTGGAACTATGCTCAAAGGGTTGTAAAACTGGGCATGCCCTTTTTACCCAGCAATACCGCTACTAGATCTATACCCCAAAGTGATCAAACAAAAAGGAAAAAGACCTATATGAACAAAAATATTTATAGCAACTCTTTTTGGGGGTGGCAAAGAATTGGAAGCTTGATGCCCGCACCGAGAGGGTGCCCCAACTCAAAGCTGTGGCAAATGAAACGACGATGTGAGCCAGGTGGGAACTATCAGGGTAGTCAGTTTATTTGTCCTGGGGGCAAGGGTTTTAATAACGGAGGGGATTGCATACGGTTTTCTCGTGGAAAAAAATGATTAACCAGCTTGTAGTTAATTATTGGCGACTGTGCAATCTTTGGGGGCAGGGGGGTTGTTCACTTCTCGGTAATCATGCCCTGTTTCCTTGCTAGCCACGGGAAAGATGGTGAGCCAACACCCTGAGCTATAATTAGCCCACATGGGGAGTGGGATCCAGGGAAATCCTGGTCCAGACTCCACCCATGACTGGACTGGCTTATATGGGTCTCAACAGATACTGAGAAGATACTTGTTGACTAGGGAATGACTGAAGGAGTTGTATATAGTTGTGATGGAATACTATTGTGCTGTAAGAAATGACAAAGAGGATGGTTTCAGAAACACCTGGAAAGACTTACGTGAACTCATGCAAAGTGAAATGAACAGAGCCAGGAGGACGCTGTATATAGGAATAAAGGTATGGTAATAATAATCAACTATGAAAGGCATAGCTATGCTGCTCAATACAACGATCCACAAACATGCCAAAGGATTCATAATGAAAAATGCTATCCACCTTTAGAGAAAGGACTAATGAACTCTTGAGTGAAGACTGAAGCATGTTTTTTTTATCTTTGTTTTTATTGCTTTTTTTCTCACAACACAGTTAATATAGAAATATGTTTTACATGATTTCATGTGTATAATGAATGGGTAGCCTATTTCTTGTCTCCTCAGTGGGTTGGGGAGTTGTGAGAGGGAGAGAATCTGGAAGCGAAAATTAAAATTTGATATAAATCTTTTTAAAAGACAAAACAAAACAAAAACCCCAATGGTGGATATAAATCCATCTTTCAAATTATCTTCCTGATAAATTTCTTAAAATTTTTTTTGGTTGACTTCTTGTCAGCTTATCCCTGCTTTTACTTCATCTTGTGACCAATAAAGAGTTTGTGTTAAGAGTAGAAGAAATGTCTAGTCTGTCATTTTTTTTTTTTAACATTCACTTGTTTCTTGTATTATTGATACCTTCCATCTGAGGTTTCTCTACAGGAATCTGTAAATTTTTCATTTTGTGGGCATTAGTTTACTTAAAACTAGATGTTATGACCCACAGACTCACTTTACCAGACATATATAACCTGCAACATGCAGTAATATACTGAAAACAAATGAATAAGTGAAGACACCATTGATAGACCCACTGCATTGTGTAATTTCCACTTTTTTTTCAAAATATTCTTCATACTGCATATGAAACATGACCATCTGACCACAATATTAGTAGTTAAAAGTAATTAATTGCTAATTATCAAAAATTAGTATTTTTAGATGAAAAATAAATGTTAATAAAGGTGCTAATATTTTCTTCCTTTATGCCAGTGGATGCTCTTATACATCTCCTGGGGGGTACATACCACATCCAATTCTGGAGACCACTGGACTCAATGATTTCCATAAATCAAGAGTTGGAAGAGACTTCAAAAATCATCTAATCCAGTTCCTTCATTTTACATCTGAGGAAATTGAAGCTTAGTGAAGCTGTGACATGTCTACATTCACATAGGTAGTGTTAGCAATGAGATTTGAACCCAGGTCCTCTGACTGTAAAGTCAGTGCTCTTTCTAATCCATAGTTTTAACAAACTTTACTATTTACCTAGAACCTACACTTATGGTAAGGAAGCAATTGTAAATATTTTCTTTAAATACAACTGAATAAAACAAGCATATGTGTACAGGAGTATGTTCAATATATGGTAGTTGCATAATCAAGTAGATACGTGCATCCAGGTGCCACACAAAAATAAAAACAATTTTCTAAAGGGGTTGCAGAGGTTCTTTTCTAGTTTTAATAACAAACAGAATGGAGCTTTTTTCCCCTTTCCAATCTTTAAAAAAAATTTTTTTTGAGACTGGTCTTCCTAGCTTGTCTAGGCTAAAAGTGCCAGCATCATTCACAGGTCCAGTCCCATTGCTGATCATCACAGAAACTTTGAGCCGGGTTCTTAAATCAGTTCATGGAGTAAGCTGAGAGGCTCTCCAAACCCTGAGGCTCACTAAATCGTTTCCAGACTTAGTAAGAATACCTGATCAGTTTTAGCTGAACTATAACTCAGAATTCCCAAGGTCAAGCAATTCACTGTAAGTTAGTCAGACAACAAGACTTCATTAAGCACTTACTATGCCAGATACTGTACTAAACTCTGGAGATACAAATAGAAGCAAAAAGACAGTCCCTGCCCTTAAGAAACTTACATTCTAATAGAGGAAAACAACAATAAAAAGCTAAAAAGGAGGAAGGGGAAGGAGCGGCCTACCTAAGGATAGGGGCGTGGTCGCTAAGTCCTGAGAATCATGGAGAGCTGATATGGGGCCCTGTTCGGAAGTGGAGGTCCCAGGAAGAACTCTCCAATGGAAGAGGAATACAAGAGCAGAGTTAAGGAGGCAACTAAAGCATTGTGGTTAAGCCCAGAGAATCGGGGATAATTGGTCTGGAAATAGGTAAGAAATGACAGAGGATGGTTTCAGAAACACCTCCAATGAAGGTTCAAGGAAGATGTCACTATCCTCAGCCTTCCCAGTAGCAGTAATTACAGGCAAATGCTACCAGCCAAAATGGAGTTCTCTGCCAGAATTAATACAAGATAAAAATGAAAAGAAAAACTCTATGTGAGACCAATTTTTAAAGCTTCTGAAATTACTGCAGTGGGAAATACTTCCTAAGAAATTCCAGTTTCACAAACAGATCTTCCTTTTGGAGTCTTTATAGCCAACTCTTTATAAAACTTGGCCACTGTTTCTATAATGTTTCATGAATGGTCAATTGTCTCAGCAAGAATTGGAATGTGGTCGGTTTTCCCCCCTTTTCCCCAAGGTAAGATCATGTTAACTACTAGTGAATACATTCACAATCCATGTATTCTAAACCATTTATCCAATTTTCCAGTAGAATCAGACAAAGGAACAAATGAGGTCAGAAAAAAAAAATGAGTATTTGATTGCATCATACTTAATGAAGCTTGAGATGGAGAATGAAACAGTGACTCCTAAAGGAAGGTGGGGGTTGTAAGTGGTAAAACACACAAGTAACATCTAACTGTGATTCCCTAAGGGTTTTGGTTGTGGCTTTTGGCTATGTTTGGTAATGTCATGTCCTCTTCAGTTCTATGTGTAGAGAGTGAAGTTCTGAACCTGGGAGTTAGAGCTATGGGAACCTTGAAGCCCAGGACCCCAGGTCAGATGCTGCAACTAGCTCAGTATGGGAACCCTGAAAAGCCATAGTCCCAGGACCCAAGTCTTGAGGGGCACTTTGGACTTAGAACTTGATAAGACTGATGCTATATAGGAACTCAGCTAAACTGTGAACCTAATTTTAGTCCCCTTCCCAGAGACTACTGGGGTGAAAAAGGATATTACCTCCCAAGATGTTTGGAAGTCAGTGGGAGAGGGAATGTGTTTATTTGCTTTTGTTATACCTTTGAAGTAAATGTTCCTTTGTAAAAGCTAATCCGACTTCTAATTGGTTAAATAGACTTGGGATACTCAGACGTCTAAAATTGAGGTAACATAATCAGTGGGGGCTAGAGACAATCTTAGAGACAACAGACCCATTGAAATTCCCAAAGGTATCAGAGAATCCTGGGGGAGGAGTTAAATATATGTACCTGGACTTCTGGCAATGGGTGCTAGAGAGTAATCGCTTTTACACAAATTTGATAACAGAACATTAAATACTCCACTAACGTCCTTTTATGACGTCTCATTAGGGCCCTGGATCCAGATGATCTGTCTGTTGAGTGTGTGTATGTGTGTGTGTGTGTGTGTGTGTGTATTTGTGTGTTTTCATATCTGGGATTTTATGAGTTCAAAAGTTCCTGGGTGAGGAAATTCTCTCTACAAGCATAAATCAGCAACTTCTCTCACAATTTCTAGTCTTAGAAAGTTGCCTGGGACACTGAGATCAAATGATTTGCCCAGAGTCACACAGTAAGTATGAGAGGTGGAATGACCAGATCTTCCCAACTCCTAGGCCAGGTCTCTATGATCCCAGATCACCTCTTGTCTGGAAACCATAGAATCAAAATTGAAATTATAGATAACCCAAAAAGTAATTGAAAGACAAAGTAAACATAAGCAGGAGACATAGCATTTTACCAGCTAAAGCATGGATTCAAGAACTGGCATAAAAGCCATCATCAAATACACTGTCTGGAAAAGGATATTGCATACATACACACACTATATATATATATACACACACATATATACATATACACACATACATACACATATATAGTAACAGTGATAACAAGAGATAAAAGATGGATAGCTAATGTACTACATTGGTATCCATGAGATTTTTTTTTAATAATGATAATAACAACAGAAGAAGGCCTTTAGAGCATTACTTAGTTCCCCTAAGACAGAGGTTTCCATTTGATGGTTCACGTATCCCTAAGGGGTTTCCAACAATGGCCCAAGGTATTCGTGCTAAAAATTCTTTAGTGACATCTTAAGTTGTAAATAATTGCAAAACATTACGAATAGTATATGAAATTACCCTAGGGGTCCACAACGCATTTTTAGTTATTGAAAAGAGTTCACAGAACAAAAAACATTGGGAACCATTGCTTTAAGGGGATTTATGAAAAGATATGAGCAAAAAGTGTACAAGATGAGAAAGTATAGTAGGATTTTAATCTATACTGATGAAATGATCATTTGTACCAATTAAATCACAGATCCATCAAATTAACAAAGAAAGAAACCTAATCACAAATTAAATTAATTTAGGAACTGCCAAAAATAGCCCAAGTTAGAATCATAGAATGATAGAGCTGGAAGGAACATTAGAAATCATCTTGTCTCAGCCTTTCATTTCACACTTGAGAAAACTGAGAGAAAAAAACTAAGAGAAGGGACATGACTTGTTAAAAGTAAATATCTAATTAATGTCAACTCTAAGACCAGAACTTAAGTCTTCTGACTTCCATTTCAGTGCTCTTTCTATTACAACATATCCTTGTTGAAAGAAAGAAACTTACCTCATTTTGGAAAGAATTTAAGTGAGATAGAAGATAATCCCCATGAACCTCAACAGTACAAACAGATCAATTATTTATATTGAAGAAACCAAGACTCTTTATTTAATTAGATACTAAGATGGTTTTTCACTCAGGCATAGAATGGAAACAATTCATTTTTTTCAGACCCTGAAGAAGAAATATAGGTTAGTTACATATTATTTTTACTAATAACCAAGCATGGTTAAAAATTTAATTCTTATGACTTCTGTCTCAAATTGAAATAACGCTATAAGAATTCATGTTTATCCTAACTCTGTCCTGACTTGCCAGGAAAAAAGACATAGGTATCAAGTTAACTAATTTCCATATGTAAGGAATAGAGAATGATTAATAATGATGATTATTTCTATCATGTTTAGATTTCATATTTACAGAAGACCAATCATGAGATAGAACATGAATAATTGTTTTTTGTGGACTGGCCATTAAAATTATATGTATATATGTAAACATAAGAAAAGAAAGGCAGATAAATGTAGTTCAAGTTTATGTAGTTTAATATTCCATCAAACACCTCTGAATTGGCTACATTTTTTTCACCAAATATGGAAAAGAGAATATAGCTAATGATGTTGAGTCTTGTAGACTTTGTGCACTGGGCTGGAGCTTTTTAAAAGTCAGGGTATCTTGGGGAAATAGAGCTGGATCTGAATTATTCAGAAAGTTATACTTAGATCAGATTGACTTTCTGTTCAATTCTGGGCCTAATTCATTGGCAACCTTCAGTGTCTGTCCCAATATTATGTACTATACTGAAAAGGAAGAAAGATCAAGACTCATATATTCACCCAGACATTTTTGTAAACTTGTCATGCTCTATGCTGTACTTATTTGTTTTGTTCAGATCTCCCTTGCTAATATCTAGTGTAATGCTGAAGAAAAAAAACTAACCCAATGCACCTGATTGGGAACATGTTCCCTCCCTAGAAAACCCACAGCCTTTGCCTGACTCAATGAGCTAACTTGGTTTGAAGATTGTCTTGGAGCCCACGCAGGCCATCCCAGGGACTTAGCACTCAAAATTCCCATGTAAACTTCTGGGGACTCCAAGGACATGGGTGACTCATCATTTGGGCTCACTGCCATGTCCACATGGCAGCCCAGTGCAAGGGAACTCAGTTAATTGACCTTGAGCCTAGGCCCCTGGATGCCTTTTCCATTTTTTGTGTTTATTCTTTCCTGATCTTAGGCTAACAAGTATCTCTCCTGAGATGACATGTCCAGAATTGAAGGTGACTTTGTGGATATGAGAGACCTGAGTTCCATCAGGTTGGAACCAGATGGTAGCAAGAGGAGTCCCTATCGCTCTTGTCATGACTACTTTAGCATACTTGGAGAGATGGGCCACCAAAAAAGAGGATTAGCCTGAGTCTGCATATTTTACCAGCAGAAATGTAGCAGACTTTTTTGGACAGAGTAGAGCCAAGGTAAAATGTAAAATGCCTAATTAACTTCCCGCCGAGTTGCTTTTCTGTTCTAATGAGGTTTAAGTCTCATCCTCCCAGAAGATTGTAACAGTAGTTATAATTGAATTTACTAAAATTTTTTGCACATGTCAAATACATGCTTATGAAAGTTCTGTGCTTAGTATTCCTTTTGTGTACAGGAAGTAAATAAATGTCTTATACCTGATCCATATTGTACATAGAGCATATTTTAACTTTCCTCATTTGGAAAAATGCTAGACATACGTGGAAGCCCAAGACTTAAGCCTAAACCTAAGCTTTCCACAATTAGTCCCCAGGTCACCAAGATGGGCATTTAATCAGTCAAGGAGTATAAGGAAATGAAGCCCAGCCACTTTTGTTAGTGCAGCTCCCTGCCAAGACTAACCCTAGAACAAACTACATTTGTTGGTTAAGAATAGAGGGGTTTCTTAGTGGAAAACGGAGTGGTAGAGTACCCCATACCCCTGGGCCAGAGAGCATTTTTTCAGAATTAGAAGGTAACAGGTAGTGGGAGGAGTGATGAAGAATTGGGGTAAATGGGAGTGCAAAGTCTGAAGGGACTATCACTTCCACCCTCCTCCTATCCATCATAGCCAAAAAGCCTAGTCACACTGTTCACTCATTTCTCCTGCACTCCCTAGCTCTGCCCTTAGGATGTTTTGTGTCTTGAGCTTTTCTTTGTGTGAGACAAAATGGGTCAAAATTAAGAATCTCAATTAATTTTCACACACTATTCAGTTGTTTCAGCCATGCCTAAATCTTCGAGATCCCATTTAGGGTTTTCTTGGCAGATATACTGGAGTGGTTTGCCATTTCCTTCTCCAGTTCATTTTACAGATGAAAAAACTGAGGCAAACAGGGTTAAGTGACTTTCTCAGGGTCACACAGCTAGTGGCTGAGACCAGATTTGACCTCAGGAAGATGAATCTTTCTGACTCTACTGCACCATCTAGCTGCCTTCTTCACGCAGTACTGTCAAATTCTTTTTGAAATCCCACTCCACACCCAAATCTCATAACTGCTTTTAAGGAGCAGCATAGGTCTGGAAAAAATGAAAACATCTTTTACTCCTTTTAACCCTTTAATCCTGACATCTGACCACCTGCCAAATCCCATCAATCTATTCATTCTATGGTTGAGATCTCTCTTTCATCCATCCCCCTCCTTGCCATTCGCCACAGATACTGCATCAGGCAAAGTCTTCCTTATCTCCCACCTGGGATATTCATTCATTTCAATGATTCTGCCATTGTTTACGAGATTTTTGAAAGAAATTTTAGAGTGAGTACATGAGCTACACAATGGAAATCAGTTGTATAACCTTAAAGCACTTGGGTAGACAGTGAATGATGAAGAAATTCTGTCATCTGATGACACTAGTTTATCAGAAATGTTCCTTTAATACTTCAATTTTCATGTCATATCAATCCTATTCATCAACAAAATACAATAGAACCTCAGTAGAACACTGCTGTCAGGAGGGCAAGAACTTCTTTTGTGAGTTGTGAGACAACCAAAGAGAAGCATTATATCACTATAATTTGAACTGAAAGATAACAGAATCTGTAGTTTATTGAGTTGCTTTCTAAGAAGATTTATTTTTTTCCTCTTCACCATGAACTAAATAACCAACAAACATTTCAGTATGGAAGAACAAGAAAGAATTGCATAAGAAAATGAATGTTTGGGGCAGCCAGGTAGCACAGCGAGTAAGAGCACCAGCCCCAGTGTCGGAATGACCTGGGAATCGAATCCGGGCTCAGATACTTAGCACCCACCAAGAAACACCTGGCTGTGTAACCTTGAGCAAGTTATTTAACCCCAATTGCATTAAAAAAGAAAGAAAATTAATGTTTATTTCGCTGGTGTTTTTTTTTTTCAAAGAAATATACATCTCCACTAGGTTGTAAGCTCCTTCAAGGTAGGGACTATATTTTTACCTCTTTTTGTATCCTATGTGTTTAGCACAATGCCTGGCATATAGCAGGTGCTTAATAAATGTTGAATGATTTATCTCTATATTAAATCTAACGATATTTAAGAAAATTGCTCTACTTGTTCCCTACAAATGAGATAACATATTAAAAGTGTTTGGAACATATTAGATGCTTAATAAATGCTTGTTCCTCTTCCTTCTCTTTTGTACATCCTTTTTTTGCCTATCACTACCTACTAACTTATCCACCAGCAAATATATAATGATAATGATGATGATAGCTAACACTTATATACTGCTATAAAGATTAAATCCTCAACAACAGCCCTGGAGATACGTGTATTATTATTTTCAAGAAGAGAAAACTGAGGCCAACAGATGTTAAGTGACTTGCCCATAGTCACACAGCTAATAAAGTTTCTGTGCCCAAGTTTGAACTCAGGCCTTCCTGGCTTCAGGTCAATTGCCATCTTGCCACTCCAAGCAAAATAAATCAATACAAAGGGGAAGCTTGAGAACGCATGTCAAAAAGTGGGCTGAATGCTTCATCATTGGTTTTCCAAAGTTATTGAGTTTTTCGGAGCGTGTGTCTTCCAAAGTCTTTTTCCTTCATGTTCTTTTTTAATTTATCACATGAACTGTTGTCTTTTGCTTACTGAATTCTGTGCCAGTTCACCCCCAAGCACACATCTTCCCATGCTTCTCTGAAAGCCATTCCTCAGGGAATAACCACATCATCATTTAGTTCAGTTCCCTGATTTTAAATACAAAGAAACTTCAAAATGAATAGAATCAAAAGGTGTAGATCTAACAACACAGGACCATACAAGTTGTGTAATGGGTAGGCAGGAAAATGAAACAATGTAAAACTCCAGCAAACTATGAGGCAACAATCCTAGGTGGCATTTCCCACTTTTAAACAACTGTGTGTGTGATAAAGTTTACTAAAGGGGATGCTAGGAAAAGAACACAAGAAAACCTACTAGCTTTTCTAGGCCAAGGAAGTGTTGGTGAATTATTGTTCTTTCAATCTCCTTCAATGCAAGTGCCTTCCCTCTTAGCTTATCTCCAGCGTTCCCTGTGTACATCTTGCCTATATATAGCTGCTTGCTTGTTGTCTCCGCATTAGTGTGTGAGTTCCTTGACTGCAGTTAGTATATTTTTTTCCTTTCTTTGTATCCTTGGCACTTAGCAGTGTTTGGCACATGGGAGGTACTTAAAATGACTTGGTTTATTTTTTGGCTTGGGATTCTAAATTATCTATTCCTCTTTGCCCCCACTTTCTCACCTCCTACTCACTTCTTGAGTCTTTGCAATCTGGCTTCTATCCCCATAACTCAAGTGAAAAAGTTCTCTCCAAAATCACCAATGATTTCATTAATGCCTGATTCTATGTTAGAGGCAGCCTTAACACCAGCACTCCCTTTGTTCAGATTCAATGTCAGGACAAAGTGAAGCACTAAAAATCATTGAACAATTAACAAAAAGAGGTTTACTTTACCCTAACAAAATAGGAATGTGCAAATGAAGATACACTTAGTTTCTCTGTTCACAGCTCCTCCTAGTCTCCATATGGAAATGTTTCTGGTCAACAGGGTAGGGTAGCAGGATGGGATGGTAACTCTTGGTCTTCAGAAATCCACCAGATCAGAGGTGCCCAAATTGCATGTGAGTGGGACTTTTTATGCCCTTATGTGAACAAAAAACTGAGTCCCAGAACCACTTTGTCTTAGGGAAAATGAATACCTGTTAAAGGAGGGAAGGAGGAAATGTGGGCCTAAATGCTAATACATATTCATTTTATCATAAAATAACTTTTTATAGTCCTCATCTTTCTTGATTTTTTGGTAGCATCTGACAGTAAACCAACTCGCCTTTTAAAATATTTTCTTCTTTCTGGGTGATTGCTATGCTGCTCTGTCATAAACCTGTTTCTACCCATTGGACCAATCCCTTTAAAGGTTCATCCCTATGACCCTCCCCTCATGCATAAGAATACCCCAGGGTTCTGTCTTAGGCCCTCACCTCTCCTCTCTATAAACTCTTTCTGTTGGTGACCTCAACAATTCGCACAGATTTAACTGTAATTTCTATGCAGATAGCTCCTATCTCTACATATCCAGTCTCTTTTTCTCTCCTGAGTTGCAGACTCATATCTCCAAGTGCCTACTAGACATCTCCACCTGGATGTACCAAAGACATCTCAAACTCAACATGCCCCTCCTCCCAAATTTGTTCTCCCTAAACTTACCCCTTCTCCTAACTTCCTTGTTTCTGTTGAGACTACTACCCATTCACCCAGTTCTAAAACCTAGGCTTCATCTTTAAGTCTTACTTGTCCCTTGCTCTTGCATCCAAGCAGTGGCTATGTATTATCAATTCTTCCTTCTCAGCATTTCTCACATCTATCTTCTTTTCTCTACTCAAACCACAACTACTCTAATCGTCTTCTTTCACATTGAATATTATAAAAGTTTCCTGATTGGTCTCCCAGTATTCATTCTTTCTCCCTCTACAATTCATCTTCCACATGCTTGCCAAAATCAATCAATTGACCAATCAATAAACATTAAGCACCTACTATGTGCCAGGCAAAAGTCAAACCATGTCACTATATTGCTAAAAAATTTTTTATTGATTCACCATTACCTTTAGGTTGAAATAGAAACTCATCTGTTTGGTATTTAAAGATCTTCACATGGTGGCTCCAACCTATCTTTCTAGGTTCACACATGATTCCTCCTTATACCTCGGGGGTTCTAGGCAGCCTGGCCTATTTGCTGTTTTCTGTGTAGGCTACCTGCCAGGCCTATATTCCTTTTCTTCATTACTTTTGGAACCTTTGACTCCCTGCTTACAAGATTCAACTCAAGGGCCAATTCCAATAGGTCTTTCCTGATTCTCCTGGTTATTAATGCTTCCCATAAATACATGCCTCTAAAGGCCTTCCCACCCCCCTCCCAAATTGACACTCCTGTGGCTCATTACCCTCATTTTGCAAATAAGAAAACTGGTTCTGAGATCTGGATTAGAATCTTAAGTTAACAACTGGAAGGCTTCTTAGAACTCTGCTAGCCCACCCCATCATTTCACAATGTAACAATGAAAGGGAACCATTTTATATCACTAAAATCTGAACTGAAGGATAACTGAATTTGTTGTTTGTCATTTTGTAATAAAGTTTTAATTTTTTCCTTTTTACTGTGAACTTAATCATCAACAAACATTTCAATATGCAAAGAATAAAAAAGTCTTGTATAAGAAACTGAACTTAATGCTACATTGGTTTTTAAAAATATATATCTTGGGGCAGCTAGGTGGTGTAACAAATAAAGCACTGGCCCTGGAGTCAGGAGGACCTGAGTTCAAATTCGGCATCAGACACTTAACGCACTTACTAGCCATGTGACTTTGGGCAAGTCACTTAACCCCACTGCCCTCCAAAAAAAAGCAAAAAAGCAAAAAAGAAATGTTCTTACCTAATAAAGAAATTACTTTAAAAATAAAATAAAAATATATATCTCCACATTAAATTTAACAAATAAGAAAAGTGCTCTATTTGTCCCCTTCAAGTAAAATATTTTTAAAGTTCATGGCACAGTACTTGGAATATATTAGGTGCTTAATATATGTTTTATTTTTCTTCCTCCTGATCCTCTTCTGTACATTCTTTTACTCTGTCATCACTCTATCCACTACATCACGGACTACCTTTCCTGATGTTGATAAGTCACTTAAGATCACACAGCTAGTTAGAAGTGACAAAGACTAAAATCCCAAACTCATAATACTCAGCCAAGTATTCTATCACTACCCAGTGCTCTCTTAGTGTTTAACTTTATACAATATACTCAACTGAAGTTGCCAGGATCATCACAGTCATGAATTAGAGGAAGATTTAAGTAGTAAACTATGAAAAGGATATCACAATTTCGTTTTTTAAAATTACATATGGGGCGAAGCCAAGATGGCAGAGTAGAAGCACAAACTTGGTGTGGGCTCCCATTACAATCACTTCCAATACATGTAAAAAATGACTCTAAACAAACTTTAGAGCTACAGAACCCACAAAGTGACAGAGAGAAACAAATCTCCCACAGAAGGAATGCTGGCAGGCAGACAGAAAGGGTCTATCACACCAAGTTGGGAGCTTAGCTCAGTCTGGTGTAAGCTGTGCAGTTCTGGCCCTAGGGCAGCCTCAACCAGCAGCCACCAAGGCAAACTTCAGGAAAGTGAATAATCAGTAGCCAGGGAGGGTTCCAGACTTCTCAACACATAAACACCAAAGACAAAGAAAAAGTCAATGCGGAACTCTGTTGGAACGGTGCCCTGTCTATAGGGGGGGACTGAAGAGCACAGTCTGGCCCCTACCCCCAGGTTGAGAAGCAGCAGAGGCCCCGTGGCTCCAGCAGCTGCAGCCTGGCTGCCTCAGGAGCTCCTGGCCTTCAGATCATAGGGGGACCAAGCAACCATTCAGAGAGTAATAGCTCTTGCTTTAACCTGCTTGGATCTGGATCACAGTCTTGGATGGTGGTCCTGGGGTATATGACCAGTGAGCCAGAGCTTGTGGAGGCTATAGACAGGGCACCCAACTAATAGCTCTGGCAGCTGTGAAAACCCCAGCTATTTGGGACATAGTACTCTCCATTATGGAAGCAGAGTTCTACTGTGGCAAAGAGCTCAAAAGTCAAGTAACTGGCTGGCAATACAGGCAAGCAGAGGAAGCACAAACAGACCATAGAATCCTTTTTGGGGGAAAAAAAAGGATCAAGGCATGGAGCATGAGGAAGACAGCTAAGTCAGAACTCCAGCATCAAAAGCCTCCAAGAAAAATACGAATTGGTTACAGGCCATGGAGGAGCTCAAGAAGGATTTTGAAAATCAAGTAAGATAAGTGGAGGAAAAATTGGGAAGAAATGAGGATGCAAGAAAACCATGTCAACAGCCTGCTAAAGGAGACCCAAAAATACACTGAAGAAAATAACACCTTAAAAAGTAAACTAACCCTTATGTCCTCTTTACCATTTTTCATTCCATCTGATACAATCCATCTTTATAACCTGACTAATGTATAATGTGAAAGTATTTACAGGTCCTATACTTGACTGTATGCTGCCATGAGGGAGAGGGGAGGAGGGGGACAAAATGTGAAACTCAAGAAATTGTGGAATTGAATCCTGTAAACGAAAAGGAAACAAAAAAATTAATTTAAATAAATAAATATTTTTTTAAAAAAGTAGACTAACCCAAAGGGAAAAAGAGGCACAAAAAAGCCAACGAGGAGGTGGAGTAGAAGCACGACCTTCCCCCGGCTCTGGCTTCCACCTTCCCCAATCCATGTAAAAAGGGGACTCTAAACAAACTTTGGAGCTGCAGAACCCACAAAATGACACAGAGAAGCTAACCTCCTGCTGAGGACAGCCTGGCAGGCCAGCAGGGTGCAGTGGCTCCTGGCCTGCAGAGTGTAGGGGGACCAAGCACCAGTCTGAGGGGTAATCGCTCTTGCTTTAACCTGCTTGGATCTGGATTGCAGTCTAGGGTGGAGGTCCTGGGGTGTGTGTCCAGCTTGCCAGGCGTGTGGAGACCTCAGAGAGGGCACCCATCTAATACCTCTGGCAGCTGAGAAAACCCCAGCGTTTGGGATGAAAGCTCCCCTGTCTGGTGGCAGAGTCCTACTGTGGCAAAAAGCCCAAAAGTCAAGCAATTGAGTGGCAAAATGAGCAGGCAAAGGAAACAAAGCAGACAGAAGATTCCAACATTACACTCCTATTTTGGGGATAAGAAGGAGCAAAGCATGGAACAGGAGGAAAACAGTGAAATCAGAACTCCTGCACCAAAAACATCAAAGGAAAATATGAGCCAGTTACAGGCCATAGAGGATCTTAAGAAGCAGATAAAGGAAGTGGAGGGAAAATTGGGAAGAGAAACGAGAACAATGCAAGAAAATTATGAAATGTAAGTCAACAGCCTGACTGAGGAAAATAATACCTTAAAAAACAGATTGACTCAAATGGCAAAGGAGGCTAAAAAAGGCAATGAGGAGAAGAATGCCTTAAAAAGCTGAATTTGCCAAATGGAAAAAGAATCTCAAAAGCTCACTGAGGAGAATCATTGCTTTAGAATTAGATTGGAGCAAATGGAAGCTAATGACTTTATGAGAAATCAAGATGCTGTTAAACAGATCCAAACAAATGAAAGAATAGAAGGCAATGTGAAATATCTCGTGGGAAAAACTACCGACCTGGAAATAGATCCAGGAGAGATAATTTTAAAATTGTTGGACTACCTGAAAGCCATGATCAAAGTAAGAACCTAGAAATCATCCTCCAGGAAGTTCTCAAAGAAAACTGCCCTGATGTTTTAGTACCAGAGGGCAAAAGAGAGGTTGAAAGAATCCACCGATCACCTCCTGAAAAAGATCCCAAAAAGAAAACTCTTAGGAATATTATAGCTAGGTTCTGGAATTCCCAGATTAAGGAGAGAATATATTATTATAATAGAATAATTAAGGAGAGAATAACAAATCAAATTACAAGCAGCCAGGAAGAAACAATTTGAATATTGTGGAAACACAATCAGGATAACCCAGGTTCTGGCAGCTTCTACACTGAGGGATCGAAGGGCTTGGAATATGATATTCCGGAGGGCAAAGGAGCTAGAATTAAAACCAAGAGTCACCTACCCAGCAAAACTGAGTATCATGTTTCAGGGGAAAATATGGTCATTCAGTGGAATAGAGGACTTTCAAGCATTCTTGCTGAAAAAAACAGAGTTGAATAGAAAATTTGACATTCAGATACAAGAAGCAAGAGAAGCATGAGAAGGTGAACAGGGAAAAGAAATCATAAGGAACTTATCAAAGTTGAACTATTAACCTTCCTACATGGAAAAACAATAATTGTAACTTATGAAACTTTTCTCAGTAGTTGAAACGATTAGAAATATATATATATATGAGGGTATATGGGCATGTGAATACATATGAGAATGTGTGTATATATGTTTACAGGTATACATAGATAGAGGGCACAGGACCAATTTAACAGGAAGGGATGATACTTAAAAGGTGAAATTAAGAGGTGAGAGGAATATAATGAGAGGAGATGGGGAGAGACAGATTGGGGTAAACTATCTCATACAGAAGAGGCAAGGGATAATGGTTACAATGGAGGGGAAGAATAAGAAGGCGAAAGGGAATGGGTCAACCTTATTCCCATTGAATCTGGCTTGAGGAGGGAGTGAAATACACAGTAAATAGGGTATCTCACCCTCCAGGAGAATAGGGGGGGAAGGGTATGAGAGGGGGGATGATGGAAGGGAGGGCAGGCTGGGGGAGGAGGGAAGTTGGAAGCACCCACTTTTGAAAAGGGATGGGATCAAAGAAGAGAAAAAAAGAGGAGGAGAAAAGAAACAAAAACACATCATAAACTTAAATATTGAAATGTAAATACAAAGTTAGAAAGGTAAAAAAGGCACGTCATATACATAACAGAACATAAGAGAGGATTCAAAATATGTAACAATAAATTTTCATTTCAAGGAAAAAAAAAGCCAATGAGGAGAAGGATGCCTCTAAAAGTTGAATTTGCCAGACAGAAAAGGAATGTCAAAAACTCACTGAAGAGAATAACACTGGAAACTAATGACTTTATGAGAAATCAAGATACCATAAAACAGATCCAAACAAATGAAAAAATACAAGGCAATGTGAAATATCTCATTGGAAAAACCACTGACCTGGAAAACAAATCCAGGAGAGATAATTTAAAAATTATTGAACTACCTGAAAGCCATGATCAAAAAAAGAGCCTAGACAGCATCTTTCAAGAAATTATCAAGGAAAATTTCCCTCTTATTCTAGAACCAGAGGGCAAAATAGAAATTGAAAGAATTCACCAATCACCTCTTGAAAAAGATCCCAAAAAGAAAATTCCTAGGAATATTATAGTCAAATTCCAGAGTCCCCAGGCCAAGGAGAAAATACTGCAAGCAGTCAGGAAGAAATACAATCAGGATAACCCAAGACCTAGAAGCTTCTACATTAATGGATTGAAGGGCTTGGAATATGATATTCAGGAGGTCAAAGAAGCTAGGACTAAAGCGAAGAATCACCTACCCAGCAAAACTGAGTGTAATGCTACAGGGAAAAATATGATCATTCAATGAACTAGAGGATTTTCAAGCATTCTTGATGAAAAAAAGCAGAGCTGAACAGAAAATTTGACTTTCAAATACAAAAAGCAAGAGAAGCATGAGAAGGTAAACAGGAAAAAGAAATCATAAGGAACTTATTAATGTTGAACTATTTACATTCCTACATGCAAAAAAATTGTAATTGTAACTCATAAGGCTTTTCTTAGTATGAGGATAGTTGAAGGGAATGTTAGGTATATATGTATATATAAATATATATATAATATATATAAATAGGTATCTATGTATACATACATATATGTATGCATAGGAGGATGTATGTATATGTAGATATGTGATTGTGGGCATATGTATGTTCATGTATACATAGAGGGCACAGGATGAGTTGAATATGAAGGGATGGTATCTAAAAAATAAAATTAAGAGGTGAGAAAGGAATTTATTGGGAGAAGGAGAAAGGGAGAAATAGATTAGGATAAATTATTTCATATAAAAGAGGCAAGAGAAAACTGTTACAATGGAAGGGAAGAGCAGGATGGTGAAAGGAAATGGGACAACCTGATTCTCATTGAATTTGGCTTAAAGAGGGAATAACATACCCACTCAATTGGGTATCTTACCCTACGGGAAAATAGGGGGGTAGGGGATATAAGAGGGAGGATGATTGAAGGGAGGGCAGATTGGGGGAGAGGGTAGTTAGAAGCAAACATTTTTGAAAAGGGATAGGGTCAAAGGAGAAAAAAGAATAAGTGGGAGGTGGGGTAGTATGGAGGGAAATATAGTTAGTCTTTCACAATATAACTACTATGGAAATGATTTGGGTAACTACACATATACAACCTATATTGAATTGCTTATCTTCCTAGTGGGGGTGGGTGAGGAGGGAAGAAGGGGAAAAATCTGGAACTCAAAGTTTTAAAAACAAATGTTTAAAAATTTGTTTTATACATGCAACTTGGAAATAAGATATACAGGTACTGGGGTATTAAAAATCCATCTTGCCCTACTAGAAAGTTAGGGGATGATGGGGGAGGATATAAGAGAGAACCAATTGGGGGAAGGGTTATTCAATAGGCTTGCTATTTTGGGGTGGGATTAAGGGGAAAATGGGGAGAAAAATATGGAACTCAAAATCTTATGGAAATAAATGTTGAAAACTAAAAATAAAAAAAAAATTTTAAATTTAAATTACATATAAATTCATGTTAAAATATATAACAGATGTGTATATGTAAGAGGCAGAGAGAGATAGTGATTTGAGACCTTACTTTATTCAGGAAGTCCTGAGTACAAGTCTTACTTCTAATTTTGTGACCCTAAAAAATCAGTTAACTTCTCCGTGTACCCAGGCAATTCTCTGAGACTATAAATTGTGAAGCGGGGGATGATCTGCATCAAAAGAGGAAGGCTCTTCACAAGTCTGGTATGAAAAAATGCATATCTGAATATAACCCCCACCAGAATGTGGGGGCTTCCTTTCATTCCCCAGATATCATAGGCATTTAATAAATGTTTGTGATTGGGATGGTTAGGTGGCACAGTGAATAGAATACCGGCCCTGGAATCAGGAGGACCTGAATTGAAATCTGGCCTCAGACACTTAATACTTACTAGCCATGTGACTTTGGGCAAGTCACTTAACCTCAACAGCCCTGCCTTCCCCCCTCCAAAAAGCAAAAAGCAAAAAACAAAAACAAACAAAAAAAATGTTTGTGATTAAAGGTTGAAAAATATACATCAATCATCAAATGTTTATTAAGCATTTACTAGATATTGGGCACAGTGATAACTGCTGGATATATAAATATGAATATAAAAATGATATGATTGACTTCCTCAAGGAGACTGCATGCAGCATGAGAGAGTAATGTGAGGAAAAATTAGTGAGAAGAGACTATCAAGGAAAAGAAGGTGATCAATAGTGTCTAAGTCTGTAGAAAAGTTGAGAAGGATGAGAATTGAGAAAAGGTCATTACATTTGGCAACTGAGATTACTTTGAAGAGAGAAGGTTCAATTGAACGATGAAGTCAGAAGCCAAACTATAGATCAGAAGAAAGGAGGAAGAAAGGAAGTGAAGGCACTGATCATTACCTATTCCCAGACAGTACATGTCTGAGGCAGGACTTGAGAGGTTTGGTGGTATATTGATTAGAGAGACAACCTGAGTCTTGTTGACTCCATACTATCTCTTTACAACCCATCTAGTTTTCCTCAAAAGTGGGTAACAATCACCTCAACTCCTGTAAGGTACCCAATGTACAATATAGGTACAAAATATGGGATAGCTTTTACTTGATCCCCATAGGGCTCACAAAAGTTAATGAACAGATGCAGAAACCAAAGGCATGTAGTCCATTGGACTGTCAGTGAAAATTAAGCAAATTTGGGAAAACTGAGTAAGACTTGACCTCCACGTGGGATCTACACTATCTGTGCAATTCATGGTAGTAATAGGGAAAGCTGGAAAAGTACCTCCTACGGCATGGCGATAGCTGATATTAATAAGTAATAATATTTATTTTAAAATATCACTAAAACTAATAAAAAGTTGTTTCATTCTACATTAGTTGGCAAAAAAATTCACTAGCAACTTGACACCTACATGTTTTCCACTTTGCCCCTCATATAATCATAAATTCAGAGCTGGAAAGATGTCAAGGGATCAAAGGACCTCAACACCTTGATTTTTAGAGATGAGGAAACTGAGGCCCTGAATCTGACTTCCTCAAGGTCACTGAAAGTAAGTTTGAAAATCTAGAATTAAAACTCAATTTCTCTGATTCTAAATTTTGTGTCTCTTACTTTCTGAAGTTTCTGTTTATTTCTCTTTAATATACCATAGTATTTACAATGTTATTTATACTCTCTTATATAACTGTTTTGATGAGCAACTAAAGGCATTTTTAAAAATTAATTCAATCTTAATAAGATCTTGGAATATATCTGCTCTAAAGTTATATAGAGAATTGGGGTAACCATCTCAGTCATTCAGGTTAAAATGCAAATCCAACTCTAATGCATAGTATAGGAGCCAAGATGGCAGAGTAGAATCACATTCATCTGAACTCTCCCAAAATCCCCTCTAAACAAATCTAAAATAATGACTTAAATCATTAAATCTGGAGCAGAACCAACAAAAGGTCAGATGAAATAATTGTCCAGCTCAAAGCAACTTAGGAGGTCAGCAGGAACAGTTTCTCATCTAGGTGGTGGTCAAGCCTAGAGCCAGCAAGACCTTGCAGCACAGAACTGGTAGTGGAGCCAGCAGTGGGCATTGGACAGAGTTGCATTGGCAACAGCAGCAGCTTTTAGAGCTCCCAGCCCACAGGTGGGGCACGTGGGGGTTTAGACAACTGGTGGGAAAGAGATTGCAAGGAGCCCTTTGCTGGCACTGGGTTCAGGACCCTGTTGCTTGCCCATACACAGTTCTAGCTGGCAGTCACAGGGGCAAAAGGACCCATAGCACTTGCAGCCGCAGGAGATTTAGGGTCCTGGTCATGGATCCAGTGAGGAGAGGAGTGCTTATAGTTGCTCGTGGGGTAGTATGGACCTTGATCTCAATTCTAACACAGAAGGGAGCACTATCAATTGTGGCTACAGGAAGGGCCAGGAAGAGTGATAGTACTGGTGGCTATAGGGGAATGAGGTCCTTTTCTGGGGGTAAAGACCAGAATACAGGCCAGGGAAGCATGACCACACTTCTCTCTATTATCATACCAACTTGGATGCACCAAAAACCTATAGACCCACAGAACTAGCTCTGAAAACAGCAGCAAGAAAGGTCTGAAGCTAGAGACAGTGCCCCCTCCACTCAGGAGGAGAGCCCAACTTTAACACAAAGTTAAAAGTCAAGGAATAGTTGGAAAATAAACAAGCAACAACAACAAAAAGAACCTGATCATACAAGTTACTATGATGACAGAGAAGATCAAGACACAAACCCAGAAAAAAAATGTCAAACAAGCAAAGCCTCAAAAAATATGAACTGGATACAAGATGAACATAAAAATGAAGTAAGAGATGGAGGAAAAATTGGGAAAAGAAATGAGAGTAATGTTAGAAAATTATGAAATACAGTCAACAGTTTGGTAAAAGAGGCACACATTCATACAAAATAAAATACTGAAGAAAATAACACCTTAAAAACCAGAATTGGCCAAATAGTAAAAGAGGCACAAAAATCCACTGAAGAGAACTCCTTAAATATCAGAATTTCAAATAACAAGACTCAAGAGAAGCATAAAAGGTAACCATGAAAGAGCATAACAAGACTCAAGAGAAGCATAAAAGGTAACCATGAAAGAGCTATGCTAAGGGATTCAATAAGGTTACACTATTTGTATTCCTCTCTAAGAAGATGATACCTATAACACCCAAGAACTTTATCATTATTAGGGCAGTGAGGAGTATACATAGACAGAGTTCGCTAGTGTGAACTGAAAATGGTAGGAGGATATCTACAAAAAATAAATTTAAGGGATGAGAAAGAAGAACGTACTGGGAGAAGAGTAATAGCTCTTTTTGTGGTAGCAAAGAACTGGAAGTTAAAGGGATGCCCACCAATTGGGGAATGGCTAAACAAATTGTGGTATATGATTATGATGGAATACTATTGGGTTATAAGAAATAACAATCATGATATTGTGAAAAAAGCCTGGGGAGGCTTACATGAACTGATGCAAAGTGAAGTGAGCAGAACCAGGATAACATTGTATGCAGTAACAGCAATATCATACAATGATCAACTGTGAATTTCTTAGCTATTCTCAGCAATTCAATGATCCAAAGTACTTACAATGAAAAATTCTGTCCACTTCCAGAGAAAATGATGACATCTAAAGGCAGATTGAAGCATACTTTTTACAACTTTATTCTTCTTGATTTTTTTGTCTGTTTTCTTTTGCAACATGGCTAATATGGAAGTATGTTTTGCATGACCACACATGCATAATTTATATTAAATTGCTTGCCTTCTCAAGGAGGGAGTAAAGGGAGGAGAGGGAGAGAATTTTTCAAAATTAAAAAAAAAAACAAATGTTAAAAATTTTTATTTACATATTATTGAGAAAAAAATTTAAAAATTTTAAAAACCAACTTTAAAGGACAGTATATCAGGCTCCAGCCCTGCTATTACAGTTGGGAATGAGGAGGAGTCATCAACAGGTACTGTACTAAGCTGAGGACACAAGAGAGGTAAAAAAATGGTCCCTGCTTCTCAACAAGTTGGCCCTAAGCCCTAAGATTAAGGTGAATTGTAAAAGTCTTCTTGCAGAAGATGGGACTTTAGCTGAGACTTGAAGGAAATCAGAAGCTAGGAGACAGAGAAGAAAAGGGAGAGAATAACAGGCATGGCATATAGAGCCAGTCAACATGCCCGGAGTCAGGAAGTTAGTTCAGCCAGCTGGTGTTAAAGAGATGGCAGAACCATGTAATCAGTCTGTAACTAACCCACCAAATCAAAGTCAATGTCCCCACTACTGTATACATACACATACACACACACACCCCTTATACTTCATATTTTGAGAATTTTTCCCCTTTTAATGACTTCCCTTTCCTTATAAGCTTCCATTCATGTTCAATTCACCTGATAGCATCTGTAAAAAAAATAAATTGAGATTGAGGGTAGCAAATTTCACAGCACCCTCTCCTCATTGCCCTAGGGTTATCCCTTCTTGAAGTCACTTTTGCCTGAAATATTCAGATAACTGAAGCTAAAATTCAGAGATTGTTATTGTTATTTTTTTATTGGAGTGTGTAATGGGAATGCAAATTTGGAAGATCTTCCCTGCCCCTAGGCTAAAGTGCACCTGAAGCCTGGGGTGGGAGGCTTGTTTTTCAGTAGATACTTTTTGATTGGCCAGTGGGTCAATAAGGTTGTTACATTCTCTGAGCCAGGAGAAGGCTATATAAGCCCTGATGTGAGGCTTTGTTTTGGGGGCTCACTTTGAGAAGTGTTCTGTGATTTGATCTGTATTCTGGG
>NW_027186523.1:16031542-16033918 GCF_028583685.1 Petaurus breviceps papuanus
TGGTGGCAGCAAACCCTGAGGACGCTAGGGGTGCTTGCTGCTACAAAATGGTGTCACGAACAGGATCTGCAGAGTAAAAGGAAAGTATGGGGACTGGGATAACTGTTTGTTTCCCAGTTGTGGTAGCTGTGTTTCTGTGGAGCCGTGGAGCAGGAGAGAAGAACGGCCTGCATGCAGACTTCGCTGAGCTGAGAGCAGGAATGGTGAGCTGCCTGCATCGGGACCTGGGCAGAAGCCAGGAGCGGCTGCCGCCTGCGGGAGGAGAAGGAACCCAGGAGTTCGGAATTCAGCCACAGGAAAAGATAAGAACTGAGCAGCAAAGCAGGGGCACTGAATGTGTTTCCTTGCTGCATCCCACAGTTTGGGACCCAGGGGGAGGATGGACTTGTGACTATAGTGGGTGGGCTGAAGTGCCGTGAACCCCCAAGGACCCCACCTTGTTGGTTTTGTTGCCCAGCCCCCTCTCTGTGCTTGGAGGCAGGGGCTGGAGCTGTGTGAGGGGAAGGATACCCCTCCACCCTCCCCCAGAGAACTTTATTTGAACTCTTGTTTTGAATTGAGGTAATAATGCTATGTACTTTGTGTTTGTTTAAGGCACAGTGGCCACTTTGGTAACTTTAGTTCTGTACCTTGAAAATGTGACCTAATAGATGTTTAGTGCTAATTTCAAAAGTAAATTGACTATGCTATGGGCATGAAAGGTCTTGGGGCTGAATGTAATGGGAATGCAAATTTGGAAGATCTTCCCTGACCCTAGGCTAAAGTGCACCTGGAGCCTGGGGTAGGAGGCTTGTTTTTCAGTAGATACTTTTTGATTGTCCAGTGGGTCCAAAAGGTTGTTACATTCTCTGAGCCAGGAGAAGGCTATATAAGCCCTGATGTGAGGCTTTGTTTCGGGGGCTCACTTTGAGAAGTGTTCTGTGATTTGATCTGTATTCTGGGAAGCCGTTGTCCATAGCTCCCCCGGCTTTGAAAAACCCAGATATTGAAACCCAGATGTTGACTGGGTATGGATGTAATGGTTGGACAGTTTGAAAGCTGTCCACTTGATCTGTTTCTGTCTTGATAATTCTGTCTGTGTACTTTGAAGTTCAGGGTGCTGACCTTTTCCCCTGAACAAGGTAAACGATATATGTTTGACTGACTAAAGTAAGCTTGTTAACCCATTTTGAGTTGCT
Organism: Petaurus breviceps papuanus; assembly: GCF_028583685.1. Taxonomy (NCBI): domain Eukaryota; kingdom Metazoa; phylum Chordata; class Mammalia; order Diprotodontia; family Petauridae; genus Petaurus; species Petaurus breviceps. The sequence goes on from NW_027186523.1 coordinate 16,032,721, forward strand.
TTCCTTTATCAAAGCAGATCCAAGAACCTGTGGTGGCAGCAAACCCTGAGGACGCTTGGGGTGCTTGCTGCTACAGAGTGTTGTTTTCTTAGTCTCAGAAATTACACTAGCTCTGCATTGTAGTAAAAATGAAACTTATAGTTGAAGTTTCCTGCTCCCAACTGAGCCTCTGACTCTGTAGACTTTGGCACTACAACTGCCTGTCTTCTCGCCCTGGTACTTTCCTACATGCCTGGGGCCTTCTAGCCCTGGCATATCCTTTGCTATGCTGGTCCCTTTCTACTGTTGTTGAAAGTTCCATCTAGAGGCCTTCATTCTGGAAAAAGGCTTAAGGCCCTAGGCCTTGTTTCATTCCCCTCCTGGCTGTGCTGCTAACTCTTAGGTCTTTAGCACTAGATCCAGGCTCCAGTACTTCTCTCTACCTTCACCCCCTTTTCAACTTTCTCTTGCAGTTGTTTTTCCCCTTATTAGAATGTAGGTTCCTTCTGGGCAGGAACTGTCCTTTTTGCATGTATCTGTACCCTCAAGGGTTAGCTAGGGTGCTGGCACATGAGTTTATTAAATGATTTTTGCCTTGCTGCCTTGCCTTTCCTGGGCTCTCTTGTTTAGGAACTTTATCTTTACCCCTCACCAGTATAAACATCAGGTGTCTGGCAATGGCTTTATGGTTTGCCAGATTCACTTTAATTCACGGCAAGGTAGGTAACTAAATCGTCCAACTGACAGACTCGCTAGGAGATCCAGTGATCCGCTTACTCTTAATAAAATGTTAGAGATGGTACCAGGACTTGGGATTACTCTGAGACACTGCACTCCCAAGTGAGGAAATTGCTTCTACCAAAGAAGAGCTGGGCCTTTTGTGCCGGGGTTATGCTAAGTGCTAGGGATACAAAAGGGGCAAAACACTAGTCTTCAGAGTTGTTCAGAGCACTGAGAGGTTAAGCTGCTCGCTGGCCCAGAATCACAAAGCCAGCATGCAAGAGAGGTCTTCTGGGACTCAAGGACCGCTCTCTAGAGATCATTGGGCTGTTTGGTTCTAAAACCCCGATCTTACATACCTACACACGGCCAATAAGGGAATTTTTGACCATGGTTATCTATTACTAGATTCTTGTTCTGCTGGGGAGAGGGTGTGCGTAGGAAAGAAATGGCGGGAAGGTTAAAAAAAATAAATGCTTGATAAAATGTGTGTGTGTGT
>NW_027186523.1:16034018-16112927 GCF_028583685.1 Petaurus breviceps papuanus
AGAACAACAATACCAGACTACTACGAGCAAAATTCCGTGGAAAGGAGAAAGACTGTTTTAAGCTTCCTGTAGAGAGACGTTACATAGTAGCTATTACTAATGAAGTCAGAAAATCACGGAAGGAGGACCCCAAACAGGAGTCACGTACGTATGTACGTACGTACGTATGTGTATGCGTGCAGATTTGCGTGAACACGGTCACTTTTGTAGACCTCCTTGGGCGGTCTACAAGGGTTTCTAGCTTTTGGGTGCCCTCTGGTTCATGCCCTGCAGGAGCTAGGTCGTTCTGCGGCACGCAGCGACTCCCGCTGGCTCTTCTGGCCAGGCGCAGGGACCCTCGTTCAGGCCTGGGGGGAACGGAGGAATCCCCAGGGATTCAGGAAATCGAGAAGGATTAGGCAGAAGGGGGAGGGAGGAGGGAAATGACGCACAGAGAGGAGGCGTGGCCAGCCAGCGCGGAGCGGTGGAGGGGGCGGGACCTCCAGAATCTCCGCCCTCTCCTCTTACCCCACACTCCTGCGGCGCCTCCGCTCCGCGCAGCTGCCAGGGAGGCCATGGGTGCCAAAGGGCGAAAGTCCAAGAGGAGTGTGGAACACGAGAGGGAAGACGCGAGGGTGGGAAGAGCCGGGGAAATTCCCGGGGCGGGGCGGGGGCGGGCTCCGGCCGGTCAGATGAGCGGCTCGGGGCGGGGCTAGGGGCTTGACAACAAACGCGCTCCGCCGGCTCACCGGGTCTTCCCCATCTCGCTCGCCAGCCGGTCGGCCCGGTGGGCGGTGTTTGTGGTCGGCCCCCACCTCCTGGCCTCCTGGGATGTAGCCGAAGAAGCAGTGACCCGGCCGATCAGCAAGACTGGCAGCGACCGCGCCGGTAAGCTGGGAGAGGGGCAGGGCCACCCGTCCACGCCCGAAAGGAGGACCCGGCAGGGGCTGTCGCCGTCCGGGCGCTGAGGCTGCTGAGGTCTCCGGAGGGGCGAGGGGAGCCAAGGGGTGCCAAGGGGTTGCAGGAAGAGCGCGGGACTTGCTGTCTTTGGTCTAGGGTTCAGAGGCCTCGTCCGCCGCTTCCTACGGCGTGACCTTGGCCTTGTCATTTCTTCTGCCGGGGCTCAGGGTCCTCCAGTGTACCGGGAAGGGTGACTCTAGGTGACAGGTGCGCTCAGATTCCCGTTGATTTCAGGAAATCGGAAGCCCGGGTGGCCGAGGGGTGGGGGCTGTGCAGCGGGGCGGGGCAGGTGCCTGCTCGCCGAGGGAGGCCCCTCCCGGAGCCGGAGACTCGCGGCCCCCGCCCGCCCCCCTCGAGGTTCCCTGAACGCCCGAGCCGGGCCGTGTCTGGCGAGGAGAGGGGCTCCTGCGCCCGCGCTCCGTGGTCGGGGACGGACTGGCCACTCGGTGCCGGGGACCAGTCCCGGCGGGCCAGGCCGTGGAAGGGGACGAGGGCCCTGCCCGAGATCGTACTGGTGGCCGCCGTGGCAGCCCCACAGGGCTGTGCCCACTGACGGGGACGCTTTGGCCAGACCCGAGAAACGATGCTTGCCGTGGAAGCCCCTTCGGGTAAAGACGTGTCCCCGGGAGAGGGATCCCGCTCCTGTGGACAAGGGACCCAGCAATGGGATCTGACTGCTTGGAAAGGGAGAGGGAAAGTAAAACCGCCTGACCTGAGGAGGGGAGTCCAAGGGAACCGTCACCGAGGTTCTGCAGGGTGGATGCAGGGGGAAGGGCATTCATTCCACCCAAAGTTTAAGGAGCCGTCTTCTGGGGTACTCTCTACCGGCTATCTGTAAAGTGGGGTCCATAGAACCTGCCTTACTAAAAATATCATCAGGATCGGAGTAATAAGATTTTGAAATGTAAAGTGCTGCTGATTTTTGGCGAATAAAAGGCCACCTTTCAGAGCCAGAGACCCCGGGGTTGAGAGTGAGGAGAAAATCTAAAATTTGAAAGCTGTGCCTATCTGCAAGTCACTGTCCAGTTTGGATTGTACTAGAAAGTTCTTACTGGGATGGTCAAGACCAGATTACTGTCCTGAGCCTGAATAAACAAATGAACTTTGAAAAAAATGTGCAGCTCAGAAAACAATAATGGTATTCATTTCTCTTGTGAAGAGGCTTTGGTGTTTCTCTGCTACCACTTTTGGTAAAAGCAAAATAAAAGAATTTCCTTTCCAGGCCATAAGTTTAAAAAAATTTATCATCAACTAAATGAACCCAATGAAATACAAAAATGAACAACTCAGGCATTTATTAATGTGCTAGGCACTGTGTTATGTGCTGGGAATACCAAGGACAAAAATTGAAAGGAGAGCTTATTTCTATCCAAGGAGACAACCTGCACATGCATATATTTTCTCTGTGTGTGTGTGTGTGGGGGGGGGCATATTTTTGCCAGACGTAAAAAGTAAAAGGGCTCCTCTGGAACCCTTTGAGAATAAAGGAATACCTCATGTCACTTACAGACTATCTGTCTATCTTCCTATTAATTTATTTTTCCATCTCTATCTCTCTGAGTGTATATAGATTATATACATACATGTATGTATACACGTAAACACACAAGATATCCCAAAAGTCTTAGTAGCTTAAGCTTTAATAGTTTAGAACCTGCACTAAGCTTTTGGAACGCCTAATAATGTGATATATTTTGCATATATTATGCAAGTTAAATATAAATTAATGGGAGGCAGGGGGAGGAGGAAAGATAGCAGTGAAACTAATGCCTGCCATAGAACTTTAGTGAAACGATGGAAAGGCCTTGTGTAGGAGGCAGCACATGGTAAGATGGAAAAACAGTTTATTTTGGAGTCAGAGAACCCTAGTTGGAATCCTGGTTGTTATTTACAGTCACCCATGTGATCTTGGGCAAGCCTCTTAACCTCTTTAGACCTCAGTTTCCAAATCTATAAAAGGATAGAATTAAATTAAATAATCTCTAAATTCTCTTCTAGCTCTAAATCTGTGATCACTAGAGATGGCACCTAAGCTGAGATTTGAAAGAAATTATTCTGAGGCAAAGGAGAGGAATTAGTACATTCCAGGGATGGAGGTCAACCTGTACAGAAGTCTTAAAATGGGAAATGGAAAATCCTGGCTGAGGAAGAGCAAGAAAGGCAGTTTAGCAGGACCACAGAGTTTGTAAAAGGAAGTAATATATACATATATATAAATGTGTGTGTGCATATATATACATACATATATATGCCTGGAAAGGTAGGTTGAGTCTAGAGAAAGTTATAGTTGGTTCTAGAGGTAATACAGAGTCATCAAAGTTTCCTGAGCAAATAACATTTTTCTTTCTGAGCAGAGGAGGGACATAGTGTTCTATGCTGGGTCTGACTCCAGCCAGTCCCCTGATAGTTTTAAGTTCAGTAGTGGAACAAAATGAACACTTGCAGGGTCATTCAGCAATTAACACAAGACTTACTGAGCACTACTCTCTTGTCTAAGTTGCCCATTGTGGTTAGCCAAGCATTAGAGAGCTCTTAAGAGCTTTTTCCTGGCTGCTTTGTACTCAAATGATGTTGTCTTGACCCAACCAGGCATCCAGGATGGTCCCGGTATCTTTTAAGGAAAAGTGAAATTACATGGAGGCAGGGATTAGTGTGAAAGTTGAAAAGTGGAATGGAAAAAGGAGAAATTTGAGGCAGAGAGGAAAATGAGGAGGCTGTTTCAGTTGTCCAGCCAGGATGTGATAAAGACTGAAGTAGAGTATGGGCCACCTGAGTAGAAAGAAGGAGATGGATGTGAGAGATGTGATGATAGAATAGACAAGACTTGGCCACTGATTTATTGGGTATGTTCAAGACATTCTCTTAGATTCTGTGGACAAAAAGAAGAACAAAGCACTTTGATTTTGCCCTCAGGGAGCTCGCTTTTTAATGGGAATAGCATCTCTTCAGATAGCTTATTACCAAGTAATTTCCCTACCACCCAAAAAAACCCTTCTGACTTGTGGCCTTAAGCACCCGATAGGTTCTTTAAAAATGAATAAAGTAATATTATGAATTTCTTCTTACATCCCGGTGGAAATAAGAATACATATATTTGACTTTTTTTAAAAAATCTGTGAATGTTTACCATGTAGTAGCCAGAAGAAAAACTGATAATGATAGTCTTGATTTCTCTTTAATAATAGCCCCTTAATTGGCATCCCTGGCTCCAGCTTGCCCCATTCCAACCCATCTTCTACCCAAGTGGTATTCCTAAAACCTAGGTGTGACTGGGTAGCTGCTTGGCTCAGAGATCTCCAGAGGTTCCTTACTGGCTCTAGAATGAAATACAAACTTTTGTTATTTCCCAATCAGGATCTAACCTGCTTTTCCACACTTGTTCCATATTACTTTGGGAGAACTGCATCCCAGTCAAACTGAGCTGTTTGCTTTTACACATGATATTCTATCTCCTACCTCCACAACTTTGTTCCTTTATGCCCAGCATACCCTATCTCACCTCACTCTCTTAGAATCTCTGGCTTCCTTCAATTCTCAGCTCCAGGGCCATCTTTTGAATCAGGCCTGTGACCCCTTAGGTAGTACTTCTCCCATAAATTTGTTTTTACTGAGTATACATTTTTGCTTTTTTGGGGGGGAAGGGGGAAAAGCAGGGCAATTGCAGTTAAGTGACTTGCCCAAGGTCACACAGCTAGTAAGTGTTAAGTGTCTGAGGTCAATTTGAACTCAGGTCCTTCGGACTCCAGGGCTGGTGCTGTATGCACTGCGACACCTAGCTGCCCCTGAGTATACATTTTTTATTCACTTATGTGTATCTTTCCCTTCTCCCCAACAGGATGTAGACCCCTTGATCAGGACTGTTTCATTATTGTGTTTGTATACTCTGGCACAGTGCCTGCCATATAGTAGCAGATGCTTAATAAATTCTTTTAAGAACCTCAAAGTAACTGACAAAATGCTAATTAAGCTTCTGCATGGGTTACCAAAGAGATAATGTGGCACTGGCTAGAAAATTTGCCCCAGAGCCTGGAAGATATTAGTTAAAGTCTTCCTTATGTCAATTAACCTCTCAGTAACCCTGAACCAGTGTCAAACTCATAGCCTACAAAACTCCCAATTAAAATGTAATGGGGAGGGGCAGGTAGGGCCCTGAAGTCAGGAGGACCTGAGTTCAAATATGGCCTCTGACCTGACACTTGACACTTTACTAGCTGTGTGACCCTGGGCAGATTGCTTAACCCCAAGTGCCTGACAAAAAAAAAAAATAATAATAAAATAAATAAATAAATAAAAATAGATAAAATGTAATTGGGAGATGTTATATATAATACACACACACACACACATATAGTAGAACATAGAGAATGCTCATTTGTGGTTTTCTAGGTCAATATGTGACCTCAAGGAGCTTATTTCCAGTAGAGTTTGATACCACTGATCTAAACAGTTTTCTAAGACTAAGTGACAGAAAGGGAGCTGACTGACATTGGTAGAGGAGATTTTTCATCCAAGGAGTTCCTAGTCTAGGCCCTGTCCCTATCCTGATGCTTTAATACATTGGTTAGCCATTTGTTATATGCACCTACCATAGGAAAAATAAGAGACCAGATCAAAATGGATTAGAGGACTGATCTTAAAGTCAGGAAGACCTAGATTTAAGTCCAGCCTCGGACAGGTTTGCTGTATGACCATAGGCAAGTCACTTAAACTTTGAGGCAGCTCTCTAAAACTGTTAAATTACAGACAAGGATTTGCATGAGCAGAAGGAGTTTCTACATATTAGAGTTCTCTACTGAGATGAATTCACAGATTTATACCTAAATAAAAATAAATGGTCCCTCTCCTAAATGAAGATGACTACTTGACCTCCTGACTTGCCTTGAGCTGTTTTTCTGAGAGTGCAAATGGAGTCAGTTAAATTTAACAAACATTTAAATATCTACTGTGTTCTTTAACATTGTCCCCTCTATGACCAAGGTCCTGCAATTTGTAATATGATGACTAGGCCTAAAGATGCTTTTTGATTATGGATTTAGCATCTAAAAAGGTTTTTTATTATAATCACTTAGTTTAAACGTAATATCTATGTTTTATTGTGTTTTTATTTTGTTAAATATTTCCCAATTATATTTTAATCTGGTTCCATGGGCTCTAAGGGGGTATTGTGGCCCCATGCAGCTTCAGGTGTTTGACACTTACGTTTTAGAGGAGGAAAATAGGAATAGAATGTAGAAGTCATAGAAAATGAGATTTCATCTCAGTATGAAGATCTTGTTGACGGGTAGAATTGTCCAGCAGTGGAGCCACAGTATCTGCTTCAAGAGGCAGTGAGCTCATCATCACCAGAGGTATTTAAGCACAACCTAGATGACAATTTCTCAGGATACTATAGAAGGTAGTTTTGGGTTAAGTAGGAATTTTAACTCTGAACTTTAAAAACTTTAAATGTTTTGTTTGAATACCTCTAGAAGTTTTTCCCACTGGGTAGCTCTAATTGACTTCATGTTGGTAAAATCTTACAAAATTGTGTACTTGAATAAATTAATCTTTAAATGCAATTATGCTGAAGACTGTTAAGTTAAAGTTGAATTAGTAACAAATTAGGCCACTGTCCTATTGTAGTGGAAAAAGTGTTATGTGAACTTGAAGGCAAGAAACCGAAGTTCATTTATGGGCATTGACACCTCTCTGACCTCTGGGAAGTCACTTCTCTCTGTGCCTCAGTTTCCTCATCCATGAAATGGGAATAATATTTTACTACCTACCTCAAAGAGTTGTAGGGAAAATAACTTTATAAACCTTAAAACATTATATAAATATGAACTGTTGCTATTAGAGCTATAGATGAATTGGTACTCTTGGTATTCTTGTCTGTAAACTTTTAAAATGTAAGGATTTAGTCTTATCATCCATTGCCCTAATGAAAGCAGTCCTTGAGACATTTGCCAAGTATTCAAATTTTAAGTTCTCTATTAGCTAGTATTCTACTAACCGACACTACCATATTGCTAGAAATTGGTAGTGGGTACTTGTTATGATGAACTTGAAATATTGCAAAAACCTGAAAGACCTTGTTTTATCAGTATAATGGTACTAAGTATTCAGATTCTTTGAAAATTAGTTTGTAAATGACTATCCCTTCCTTGTCTTTAAGATGAGGGAACTGGTCTAAATCTGGGGTTTTTAACCTGGGGTGCATGAACTTGTTTAAATATGTTAATAGATGTATTCTTTTAAGTGGTTTTCTTTGTAATCCTCTGTATTTTAGTTTATTCGTTTTAAAAACATTCTTCTGAGAAGGATCCATAAGCTCCATCAGAGGCCCAAGGGCCCAGGTCACAAAAAAGGTTTGAGGTGCTGGACTAGGTGGTGATTTTTAAGATCCTTTTCAGCTCTAAATCCTGCTAACTATGAATTAACATTCCACTAACCAAAATATTTGATTATGTAAAACCCTTGAGTTCCATTAAGAAGATTACTGTGTTCCTATTAGAGAAATAAAGCAAAGGGCCAGGGAACTGTAGTGGATCACAGTAGATAGGACACACTCAAGTTCAGCACCTGTCTCCTCGACAGCTGTGTAATCCCAGGAAAGTCCCTTTTTAACCTCTGTGATCTGTTTCCTCATTGGTAACATGATAATAATACTTGCCTCCAAAGGTTTTTCTAAGTATCTAGTGAGGTAATATATGTGAAATATTTTGCAAATATTAAAGCACTATAAATATTACTTCTCTTAGGAATGCCTGTCATAGAACTTTAATGCTAAAATGAACATCTCGTCTAGTCCAACCCCTTTATTTTACAGATGAGGCATCTGAGGCCCCAGATTACTTTACATGATCATAGGAAATTAGCCAGTGGTAGAGCTAAGACCCAAAATTGGTTCCCCAGTTTTCTAACTCACCAGCCAGTGTACTTTTCATAAAGCCATGTTGTGTCCCTAAATATAACTACTATGTCTTATTTTGGCTAAACTTGAGCAACCTAGAATAAAGCACAGACTTGTAAAAAGAATTTAAGCACTAACCTAGTTGTACCTAGAAAGACTATGTACAGATAGGAAGATTGAGCAAAATCAGGAGTGATGGGAAGGTTTTTTTCCTCATTTTTTCTGGGATAGTAGGGATTGGAAGCTCTTGAAGGGAGGGGAGGATTGATTTTCCACAAGCAGAGTTTTAGTCAGTAAGCCAGTCTCCAAGGAAGAAGAATCTTAGAAAACACTGCCTCTCTACTGCTTTCTTCAGACTTGGAATTAGACTTCCATTTGTTTTCACCCTGTCATCCCAGAACCTTTCCTACTCTTTTGCTTTCAAAGTTGTTTGCTTGGCTTTCATGAATGTTAAAACCTTCTCCAGAGCCACTGTTCCTGAATATCTTGAACTCTTCAGCCTTTTGACACTGAAAGGGGTAGGACATGGAAGTAATTAGGATGCAGCTAAAGAAGTAGATGAGTGACATCTTTGAAAGGGGGTGGGTGGCATGGGGCTCCGGAGTACTAAGTTCAAAGTATAGTTAATTGTCCACAATAATCCAGGAGATTTAAGCATCCACATATTACCAAATTTTAAATTTGTAATTATTTTCCACTTAGCTGTTTGCCTGCTTTATCAATAGTTGCTCACCCTTGTTCCCCAAAATAAACTAAAATAATCTGTTTGTTTGGTTGTTTTTTTTTTTTTTTTTTTTAAAGAGGGAGAAACCTGGAGACTGAGCAAATGGTTTATAGAAAGGCAAGGAATGTTTCCTGGAGGAAGTTGCATCTGAGTTGGGTCTCAGTAGAAGAAAACTTTAATGAAAAGATATGTTTATTATTTCTAGTCTAAGATGCAGAAACGAGTTATAGATAGTTTATATTATTTGCTCCACAATTTACTATTAAGACTTGTGGATATCCTACAAGAGAATCTAATTTGAAAACAATTGTTTGGGTTTTTTTTTTTTAATCCAGAGAATAGGAGAGGCTGGTAAATAAAGCTGGGTAAAACTCCAATACATTCATTCAGCCACTTTGATAAGTCTACAGAATATCTAAACAATACATGTATAAAACTTTCAAGTTAGTGAAATTCCATTGAGACTTCTGTGTTTTGTCGTTGAGAAAGTTTTTCAACTTTTAAATCTGTTTTTCTCCCTATTTTGTAACTTGTTGAAGGCTTAGGCATGCAATGTTATCTTAACAGAAGGAAAACATAATTTCAACCAAACAAGCTAAAATATCACAAGAAGGTGTAAGATGGGAGCATATAAATTTATGGATCTGGATGGTAAAATTTGGTTTGGTGATGTTTGCTAAGACCCAGATATGAGCATTTAAAATTGTATGATGTTGGAAACTACTGATACTGATTCAGTATTTGTGGTTTCTCATATTTGAAAATATTTCATATTTCTCATATTTGCTACTACCTCTTGTTTCCTAAAGCTGTTTCTACACTCGTAGTTCCTGTTTCTTTTCCTGCCCTACTTTGCCCCAATGTACAAAGTACGGAACTTCATTTAACTTGTTAAAAGGAAGATTAACAAACTTTTAAAGACCATTAGCATGTAAACATGGCTTTCTCTCTGATCTCAGAAGTGAAAATGCCTTGAAAAAAGGAGAGTTTTGGAAGAAAAAAATAACTACACTCTAAAGCATTTTATGTTAGGAAATAAATATTGAGATTTTTCTGTATTTGCAGGGAGTTTTAGAATTTAGCCCTTGAATATGGGAAGAACCTGGATTTTTGTAATGTGATTGTCTTATAGGAGCTGCTACAATGTCCCGACAACCAGTGAGTGACACAACTGAAAATGGGGATTGTCCCAAGGGAAGCACAGGAAATGGACCTCAGAATTTGGCTCATCCAGACCTGGATACATTCACTCCAGAGGAGATGCTGAAACAGATGAAGGAGCTCCTGATTGAGAACCACCAATTAAAAGGTGAAAGATAATTGGCCTCTAAATTTATCTTTATTTCTCATGTTTCCCTGTGCCTTTGTGAACTATAATCTCACTGTAAGGACCTAGGAGTTGGATTTTCTTATAGTCCACTTTCTCTCTGTTTTCCTGGGGAGAAATGTCTGTAGAATTTGACTTTTGATGAGGCTGGACCTCTCTCTGTCATTTAGCATTTGCACATAGGTTGGAATTAAGAGTGTTCATCTGTAGCACATTTAAAAAAAATTTTTTTTAAGCAATTGGGGTTAAGTAACTTGCTCAAGGTTATACGGCCAGGTGTTTCTGGGTGGGTGCTAAATGTCTGAGCCCAGATTCTATCCCCAGGTCATCCCGACACTGGGGCCGGTGCTCTTACTCGCTGTGCTACCTGGCCGCCCCATTTAAAAAAATTTTTAAAGCAAAAGACATTCTAAATAAATGCCATTTTTTTTTTTAAGAAAAAAAGGTCTGTATTATCTCTATTCAAAAAAGGTTCAGGGATCCAGTCTAGGACCCCTGAACCATTTCTTAATCTGCTATAGAATATCTCATATTCATAGTGGGGCTCTATCATTTAGTGTTCCTGAAGCTCTGAAGACTGAAATAGGTCTGTTCCACCCTTTTTTTTAACCAGGTCATTAAGCCTTTTTCTTGCTGTCCCTTGAGTCTAAATTGAGCTTTTATATCCAAGTAACAGAGTTATCTATGGAGAAATTTAATTGGGTGACTTTATCCTTCAAATTACTATATTGGTCAACTGATACCCTCATTGTATACAGAGGCTATGAAGCTAAATAACCAAACTATGAAGGGACGTTTTGAAGAGCTTTCAGCCTGGACAGAAAAACAGAAGGAAGAGCGTCAGTGTTTTGAGTTGAAGTTCAAAGAAGTCAAGGAGAACTTGTTATCTTTGAGTAATGAAAATGAAAATCTGAGAGCAGAAATTGAAAACCTTAAAGGAAAACAGGAAAGGCCTTTTGAGGTAAGCAAAATATATTCATATTTTAAAAAAAAATTCACTGTAACAAAATCTAATCTGTGCTGTCATGGACTAAAATCTTTGATCATTCTGGTTGTGCTGGAGTTAACTTTTGTATTGTTTATGCAGAAGTTTTCCTGAGGAAATTTATACATAAACAAGATAATGGGGAGCATATTTAAATTCTTTTAGGGAATGTTGCTTGTACTGTTTACAAGTGACAAGCCAGGCCTCCAGGCCCCTGGTCCTTGTAGCCTCCCCAAGAGACTGGTTCATGGCTTGAGGTCTGGAGTTCTGAGCTGTAGTAAGGCCAAAGCAGATCACAAAGGGCATCCTCACCGAGGTTAGCTTGTCTGTGGAAGGGTAAAGCAGCCCAGGTCAGAAAAGGAACGGGTCAGAGCTTCCTGCAAATCAACCATTAGGGTCAGGCTTATGGATGACCATTATATATCCAGAGTAGAATATAGCTAGGGAAGATCCAGTCTTTCAAAAATGAACAAACCAAAAAAACCCCACATTTTCTATTCCATCTACAATGTTTAGGACTCCCTCTCCTTGGCAATAGAAGCATGTCTTTGAAAGTCACATGACAGCATTTTTAAAGATTAGGTTTTTTTGTTTATTCATATTGTCCTATCTACATAGTCTGAAACTTGAGGGTTGTTTTCTTAAGTTTTAAAAAATGGTTTGAAAGCTTTTTTAAAATGTCATTTAATATCCTTTAATTAATCTTAATAAGCTAACCTTACTAAAGCACAAATAGCCCAAAGAATCTGAAGAAAACAATTTCTTCCCCAAGCTTGTAGCCATGTATACATTAAGTATTAGACACAGCATGTCCTCAGGACAAGGCAGCACCTCACTTATGACACAATTAAGTTGGAGATGAAAATGGATTTCTCTCCTGAAGTCCTTGCCCTTATTTCAAAGAACCACAAATGCGATTTTATTGACCTAAGTGTATGATCCTGTGATTATTCTCCTTTCTGAGGTTATCCCCAAAATCTAGATTAGGAATTCTTAATCAGAAGTGTATAAACATTAAAAAGAAAATGAATAACTATATTTCAATATAACTGGTTTCCTTGGTAATTAATCCTATATTTTCTATTATGCATTTTAAAACATTATTCTGAGGAATCCATAGAATTCACCATGCTGCCAAAGGAATACATGACACAAAACATAGAATTTTTCTCCCAATACAGATTAAAGCATTAGGTTGGGGTAAAGCACCAGTTAAGGGGGTCAAGGGAGTTCATGCTTATAATTTTGCTTTTACCATGAATTTGATAAACTACTAAGTTTTGGACAGATGGGAAAGAAACAGCAAATGAATGAATGAGAGAGAATTAAGGAAAGGGAATGTTGAGAGAGCAGTAGAAGGGATGGAAGCATGAGTGTTATACATGATAACAGTGATCACAGGATCATACAGTTAGTGCCGGAAGGAACCTTAGAAGTCACTGAGGTCTAATGGTACTCATCTCTAGGATGGGGGGGAAGAAGGAAGGAAGAAGAGAAAAGACATTTCCATGATAATTCTGATGTATATTTGAAAGGAATAGCAAGTTGTGCCTAGTAGATTTGCACTTTCATGTACAATCATCTTTTTTATTGTACTATGTTATGAAACTGATTGTTTTATTCCATGAATTAAAGAAAGTAAAATAAACATTTTTTTAAAAATCACTGAGGCCAACACCTCACTTTATAGAGGAGGTAAACAACGAGGTTAGCTGACATGCTCAGAGATCACACAGGCAGTAAAAGGTAGAACTGGCATTTTGTCGAAAAGCTGATGGTTAAATGGCCTGCCCACAGACTAAGAAAAAGCCCATGTGTATAGCATCTCCTAGAAGCAGGCCTGTCAGTGACTCAGCAGAGATCATATTTGCTGCATCTGATAATTCAACCCTTATATTTCAAAAGACATTAACTTGCTACCTTGGAGTTTGTCATTAGTTAAATTTGTGGAAAGTCAAGATGAAATGGTGATTTCACCAGGAAAATATGAGCAATACATAGCATATTGTTTTAGAAGAAGAACATCAAGTTTATCTTTCTCCTCCTTTAGCCTTAAGAGAGCTGACAGTTGGCTTTACTTCACAGTGAGCCAATCACATTGTAGTTTGAGAGAGAAGATTCCACAAACAGTCAGTCTGTTTGGGCAGTTGCCCACAGGTTTCAAGAGAGTCCCTGAATTGAGGGACATTGAGATCAGAAGCTAGAGCCTGGATGGCTTCTTCTAAAATGGGAAGCTGATGGAAATAAGCTGCAAGGAGGACTCAGTAGTGAGGTGGTAGATTCCTCGGGGGAATAACTGCTAGTATCATCTTTGTTTCTACTTTGTCATCTTTTTCTTCCTCCAAACCTTGCTTTCCAGCTCCATCTTCCCCATGCTTTGGCCTAAATTTCCCTTTCATAAAGTAACTCCCTTAAAGTATTAATTACTTAGGCCATGCTCTCCATTTGTCTGTTCTTTGCTTCCATCTTTTTTCCTCAATTCAAGTTTTTAGGCCCTTAGTAGCTTGAGGTTTTAATTGCTCCATGAAGCTTCATTGAATAACATTAAAATTATCAGAAGGCATTTACATCCCTAATTGTATATTCCCCACCCAATATTAGGCAGTATACAAAAGGGGTTATATAGAATTATTTCTCCCTTGTATATAGCCTTTTAAGGTTTACAGAGGATTTGCCTTTAATAACTTAAATTCCAAGATGAAAACACATTTATAAGACATAAATATAGAAAAGAAATGTTAAACCAATACATGATAGGTCAGACAACTACAGAGTTTTGAAACAGCCAACATGTGTATATCCTTAGACATTCCTCGGTGCAGGATCTTGGCCTGCAAAGGTCTGCTTTGGCTAACTTTAGATATCTTTTTTTATTGACTGTCAAATAATCTTGCATTTTACCTAAACAGGAATATCAATAATTGATTTTGAGGCTAGGGAGAGAACTGATATAGTAAACTATGGCTCTTTCTGATTGAATGGCCTTCGCAATGTGATAAGTTAGTGCCTGGAGGATGACAGCTTCTGTCTTTATTTTCTGGAACTAGATTTATTAGATTATGAATTTTTTTAATATCATTTTTCATCTTTGTATCACCAGTGATACAATGCCTTGCACATAGTAGACACTTAATAGACATTTGGTTTGGAATTAAAATTTGAATTGGAATGTTCTAGAGTTCCAATTTCCAGCACATCTTCTATCCAGTTGATTTCCAGGGTCATAGATTTAAAGCTCACAGGGACCTTAGGGCTCATTAAGCCCAATATACTTACTTTATAAATTAAAAAAAACTGAGGCCCAGAGCAGTTAAATGGATTGCCCATGGTTACAAAGGTAGTAAGTGGCAGAGCCAGGATCTGAACCTAGCTTCCCCTGACTAGAATACAGCATTCTTTTTTGCCACTTTAGACTGTCAGTCTTTTCTTTCAGAGTATAAAATGGTTTCCATCTCCCTGTATTTGAAAACAATATTTATATGACTATCATGTGGTACTTTTTAAATTGCCAAATGAAAATCAAGATTTCTAGTTGGGGAAAGAGATGGTCTGGAAATTGAGTTTAATGCTTGGAATGCATCAAATTTGGTGGTCTGTTTTTTTTCTATTTGCTAATCTGCTTAGCATAATTTGTCATTTTCAGGACATCACTGGTGACTCCAGGATTCCCAGGACCATGACAGACCAAGAAATGGAGCAATTAAAGACGCAAGTTACTCGTCTTCAAGCTGAGAAGGCGGACTTACTTGGCATTGTATCAGAATTACAGCTCAAGCTGAACACAGGCTCCTCTGAAGACTCATTTGTTGAAATTAGAATGGCTGTAAGTTACCAGTTAAAGACAAAGGAACTGTCTTTTGTCACTTTTTCTTTCTGATGCAGGAAAGATAAATGATGCCCCTTTTTTTTAAGTACAGCCTACTTGATGTGGGGAATTCATTCCCCTTTTTAAAAACTACTCTAAAATATTTGAAATGAGATTTTGCTTACTTTTCAAAACAAGAAGAGTTGGTCTGTTTTTAAATAATGAGCAAAGAAACATTCTATAATTTAAAAAGAATGCCTTACATTAAGAACTATTCTGATTTGGTTATTAGTCTGGGCCCCCAGAATGGCATCAGATATTTAATAGATGATCTTTATCTAGTTCTCTCAAACTAGGATTTACATAGTACCACAAAATTGAATATAATAACAGATACTGCATGTCTGACACATACTTTTTCCTCAAAATTTTTTTGGGGAACATGTATCACTATAGTATCTAAATAATCAGCAAACATGTTAGGCAGCAAAAAACGAAGATAAACTCTGAGGGAGCCTCTGCTCTGTTATGGTGAGATGAGATTGGATGGTGGGTCTAAAAGATCCCCAGGAAGAAAGATTAGTTATCATCTTTCCTGTCTTTTTTAAGACAGTGTTAATATCTTTTAAAGGAGAAAAGATAAAATATTTGTCAGGATAAAAGAACTAAAGTATGTGGGTATATGTGTAAAGGAAGAAAGAGGGGCAGCTAGGTGGTGCAGTGAATAGAGTATTGGCCCTGGAGTAAGGAGGACCTGAATTCCAATCTGGCCTCAGACACTTAATACTTTCTAGCCATGTGACCATGGGCAAGTCACTTAACGCCAATTGCCCTGCCTTCCGCCCTGCAAAAAAGAAAAAGAAAGAAAGAAAAACAACCTGTGTTCCAAAGAACCAGTAATTTTGGTGGCAACCAAAAATGCTGGTATAGTACCTGGAATTGGTGCTTAAAAAATACTTGTTGATTTTTTTTTATGATCAGATTTAAGAGTCTCTAAGGTATGACTTTAGTAAACTAAGCAGACAGCAAATAAAGTACAGTAAGTACTATTTGAAAATAGCTTCTGTAATCAATACATCTAAACCACCCTAATTCAGATGATTTGTAGCCATAAAATTAAAGAGATTTTCTAACTCTCCACTTGAAAATAAAGTTAAACTTTGTGGCCATAGCCTTTCTCTAAGTTACTGAAGGTTACTAAAAGCTAATGGGTTTTTCTGAAGAGCTTTGTTTGCTGCAAATAAATTGATAAATTCAGAAAAACCTCCTGCTATATTTGAAGTTCTCAAATGAAATTCCTTCTTTTGAAGCTCTTAACTAGTAAGACACTCTTCTTCACAGGTGAATAATAATTGTATTGGCTCTCAAAGCTAGGATAAAAACATTTTTCTTGCTTCAGTGAATTGGAAATATTGCTTAATAATCTGAAAAACCCCATACAATAAAAATAATTTATAACATTTTAATATTTTTGAAAGATTTTTTCCTTTGTACATATTGCAATGTAAATGTATTTTGATGTCAGTGTTGCGTCTTAGTCTTCCCTGTGCCCTAAAGATCATGCAGCCTATAATATGTATCTAACAAGAACCATTTTGGAAAAGACATCCTACTCTGTTAACTTTATAGGGTGAAAAGTCTGTCTCCTCCACTTTGGTTATAGTAACTTCCATCTATCTCTTTTCCTAAAATGTGAAAGACTGGAGGGAGTTGTGAGGAGATAGAACTAGCATGTGTGCCTTATTTGCTTGAGGGGAAAGAGGGACTACTAGAGAAGGAGGTAAGAGTTTTGCTTTCACAGGGCCAAATTTACACCTTTACCTACTGAGTGACTATGCAAAAAGGACCTTAATTCATTGTAATATTGAATAAAAAGGGGAAAATTAGCTTCTATTCCCTTTGAATGAATTAAACATTTTAAATACTAATAATTTTTCTTGGTTCCTTGAATTGAGTGTCTTTAAAATTCTTTATCTATTCAGTTTCCCTCACTTGATTGTAATGATAAAGCATTTATCTTTGGTATCTGTTCATTGTTAAAACTGCTCTTTTTTTTTTTTAATTTCACAGGAAGGAGATGAAGCTGGAGCTCTAAAAGAAATCAAGAATGGTCCTGGATTGATAACTCCTGATCCCATTGACAAGTAGGTAGAATAATGACTAGCTACTTTAAAATATATCAAACAAGCATTATAGTGAGAAACCTTTTAATTATTTTGACTTCATCCCCTGGTGGGCAGAAGTATAACTTTTCATGTATTTATACTACTCATACTTGGAGAATATTGTGTTTAAATGTGATTTATTATAACAGTAAAAATAAAGGAAAAAATATAACAGTATTTAGAGTTGCCTTAAAGACCAGCTAATGTATGTTAAAGAGAGAGGACCAGGTATTTTATGTTCCCCAGACAAGAGGAAAAAGGATAAAAAGGTGAAACAACTCACTTTTAATCAATAAGTCTTTGGTAGAAATTGGAGTAGAATCCATGTCTCCTGATATCTACACCAGTGAATGCTCCGTTATCTGAAAAGGGTGCATCTTTATACATTTGCCTCTTCCCATCTTTCATTAATCCTACTCATACAGTAGGATGACTAAGGACTTTATAATCTTGCATTTGAATGAGTTGTATTACTTTTAATGTGTATTGGATGAGGAGGGTGGCCTGTATAACCTGAGAAGTATCTTGGTTAGTGGAAGGAATGATGGACCTGGAGGTGGGAAACCTTGAGTCTGAATCCTGCTTATAACATTTAACAGCTGTATGACCATGGGGGAAGTCACTTTACCTGTTTCCTTGTCTGTACAATAGAGGTAATGGTATTTAGCTTATCCTGACAGAAGTATTTTTAAGACGTTGAAGTACCACATAAACATGAGTATATAATCTGTCCCAACTAAAGATTAGATGGGTGATGTGGGCACATGTTGGGCAGCTAGGAGGTCCAATAGAGTGCTGGGCCTGGAGTCAGGAAGACTCATCTTTTTGAGTTTACATCTGACCTGACATTTATGAGCTGTGTAACTTTGGGTAAGTCACTTAACCCTGTTTGCCTCAGTTTCCTCATCTGTAAAATGAGCTGGAGAAAGAAATGGCAAACCACTCTAGTATCCTTGCCAAGAAAACCCCAAATGGGGTCATGAAGAGTCAGACATGACTAAAAATGACTGAAGTAGGGACACAGAAATATGATAAATCCAGACTTGGGGTAGGGAGGGGGGCTTAGTTAAAAGAGAAAATATAGAATGGACTTGCAGGGGTGGAGCCAAGATGGCGGAGTAGAAGCACAAACTGCATGGGCTCCCACTCCAATCACTTCCAATACATGTAAAAAATCATGTAAAAAATGACTCTAAACAACTTTAGAGCTACAGAACCCACAAAGTGACAGAGAAACAAATCTCCTGCTGAAGGAAGCCTGGAAAGCAGACAGGAAGGGTCTATCACACCAAGCTGGGAGCTGAGTGCAGTCCAGCATGGGCCACATGGTTCCAGCCACAGGGCAGCCCAAACCAGTGACTGCCAGAGCAAACTTCAGGAGAGTGAATCATCAGTAGCTGTGGTAGGTTCCAGACTTCTCAACACAAACACCAAAGACAAAGTAAAAGGTCAGTGCGGAACTCTGTTGGAACGGGGGGAACTGAAGAGCACAGTCTGGCCCCTGCCCCCAGGGCAAGAAGCAGTAGAGGCTCTGCAGCTCCAGCTGCTGTAGCCTGGCTATCTCAGGAGCTCCTGGCCTGCAGATCATAGGGGGACCAAGCAACCATTCAGAGAGTAATAGCTCTTGCTTTAACCTGCTTGAATCTGGATCATGGTCTTGGGTGGTGGTCCTGGGGTGTGTGACCAGTGAGCCAGAGCGTGTGGGGGCTGTAGAGAGGGCGCCCAACTAATAGCTCCAGCAGCTTCAAAAACCCCAGCAATTTGGGACAGAGCTCTCTCCATTCTGGAAGCAGAGTTCTACCATGGCAAAGAGCTCAAAAGACAAGTAATTGTCTGTCAGTCTGAGGAAGCACAAACAGACCGTAGAATCCTCTTTTGGGTACAAAAAGGATCAAGGCATGGAGCATGAGGAAGACAGCTAAGTCAAGACTCCTGCATCAAGAGTCTCCAAGAAAAATACGAACTGGTTACAGCCCATGGAGGAGCTCAAGAAGGACTCTGAAAAGCAAGTAAGAGAAGTGGAGGAAAAATTGGGCAGAAATAAGAATGATGCGAGTCAACAGCCTGCTAAAAGAGATCCAAAAATACACTGGAAAAAGTAACACCTTAAAAAATAGACTAACCCAAATGGCAAAAGAGGCCCAAAAAACCAATGAGAAGAAGAATGCCTTAAAAACCCAAATTTGCCAGATGGAAAAGGAATGTCAAAAACTCACTGAAGAGAATAACTCCTTCAAAATTAGATTGGAACAACTGGAAGCTAATGACTTTATAAGAAATCAAGATACCATAAAACAGATCCAAACAAATGAAAAAATACAAGACAATGTGAAATATCTCATTGGAAAAACCCCTGACCTGGAAAATAGATCCAGGAGAGATAATTTAAAAATTATTGGACTACCTGAAAGTCATGATCAAAAAAAGAGCCTAGACAGCATCTTTCAAGAAATTATCAAGGAAAATTTCCCTCTTATTCTAGAACCAGAGGGCAAAATAGAAATTGAAAGAATTCACCAATCACCTCTTGAAAAAGATCCCCAAAAGAAAACTCCTAGGAATATTATAGTCAAATTCCAGAGTTCCCAGGTCAAGGAGAAAATACTGCAAGCAGTCAGGAAGAAACAATTTGAGTATTGGTGGAAACACACTCAGGATAATCCAAGACCTAGCAGCTTCTACATTAATAGATTGAAGGGCTTAGAATATGATATTCCAGAGGTCAAAGGAGTTAGGACTAAAACCAAGAATCACCTACCCAGCAAAACTGAGTATAATGTTTCAGGGGAAAATATGGTGATTCAGTGAAATAGAGGATTTTCAAGCATTCTTGATGAAAACAGAGCTGAACAGAAAATTTGACTTTCAAATACGAGAAGCATGAGAAGGTAAACAGGATAAAGAAATCATAAGGTACTTATTAAAGTTGAACTATTTACATTCCTACATGGAAAAAAACGATAATTGTAACTCATGAGGCTTTTCTTAGTATGAGGATAGTTGAAGGGTATATATATGTATACCTATATATATATATATATGTATGTATAGGAGGGTGTATGTGTATGTAAATATGTGAGTGTGGGCATATGTATGTTCATGTATACATAGAGGGCACAGGATGAGTTGAATATGAAGGGATGATATCTAAAAAATAAAATTAAGAGGTGAGAAAGGAATTTATTGGGAGAAGGAGAAAGGGAGAAATAGATTAAGGTAAATTATCTCATATAAAAGAGGCAAGAGAAAACTGTTACAATGGAGGGGGACAACCTGATTCTCATTGAATTTGGCTTAATGAGGGAATAACATACACACTCAATTGGGTATCTTACCCTACAGGAAAATAGGGGGTAGGGGACATAAGAGGGAGGATGATAGAAGAGAGGGCAGATTGGGGGAGAGGGTAGTTAGAAGTAAACATTTTTGAAAAAGGATAGGGTCAAAGGAGAAAATAGAATAAGTGGGGGGTGGGATGGGATGGAGAGAAATACAGTTAGTCTTTCACAATATATGGAAATGATTTGGGTAACTACACATGTACAATCTATATTGAATTGCTTATCTTCCCAGTGGGGGTGAGTGAGTAGGGAAGAAGGGAAAAAATCTGGAACTCAAAGTTTTAAAAACAAATGTTTAAAAATTTGTTTTTACATGCAACTGGGAAATAAGATATATAGGTACTGGGGTATAGAAACCCATCTTGTACTACTAGAAAGTTAGGGGGAGTAACGGGGTAGGATATAAGAGAGAACAGATTGGGGGAAGCAGTATTCAATAGGCTTGCTCTTTTGGGGTGAGAGGTAGGGGAAAGACGGGGAGAAAAAATTGTAACTCAAAATCTTATGGAAATAAATGTTGAAAACTAAAAATAAATAAGAACAACAACAACAAAAACCCACTTGCAAAGGAAAAAAAGAAAATACAGAATAGAAACTTTTTTTCAAAATGTTTGAGTAGCCATATAGTGAATTAGTAGACTTCTTACTGTCAACCCTAATACAAGACGGTCTCTACCGAAGTGCTACAGTGGTCTGTCATTGGCTCTGTACTATTTAACAGTTTGTTTTTAAATTTAATTTAATTTTATTTGTTTTTTTGGGGGGGAGGGCAATGGGGGTTAAGTGACTTGCCCAAGGTCCAATCTAGTTTTTGTGTTAAGTGCCTGAGGCCAGATTTGAACTCAGGTCCTCCTGACTCCAGGGCCGGTGCTCTATTCACTGCGCCACCTAGCCACCCCCAGTTTGTTTTTTTTTAATACATTATAAAAATCCGCAAATGAGATAAGGCTGGACCATATGGGAATAGCTAACACTTTGGATTACAGTGTCAGCATTTTAAAAAGATCCTGATAAGCCAGAATATCGTCTTAGAAGAAAAAATTCAATAGAGATTAATAAAACTTATATTTGTGAAGTTGATATTTTTGAACACAGTATCAAATGAGAAAAGCAGTGCTGGATAGACAGTACTTTAATCTGAAGAAGGTTAAGGTTTAGTGTACTGTAAACTTCATATTAGGCAACAGTGATGGCAGCCAAAAAAGTTAAGGAAATTTTAGACTGTATTAAGAGAACAGTGTCCAGGACTAGGAAGGTATTAGTTCTTCTGTAGTCTTCCTTGTTCATATCACAAATGTAGTGTTGTGTCCATTTAGTTCTGAGTGACACATTTAATAGGATAGAAGAGTGGTGAAATGGCTTGCAATCATGTCATAGGAGGGTGGGTTGAAGAAACTGGTGATATTTAGTTTAAGATTAGAAGACTTAGGAGGAGATATAACTTTCTTAAAATACCTGAAGCATGGATTATGGGAAGTGTGGAAAAAGGATTAGGTTTATTCTGCTTAGTCACAGAGGACAAAACTAGAAGCAATAAGTAGACATTTTAGAGAGTCAGATTTAGGTTTCCTATGAGGAAAAACTGCCTAACAGTTTTATAATCCAAAAGTGGCATCAGTTACCTTGAGGGGTTCCTTTTAGTAGAGATTTTTTGTGTGTGTTTTTGTTTTTTGTTTGCTTTTTGGAGGGGGGAAGGTAGGGCAACTGGGGTTAAGTGACTTGACCAAGGTCACATGGCTAATTTTTTTGTGTTAACACAGTGTCTGAGGCCAGGTTTGAATTCAGGTCCTCCTGATTCCAGGGCTGGTGCTTTATTCACTGCACCACCTAGCCGCCCCATAGTAGAGATTTTCAAGCAAAAGCAGGATGACCCCTTTTTGTCAGGTAGAGGGGACTGTTAAGGAAGGTGTTGGACTAGATGGCCTCGAAGGCCCTTCTGATGCTAATTCTGTAATTTTCATGATTTAGAAATAAATGTCATTTAGTGATAATATAAGAACTCTGCCTACTGACATCTTATCCATCCTTAATAACCCAGTTCAGATGCTATATCCTATATGAAACTTTACCTGATCTTACCCCCTCCCTCCTCACAACTGGAAGTGATTTGACCATCCTGTCACCTGACATTTTATAGTCTTTTGTTATAGGCCTGCATTCTAAATGTAGTATTATAAATTCTAAATGTAGTATTACCTGTGTATGTCTCATCTTTCTTGCAAGCTCAAAGTCTTTATGAGTTAAATTAGTCTAAAATGAACTAAATAACCTGAATTAATTAATAATTTAAATAGTATTTTTGTTGATACCTTCCTCAATTTTTTTCCTTTTTCCTCTGATGACTCCTTGTTTTTGTTAGAGGACTTTTCTAGCACAGAAAAGATGGGGAAAGAAAGCAATTTTTGCTTGAAACTTTTGGGTAAATTTTCTTTCTTAGCTACATTTATTCTAAGGTGCTTCAGTGACTACAAATTCCTTTGCTCTATTTATTGTCTTCTTACGAAATTGTTATCATTATCATTAAAATTGACAAGAAGAAGCCATTTTACGCAGACTAAAATCAAACATTGTAATTAAAAAATTTTCTTAATTCCAGTGCTTCTCCCTCTGTAAATTATTTCCTGTTTATCCTGTATAGCTTGTTTTTCATATATGTGTTTGCATGTTACCTCCCTTATTAGAATGTAAGCTTCTTGAGGACAGGGACTGTCTTCTGCCTCTTTGTATCCTCAGCACTTAGCAGAGTGTCTGGCACATAGTAGGCACTTAATAAATTTTGGTTGATTGATAAGCAATTATCCATGTCCCATTTTGCTATTCTATAAGAAAATCCAGATTTAGCTTCTCATTGCATTTATCTACTATAAAGGATCTTTATAGGATCTCCTGGGGCCTTACTGTTCTCAGACAGCTTACTGTAGGATTCCAGTTCCTTCTCAGAACATATTTTGCTTTTGACAGACCCTTACCTCTTCCAGGGATTTAACCTATTACAGGTTTCTAAATCTTCACCTATCTTTTAAAACCTAACTCAAAATGTTAAGCCTACAGAACCTTGCTGGGTCCTGACTCCAGTTGATTACCCAATTCTGTAATCCCCAAAGCTCACCCTTAGTTAAACCAGAAAGCCTTCTCTTTGCACAACAGATTTGAGAGGGGAACAAAAGTAGTGAAGTCATAGTTCTAGCCCTCAAGGAACTTCATGTAGTAGGGGAGCTAAAACATGTAACAAAAAACTAGACTACGAAATGGAACTTAAGTGCTTAAGAAAAGTGCTAGTGAAGTGCTGTGAGTAAAGGGGAACAGCCCCTTTGGGTGAGTAAGCCCAACTTGGGTGTTGTAAGAGCATTGTTTTTATTCACTTTGCTGTTTCCTTTAAAAACAGCAGAAGAGATTGATATGGGAATTAAAACTACCAATGATCAAATAAAAAGAAACAGTAAAAAGAAAAAAAACTGTTATCAGTGAGTAAGAGCTGATGAATGGCTAGCCTGTTTAAAACAGACTTATGTTTAAAGGAAATAATCCATTTTAAGTTATAACACTTTTACTTCCTGATCCATATGTTTTAACTTTTTGTTCTTCAATTTTACTAAAAAATAACACTTCTTCTCTACATAGGAAATCTGTAGATGGAGCAAAAAATTATTTGGAATCTGAGGAATTAACTGTTAGTCAGCTTCTACTGTGCCTCAGGGAAGGAAATCAGAAGGTGGAAAGACTTGAAACTGCACTCCGGGCAGCTAAAGACAGGTATAAAACATATATACATTATGTTTAGAATACTTTCAGGACCTCTTAATTTTTACAAAAGAATTTTTTTTAAATGTGAAGTACAGGGGCCGCTAGGTGGTGCAGTGAATAGAGCACCAGCTCTGGAATCAGAAGGACCTGAGTTCAAATCCAGGCTCAGACACTTAACATGTACTAGCCATGTGACTTTGGGCAAGTCACTTAAACCCAATTGCCCCTCCAAAAATCAGATAAATAAATGTGAAGTACAAAAGTCTGTTTTCCTAGAGTAAGAATTGTTTTCCTTGCCTAATAGCATCATTGTGAGATTCCATTGAGATAATGTATCTGAAGATGCTTTTAAAATTTTACAAACGTGTGATGGTGATGATATGAAATAGCTTTACTTTTCTGATAGTTATATCTGTTAACATATGATTATTAATTTCATGAAGGTGAGGCTAATACTACTACTTGAATATAATTTGAAAATTCAGTTTGCCCAAAATAACTTCAGATGAAAAAGGTTTAGATTAATTATTTCAACTTTAATCTGCTATTGACAGTCAGGGTTGGAGTATCTCAAGGCTTTTTGATATTTTCCCTGTAGCCTGCTTATTAATCGGTACCTTTATAAAATAGAGACACACTATAGACTAGCTACTAAATTTTATCAATGTCCCATGCCTGAACAGCATGATACTTTTTCCTTGGCCCCCATAGGAAAGAAGTAGCAATTTGTTAGAAACTGTGGAGAGGAAGATTTGCTCTTCACATCATAAAATATTTTATATCATTTAGAGCTAAACAGAAGTATAATGCTCTTCAAGCAAAGGCTGGATGATACACTTGTTGGAGGAGTTAGAGAAGGGATTCTGGTATAAGTACAGGTTGGACTGGAGGGTCTCTGATGTCCTAATTTGGACCCCTATCACAAGACTCTAAAATGCACTTCCTTAAAAGCTCTATTTGATACCTTCATATTATGTGATTGGTTACATCATCTCTAATTAGTTGGTTGAACCAATGAACATATTAGCAAAGCTGGAAAAGAAATGAAAAAAAATGAACCTCCTTTCTTTATTTGGAGAAGCAGGAAGTTGTGGGTATGGAATGTTACCTATTCAGTCAGTATTCCAATTAGTTTCATTTAGCTGGTTGGTTTGTTTTTTTACTTTGTTAGGAAGGGCTCACTGGAAGATAGGGCAAGGAAAGAAAGCTATATCCTAAAATGATTGATTTAGAAACAAAAGAACATCAGTAAATCTTTTTAAAATAAAATAAACTTAACCCCAACTGCCCTCCAAAAAGCAAAAGATAAAATAAAATTTAAAATGTTTAAAGTCAGGAAAGAAGTGAATTAATAATCATTGTTTTTTACATCCCTATTACTAAGGCTAATTATTGTATGTTGGTGGTATTTATTTTTCAAAAGATTGAAAGGTAGTTTGGCCTTGTGGATAGATGGCCAGATTTGGGGTCAGGAATATTTGGGTTTACTGTAATCGGCAATTTTGTAACTACCTTCAAGTCATGTAACCTCCTTGAGCCTCAGACAGCTCTCCTTAAGGCTCAAGGTTATGGAGTGGTCACAGAGTTCTCATACTGACAAAATTTCCAGTTCTTGAAAGGGAGTATTTCTAGTGGTTCTTTGTTCCTTAGGTCCTTAATGGCCATTAGTTATCAAAGTGTATTTTAAGTAGATCCATAACACTTTTGTATTTATTGTATTTACTATTTGTATAATTTTAACATGATCTGTATAGAGAAACTATCTTATACAGCCGCTATCTTCAAATGAATTATTACTCTCTGTTGTAACATGGACAACCAAGTGGGGTTCAGCCCTTCAGATTATAGCCAGTGATCTAGGGCTACCCGTTAGGGTGAATAACTCACTGTTTCACCAAGGGCACCATGAGAAAGAGTCACCACATCAGCCTTGAAATGACCCTGACAGCAATGGAATTCCACTTCCACAAAGTGTATCTTTTTTTTTGACCCCAACTCAGTTCAGTATTTAAGAGGCAGGTGATTTTTTTAAAAGATTTTTGTGAGCATTTTTCTGTCCTTTTCCTTATTCCCCTACTGTCCTATAGTCACTGACAAATTGGGACTGAGAAGTTCCCAAACTATAAGTATAGAGAGAATTTTGTTTGAGACTGGCTCTGAATTTAATATTAAATATATAATATTTACTATATACTTAGATAATTATAATATATTTTGATGATTAAGTGAGATAATATTTGTAAAGTGCATCCTTAGCACAGTGTTTAGGAGATAGTAAGGATTATATAAGTGCTTATTCCCTTCCTCCTTTCCTATTATATATTACATACCTAATATTACCACTAAGTAATAGCATTTATCTCTTCTTATATAGAATACATTTCATACTTCTTGACTGTAAATGTTTTGTCTTTTTTTTCTTTTAGTGGAGTTTATTTAGAGCAAGGATTCTTTTTTTTTTTTTTTAAGCAATCAGGGTTAAGTAACTTGCTCAAGGTTACACAGCCAGTTATTTCTGGGTGTGGTGTTGAGTATCTGAGCCCGGATTTGATCCAGGTCATCCCGACACTGGAGCCGGTGCTCTTACTCGCTGAGCCACCTGGCTGCCCCTAAGCAATTGGGGTTAAGTAACTTGCTCAAGGTTACACGGCCAGGTGTTTCTGGGTGGGTGCTAAGTGTCTGAGCCCGGGATTCGATCTCCAGGTCTTCTCAACACTGGAGCCGGTGCTCTTACTCGCTGTGCTACCTGGCCGCCCCAAGAGCAAGGATTCTTAACATATTTTGTATCTTAAACTCCTTTGGAGTCTGGTGAAGCTTACGAGTCACCTGTCAGGGTAATATTTTTAAAAGCATAAATTAAATACACAGGATTATATTTGTACTGAAATACAGTTAGCAAAATATTTTTAGCTTCACAGACTCCAGGTCAAAAACCCCAGAGCTAGAGAACCATGAAGGTATATTGTCCTCAGTCCTCTGTATGTGAAAATACTCATTTGGTTTGTTGCTTCAAGTTTGATGTTCATGTCTGAACATTATTACCTGGTGATAACTATTTCATCAAATTAAATGAGCATTTGTTATCTTTGTAATACAACTATTATATTTGTCTAAAGTATATTCACACAGTCAGTTGGTTCAAATGTATAAAAGCATTTTCAATAACATTAACTTTCTGTTCTAAGAAAGAAATGAACCAACTTTCATTCAGTATCTTATCAACTAGAAAAGCCTTAGTACCAACCTGGAAGTAACAGTACTGTTTTCTTTGCTTCTTAGGAAACATTAGTGATAATTCCTCCCTGATATCCTCAAACAAGGGAAATCTGAAACCAAAAAATGAAAGCACTGGGATTCTGTTACTCTGACCTAATGTGGTATTTTTAAGAATGACAGAACACATCTAAAATGATTTTTGTTTTGTTTTTTAAGCTGAGATATATAAAGTTACTTTTATAGAACCTCTTCACAAAGAAGTGAATCTGTAACCCAAAATACCAAGTTATAAAGAAGGCACTTAAATCTGATTCTGGAGTATGTTATTTGGGGCCAAGAGAGTTTTACTGAGACTAGCATTAAATAAAATGTGAATTTCCTAAACACATATCAGTTTATAGCAGACCTGTGTGGGACAGGAAGGGATGTGCCTAGAAGTAATCAATTCAGTTTCAGCAAACAAATACCTGCTATGTTCAAGGCATTGTACTAAGTGCTGTGGGTAAAAAGGGAGATAAAACCAACAGTTGACTCTTAAGGAATTTACAAGTATGATGAGTTAGCTAGTGACCAAAAGGACCATAGAAATCCATATGGTGATTACCAGATAAGATGACTGACACTGTGATCTAGCGCTTTTCAGGTAGGTTATGTATGATGGTACTCTAAATGTTTGGTGGTAACTCTAAGTCAGGATTTCTCTGCACCAATTAGGGCTGTTTACCCTCTGAATATTGAATCACTAGTAATAATATTTTAGAATCTAATTAATCTACAGGAAAGAAGACTACACTGTTTTGTTTTCAATTTAAATTAAATATACCAAGGAGTAAGGTAAAAGAGATGTCCTGTCACTCCAAAGCACCATGGTAACAGTTCAGCAGTTTTAGAGTTTAATGTTGGAAACTTATAAGAAATAACAGTGTTGTTTGTTGCTCTTCTCAGTGGAGGTTACTTAATGTAATTTTGTTATGAAGTGAAAAATTTCACACCTGTCCTTTCAGTCAGCTAGCATTTATTAAATGCGTTCTATGTACCAAGCACTGTGCTAAACACTGGGGATGCACAGAGAGGCAAAATCATTCCCTGCCCTCAAAAAGCTTACATTCTTCTAGGGGAGACATGTAGATAAATAGGTATATATCAGACATGTACACAGTAGTTAGAAGATAACCCTAGGAGGGGAAGGCTACAGTAGCTACAGGGACCAAGAAAGACCTCCTGTAGAAACTGTCATTTAAGCTGTCATTAGGGCAATTTAGGGATTCTAAGAAGTGGCATTGAGAAGGGAAAGTAAGTATTCTAAGTATGGGAGACATCCAGGGCAAAGGCACAGAAAAGAGTGTCCTGTTAGAGGAACAGAAAGTAGGACAGGATGGCTGAATCATAGAATATGTAAAGGGGAACAGATTATAAGGAGACTGAAAATGTAGGAAGGGACTTGGTTGTGTTATTTGAAATTCCAAATAGTTTTACATTTGATCACGAACACAGAAAAAGTAGGAAGGGACCTGGTTACAAAGAACTTTAAATGTCAAATAAAGGACTTTGTATTTGATCCAGGGGGCCAGTGGAATTTATGGAAGAGGAAAATGACATGGTCAGACTCATACTTTAGGAAAATGTCTTTAGCAGCTGTGTGAAGGAAGGATTGGAATATGAAGAAATTTGAGTTAGGGAGACCAATTAGAAGACTATTTTAATAGTCCAGGTGAAAAGTGATGAGGGTTGGGGCAGCTAGGTGGTACAGTGAATAGAGCACCAGCCCTGGAATCAGGAGGACCTAAGTTCAAATCTGACCTCAAACAACTTGACACTTAACTAGCTGTATGACCTTGGGCAAGTCACTTAACCCCAATTGCCTTGCCTTTCCCCCCAAAAAAAATAAATAAAATTTTAAAAATTAATGAGTTTAAAAAGGTATTCAGGAAAGGCCAATAATACAAATACACATACAGAGAGTTTAAAATAAATCCCTAAATAATGTAGTTACTTGAGAACAAACAAGGCCTATATTCTAGATTAGTTTAGGACCCTCCTTGTTTTTTTTGTATTAGTTCTTAAGCATATTACATCTTAAATCCTCTGCTAGCCAACTTTGTCCTAAAAGAACAATTCCATAGTTAGTCTTTAAGCATAGTATAACCGTGTTCCAGTTAGCACTTCTGCAATTGTCATTCCTCTTCAGACCTCAATGAAAGTAACATTGGAATTTCTCAGACTCACAGATTTAGAAAAGAAGGCAAGAGATCATTCTGAGAATGGCACCCAGACTGAAGAGGGTCCTGGAGAAGAAAAAGAAAAGGAGAAAAGCATAGAGACTGTGGGTAACAGAATTCAAAAACTGTTTCTCTAACATGTTTCATAGATATGCTATAAGATGAATACTGCATTATATTACCGATTACACCCCTAGAACATATTATCTGCTTTGAGAACACAGATATTTTATTTATACTAAATATTTATCACCACTCTCAAGTTTTCTTGATTTGAATTTCATTCTGTGCAAAATTCATTGAGCCATATCTTCTTTCTTGTAAATGTAGGAAATCCTGGCCTGGGTATTTACTGCTGTCAGGCCTATGCTGTAGCTTTCCCCTGAATCTCTTAAGAGACTAGGAAAATTACAAAGGCAGGTCTTGTGAAAATGGGAGTTTTTCTTGAGAATTTATATATAACTTAGTTTATTTATATAATTAATTATATTATTATTTATATAATTAATTTATATATAACTCTGGATTACTTGGGGGCCAAACACATTTGAAATATCAGAAAATAGAGATAGTCCAGAAAGTTTCTTAAGACTATCTCCTTGAGGCAGCTAGGTGGCACAGTGAATACAGCACGGGCCCTGGAGTCAGGACGACCTGAGTTCAAATCGGGCCTCAGACACTTAATACTTACTGGCTGTGTGACCTTGGGCGTCACTTAACCCCAATTGCCCTGCCTTCCTCCCTCCAAAAAGCAAAAAAAAAGACTTTCTCCTTGTTGATTGCTACAAAGGTAGAAGATTTAGGTAAGGTAGATATATTTTATAAAGGTTTCCAAGTTGACCTAAAAGAGCCTACAGGGCAAAACAAGGAAGTTTATGTGGGATACAATAAAATACAACATTTAAATAAAAACCTCATTTCTGCTTAACCATCTAAAGTTGGAAAAGGAAGCTGAAACAGGGAGGCTTACCAGGAAGTCACAGAAACTTCCAGTACTGCTAATTCAATAATTAGCTCATTATAAAAAGTGATTGACTCCTCTTAGACTTCATAAAAGACATTACTCCCCTATATGGAGAAGAGTCTTGCATTAATGTAGTCACAGAATAAGATCCAGATAAATAAGGGCTGGTTAAACAGTTGTATTTCTGGAAATTTAAGGCTGAACCACAATCGTGATTAAAGTTGTAATGTAGTCATTTATTCTGATAGAATAAGTTAAGGATGTGAAGGAAGGAGAGCTATTTCCAAAAACTACCTTTATTATTTTAAAATACATTAACATGTATTTATGAGTTATTGACATTGAAAAGAGTTCCATGACTATTAATATCTTTATTTTCAAATTTACCAAAAACTGGTAGCAGAGTAATCAAACTAATGAATTTTGTTTTGTGTTTTCAAGAAAAAGCAAACCTGGAGTAATGACCTTTGCATGTTTGAACTTTCTGTTGGACAGGTTGGAAGTGAAGTGGAAACACTGAACCTCCGGGTGACAGCTTTGTTTAAAGAGCTTCAAGAAGCTCACACTAAACTCAGTGAAGCTGAGCTGATGAAGAAGAGACTTCAGGAAAAGTAAGAATAAAAGAGAGAGCTGACTTGCATTTGGAAAACAAAAAGAAACATGTTGAGTTAATACAATAGTAGTAGTAGAAAAGGAAAGACCTAGTCTTCATTTTAAAGTCAGAAAATCTTAATGTCATAATAGCTTCAGGCATATAAGTGAAAAGCTGTTATGACTTTTGATAACCTTGTATTCCATGTGTGTGTGTGTGTGTGTGTTTGTGTAAAAGTGTTTCCATGTAAGGTATTTTAATGAGTAAGATATACCTTCTGAGAAGGTTGTGTGGTTTGTCCTTCATTCTTTTTATTTTTATTCTTTTTGCTTTTTGCAGGGGGGAAGACAGGGCACATGGGGTTAAGTGACTTGCCCAAGGTCACATGGCTAGTAATTGTTAAGTGTTTGACACCAGATTTGAATTCAGGCCCTCGTGACTCCAGAGGCTGTTCTCTATTCACTGTACCACCTAGCCTCCCCTTTGTCCTTTATTCTTGAAGAGGACCATGACATCAAGGAAATGATGACATGACTTGTAGTTGACTTAGATTTAAGTCAGGGAGGGCTGTGCAAGGTCACAAGCCTCCCTTTCTCCTCCAGAGCTATCGCAGTCCAGTGGCCAGATATTGATCAGGATGACTGAAGATGGCCCTGGATGCAGTGGGGAGACCTTGGCCCTTTCAAGCTGAGGTCTTTTCAAGTTCTCACTTTGAGAGAGGCAATACCCATTCATTCAGTGAATAGACCTCTTTAAGAAGTGAATCAAAGGATGTTCCCTTTAATTAAAAAAAAATCAAACCAGGAGGGGAAGACCCTCAGGGATGCTGACCAAAAGAGATACAGTTAGTATTAACATTCACTCTGAGCCAGGAGGGCCCAAAAAATAACCATTAAATGGCACTTGGACAGGGACCTATTGTTGATACAGAGTGAGTTGGGTTTAAGATTCAGTCTTTGAAAAAAGAAATCTAGCCAGTAAACCCCAAATTAACTAGATAGCTCTCAGCCATCAAAAATTTCCCTTCCTTTGGGCAAAACACCTTCAAGTAAGGACCAGGCAGGTGAGAGGAGAGGACTTTGTTAGCAATAACATTCAACTAAAGGGGAAGAGAAAAGGAAGAAGTTGTAGTGTTTTAATTAGAAAAATCTTTTCATTGTAGATCACTTATTAAGGGTAATGAGTAATATGAGAAGTTTATTAATGATTTTAAAAATTCTTTAAGTATATCTTTTTATTCTTCTGCATAGAGCACTAGTTATTGTTAAAACTGATTACAATTAGGTATTTTTGTGTTTTCTTCTTAGACTAGAGAAGTTCGTACATGTCTTAATAGCACATAGGCTATTGGACTTGTTAAGTTCATTTTCCAGATAAACTAAAGTAGTGTTCAAATAACAGCTTCAGATACTGCTATTTTCAAGGTTACCAGTACATATTTGTAGAACAAAGGTGCTTTTTTTCATTTTCCCTACGCTTGCGATAACTATATGATTGTCTCTTGAAAGAGATTTATCAAGTTGTAGTCATATACTTTGAATTATAGGTACATAATTTACAAGAACAGGAGCAGTATTGCCAAGTCTAATCCACTTTGGGAGGAACATCTTACTAATAACTGCTGTGGTTTTTGAAAATTGTTTAAAAATAACCACAGTATCTCCTAAAAGTGACTGAAAATTTAAAGTGGGTTAGTATTTCATGTGGTACTTACTAACTGTGAAATTTGTTTTTGGTGATGACAGAGTGAATGAGTAAATAAACTTCGATTAGTAAGAAGGCAAATGGGAGCTGGCATTATGTTTTGACAACTAAATAAATCCCTATACATTACATACATGCTTTACATTTACTGCATAAGCTTAGAATTTTAAATGTGTTAAAAGTCACATGTCAGAAGTTTAAATGATATTTTATGCATGGCCACAAGTTGGGTTCCATTCTGACCTAGATGGCTTAGAAGTGAAAGAACCATCTCCATTCCAGTTAAATCTCTGCCCTGCCCTTTTCAGGTGTCAGGCCCTTGAAAGAAAAAATTCTGCAACCCCATCAGAGTTGGATGAAAAGCAAGAATTAGTATATATCAACAAAAAGTTAGAGCTACAAGTGGAGAGTATGCGGTCAGAAATGAAAATGGAACAAGCCAAAACAGATGATGAAAAGTGAGTTTGGAATAAATGAAAGCACTGATAAAAAACGGAACGAAAAACTCCTTTGTAAGAGTGGAATTCGGGGTATGAGTATGTACAAGGTTCCTCTTTTAACTCCCAGACTTGAGTAACAGGAAACTCTTCTGGTGGGATAGCACTTTTCATTAGGAAAGAACCATAGGAGTAGAGTGGAGGAAGAATTATTTTCTGGGTGGAGCTATTTTTCCTGGTAGGTAAGAAGTTGAGGGAGAAAGGAGGAGAGAAATACTAATGCATATTTATATCATAGTTAGGGGAGGCATTTTGCTATTTAGGGGAAGAGGAGAGAATGTAATAAAATCACTGATTTTTTTTCCAGTCTTCCAATTAATATTTTTCTTTGTTGAAATAGGTCCAAATTTGCCATTTTACAGACTACACACAACAAGCTTCTTCTTGAACATAATAATGCACTGAAAACAATTGAAGAACTAAAAAGAAAAGAGGTATTTAAATGAAAAAAGTTTAATTACACAGAGAGTAGAGAGGAATATGATTCTCTGTGCGTGTCAGCTGTGCATGTGACATAGCTCAGTTAGACATCAAAAGTTATTTTTAAGTTTATAATTTTTAGTGACTTAGTGTTGTTTATCATCTGTTTCATATGTGTGTAATATACTGTTGTGTACAAAAATGATACTTTTGACCAACTCTTGATGATATTTTGATATTTGTGATAGATTTGTGTGGTCCATCCACATATGCCTCTTGTGATCAATGTCATGCACAGTGAGAGAGGTGGCTGGGATTAGAAGTGTTTTCTGTCTCTACAGAAACTGACCTACGGTTGATTGCCCAAACTGATAGAGTACTTTAGCCAAGCTAATACCTCTCATAGTGTAATGCTTTCGATTATGACAACTTTAATTGGAGAAAGTTTTTTGTTGTCATTCTCATCAAATTATAATTTTAGTGATTCCCATTAGCCCAGTAGAGTTATAGTTTATTTTTTGAATTGTCCTTTCACTTGTGCTTGTCCCCTTTTAACATAAACATTTTTCTTTTTTTCTACTGATTACACAAAGAAATTACATTTAAAAATAATATGAATTAATTACATCCTCAGTCAACTTAAAGGAATTTAGCTGTTGTGAGTTGGTTTTGTTTATCTTTTTTAGTCTGAGATTAAGTATTAAATCCTACCAGGAAGTCAAGGGTCCTAAGTTGGTATTCACTGATATTTCTAAGAAAATGTGAAAGAAAAGATAGCAACATTTGTTGTTAAGAGACAGAATAACTAGAAACCAATGATTTTTCCACACATATTTTATCTATTATTTGACTAAAAGATATTTTATGGTTTCAGTATTTTCTCTTCAATGAATCTTTTCTAACAGGCAGAAAAAGTTGACAGCTCAGTGATGAAGGAACTAAATGAAAAGCTTGATTTAGCAGAGAGAGCCCTGGCTTCCAAACAATTGCAAATGGATGAGATGAAGCAAACTATTGCTAAGCAAGAGGAAGACCTGGAGACCATGACTGTCCTCCGGGCTCAGGTACAGATATACCTCACACTTAGTAAATTTAGACATCGCCTAAACTAATGTTTATTTCATTGTGAAATAAAACCATAATAACATTGGCAGTAATTAGTAATATTTAGTACTTTCATATGTCTTGTCATCCATGTACTTTAAAATCAAATATCCATATTGTCAGTCTTTAAAATTTAACTGGAATGATTTCTCCATATGTATTACTAAGGAGAGGTAAAGAACATGTATTTCTGTGGTGGCAAACTATTCCTCCCTGGTCTTTTACTGTCCTCTTAGCACATACTGATATTGAAAGAGTTCGTAAACTTTTCAGTGTATTGGAATATGGACTATTCTGTTTATGATTCCTATTCTTAATAGTAAAATAATAAATCTGGTATTTAGCATACATAATATCTTTTTAAAAAGCTTTATCTAATGAGGGCTATACTGTTAGGCATTAACCTGGGAATCCCCGGCAGAGCAAATGTATTATCAGAATTAGGCCTTCTTTTTGCAACCTGTTGGGGTAGTTGATCTTTTACTGCTGAAGCTAAAGGTCTTTACTAGATCTCTTTGATCCCATTAGCAAGAACACGCTAAAGAAAGGGAATTCTAACCAGAAGTTTTTTTAAGATGTGTTTTTGGCATAATTTAAACTCCCAGGTCTGACTTTAGCTTTGGAAATCAGAACATCATGGTGAGCTAAAATTCTGTGGCAAGCAACAGTTTTGCCTAAAAGACTATCAGTTATCATGGGTGGCAAGTTGCAAAGTCTCTTTAAGTGTGTTCTTCACATTATTGACACATTTTACTGTCCTCGTGTATTTAGTCCATTAGACCATTCTATTTTACTATTTTAGAACTTTTCTTTAATTATTAATTGAAGGAGAAAATTATATTCTCAACGTTGGCTTCATAGTTAGCTACAGATCATGATTTATTATCCTTTTCCTTGTAAAAAGGATAAGAAAAAAGTAAAAGGCCACTTGATTTCTGATTATTGGTGAAATACAAGGTGATTAGTATAGATATACTGCTTAGGTATTGAAAATCTAAGTGAAATTTTATATCATTCAATTTTTGTGTTTTATATTTCATGTCCTTTGATACAATCTAGAACTTTAAGAGCTTCCTCTTATTGTCATTCTTTTAGACACATCAGCCTTGTTTCATATATTTTCTTTTTTTCCTCCTTTTTCTTTTTAAATATTTTAGTTATTTTTATCAGCTAAAATCTGCCTTCTCATTCTCCCATCCCATCCCTCTCTGCCAGTTGAGAACACAAGAAAAACATAAGCCATTACAAACATATAGTCAGTCAGAACAAATTTCTACATTGGTCAAATCCAAAAAAATTTGTCTCCTTCTATACTGAGTCTTTCTCCTCTATATCTTGAGGTGGGTAGCATGTTTCATCATTAGTCTTTTGGAAGTGTGATTGGCCATGATTTTGATTAAAGATCATCACAAAAGTATCCCATCATATACCATAAATTGTTCAGTCATTCCCCAATTTATAAACATCCTCTCAGATTTCCATTCTTTGTCACCTCAAAGAGCTATAAACATTTTTGTGCATCCTTAGGGGTTTTTTTTTTTTTTGCTTAGAATTAATCCCTTCCTTAAAATTCCCTCCCTCAAATTCTCCTTCCTTATCTCTTCCCCTTTCCCTCCTATTTCCTTGTTGAATGAAATGTATTTCTATACCCAGTTTGTATATGTTCTTCCTTCTTTTGACCAGTTCAGATGAGAGTGAGGTTCAAATATTAGCCAGTCCCTCCCACCCTATCTCCTTATTTGTGTACCATAATTATGTGCGATAACTTTTCCTAACCTTCTTTCCCTTCCCCCTCCCTCCAGTGGATTCTTCTTCTCCTCTTTCCATTCTTTTTCTTAAGATCATTAAGACGTAATAGAAGCATTCTTAGGCCTTGTTTAATTGGACCCCCTTTGTCACCCTGATGATGATAGGGTTCTGAAGGGACATATAAACAAATTATCTTTGTGTAATCCTTTATTATTGTTCATTCTCAATTAACTTTTTTATATTTCTCTTCATTCCTGCATTTGAACCTCAGAGTTTCTGTGCAGTTCTGGTCTTTTAATCAGGAATACTTGGAAGACCTGTGTTTCATTAATGGTCCATTTTCCCCCTTGTAGTGTCATACTCAGTTTTTCGTTCTTAGCAGGAAGCAGATATTCTTTGACTTCTGGAATGTACATTCCAAGTTCTTCACTGCTTTGTCACTGGTTGTCAGTATCTTAGGCTCCAGAGAGGTCAAGTAGGGTGAGTAGAGTCAAGAGTTGAGAGGGTGAGAACTGAGAAGAAATTATAAGATCTAACATCTCACATCACTTTGTTCAAGTCATGGGATCAAAACATGAATTTTAATAGGTTGAGAAGTTAATGAAAAGTGAGGAAGTAGAAGCTTCCTTGGTAGACTTCAGTTTCTTCAGCAAAATAGAGCAAAATCCCTTGCTGTGAGAGACAGGAAAGGAGGAGATGGTGTAGTGTAAAAGGCCCAAGAAGAAAGGTTTTGAAAGAACTACTCCAAGTAGTATGATAAAGAATTTCTTGTGAACTTCCTGTTCTTATCCTTTTATTACTATTTATCTAGTGGGGAGTGGCTGTCATATATTTGAAACAAGTTTCTTATATAATTTGGATAGAGAAGCTTGCTACAAAGGTTTTTTCGCCAGTTAATGCCTTCCCTTCTAATTTTAACTGTATTAGTTTGTGCAAAAACTTTCCAATTTTATATGATCAAAATTGTTCATTTTGTATTTTCTGATCATCTTTCTCCTTTGTCTGGTCATGGACTCTCTCTATCCTTAGGTGGAAAAAGATATTTTCTTCCTTGATTCTCTAATTTATGATATGACCTTTTTAGAACTAGGTCATTTATCTATTTAAAGTTTATTATGATAAGGTGGTATTAGGTCTTGGTCTAAACCTAATTTCTGCCAGACTGCTTTCCAGTTTCTCAGAAGTTTTTGTCAAATAATGAATCTTTACCCTGGTAGTGTGAGTTTTGGGTTTATCAAACACTGTGCTTCTATTCCATGAATGATCCTCTATTTTTTTAAATCAATACAAAATAGTTTTGTAGTATAGAGATCTGGTGCTGCAAGGCTCCCCCTGTCTTATTTTTTTCATTATTTCCCTTGAAATTCTTTACCTTTTAGTCCTCCTGATACATATCTTTTTCTAACTCTATAAAGTAATCCTTTGGCAATTTGATTGGTATGATAGTGAATAAGTAAATTTAAGTACTTGTGTCATTTTTATTGTATTGATATGGTCTAAATAAAGTATAGTTTGTATTTTTCCAATTATTTAACTCTGTATTTCTGTAAAGAATATTTTGTATTCATATACTTCCTGCATGTGCATTAGTGGATGGACACCTAATTGTTTGTTACATCATTATTATTTTGAATAAAATTTCTTTCTATCTTTTCCTGCTGGGTTTTGCTAGCAGTTTATAGAAAGGCTGATGATTTATTTAATATACTGCTGTTTTGTTAAAGTAATATTTTTTTCTCTTTGCTTCTGTTTATTTCCTAGATTTTCCCCCTCTTATTGCCTCTATTGCTAGTATTTCTAGTGTTATATTAAATAATACTGGTGATAATGGACATCCTTGCTTTACTCCCGATCATATTGGAAAAGCCTCTAGTTTATCCCCATTATATATAATACTAGATTTTGCTTTTGATACTAGAAAAATGCCCATTTGTTTATGTGTGTTCTAGTGTAGTTTGTCAGAAGCTTTTTCTCCATTTAATATAGTGATGTGATTTAATTTTTATTAATGTAAACTATTAATATAGGATAATAATATGATATGTTTATAATTTTTCTAATACTGAACCATCCCTGCATTCCTGCCCTAAATCCTACCAGGTATTAGTGTACAATCTTTTTGGAAGTGTTGCTGTAACCTCTTTACTAATATTTTATCTAAAATTTTTGTATCCATATTCATTAAGGATAATGGTCTTTAATTTTATTTCTCTGATTTATCTCTCCCTGGCTTTGGAATCAAGACCAAATATATGTCATAGAAGGAATTTAATAATAATCTTTTTCCTACCTTCGCTAATAGTTTATATAATGTTATAAATAATTATTATTTTAATATTTGGTAGAATTCACTAGTAAATCCATATGTTTTTTCTTCAGAGTTCATTTATTGCTTGTTTAATTTCTTTTTTCTAGAATTGGACTTTTAAAATCCTCTAGTTCTGGTTCTCTTAATCTGGATATTGCATATTATTATAACTATTCACCCATTTCATTTAAGTTATCACTACTGTTAGCATATAAATGGATAATAGTTTTTTTTTTTAATTTAGTTATTTATTTAACATTCTTTTCTTTTAAAATTTTGCATTCCAAATTTGCTCCCTCTCACCTGTCCTCTGATAAGCACCAACTGAGAAGGCAAGCAAAATTATATCAGTCATACATGTGAAGTCATGCAAAACATATTTCCATATTAGCCATATTGCAAAAAAATAAAAGAAAGCTAGAAAGTTATACTTCAGTTTAAACTCAGAGTTCATTAGTTCTCTCTCTCTGATGGTGGATAGCAGTTTTTATCATGAGTTCTTTGGAACTGTCTTGGATGATTATATCGATAAGAGTAGCCATTTCTTTCACGGTTTATCATCATTACAACACTGTTATTACTGTACACAATGATCTCTTGGTTCTTCCTGTTGTATCAGTTCATATAGATTTGCCCATGTTTTTCCAGAAACCACACCACTTGTCATTTTTTAGAGCACAATAGTACTTCATCACAATTATTATGCTGCAGCTTGTTCAGCCATTTCCCAACTCCTGAGCAATTCCTCAATTTCCAATTTTTTTATCACCACAAAAAAAGAGCTGATATAATTATTTTTGCATAAATAGGTCCTTTTCCTTTGATCTCTTTAGGGGTACATACCTAGTAGTGGTATTGGTGGGTCAAAGGATATGCACAGTTTCATAGCAATTTGGGCATACAGACAGTTCTCACTTTATATAAATTCATATTATGCAAATGCATTTCCCCAGGGCTGGTGGCAGAACCTTGTGCCAGGCCGGACAACGCCTAACTGTGTGTGCTGCAGTAGCTCTATATATGTCTCTTTCTGTTTCAAGTTTGTCTCTTGTAAATAACATTTCTGGATTCTGGTTTCTAATCCATTCTGCTAGCTACTTCTGTTTTATAGGTGAGCTCATCCCATTCACATTCATGGTTATGATTCCTAACCGTATATTTCTCTCAATTACATTTACTGTTGATCCTTCTCTCTTTTTATCCTGTTCCTCCGCAGCAGTCTGTTTTGCTTCTACCACTGCTTCTCTTAATCCACCCTTTCTTTTATCACCCCCCCCCATATCTTATCCCTTTCTCCTCCTAATTCCGTATTGAGTCACATAGAATTCTGTACCCAAATGAGTGTGTATATGTATTTTCCCTTTTTGAACCAATTCCAATGAGAGGAAGATTCAAGTATTGCCCACCCACATTTCCTCCTCCATGTAAAAGCTCTTTCTTGCATGCCCTTTTTTATGTGAGAAAACAATCTCCCCATTCTACTTCTCCCTTCCCCATTCTCACTCTCACTTTTTTTTTTTTTTGGAAAATCATCCCAACATAATTGACTCATCTATGTAAATCC
Organism: Petaurus breviceps papuanus; assembly: GCF_028583685.1. Taxonomy (NCBI): domain Eukaryota; kingdom Metazoa; phylum Chordata; class Mammalia; order Diprotodontia; family Petauridae; genus Petaurus; species Petaurus breviceps. The sequence continues at coordinate 16,074,278 of NW_027186523.1, forward strand.
CTAATAAATAATATAATAAAAAATAAAGAATATTTATTATTTGATTATTTATTATTAAAATTGATATATAACAATAATAAAATAAATAATATAATAATAAAGTTCTTAAGAGTTGCCATCAAGTGTCATCTTCCCATATAGAAATGTAAACAGTTTAAACATATTGTCTCTTATGATTTCTCTTTCATATTTACCTTTTTATGCTTCTTTTGACTCTTGTGTTTGCATGTCAGATATTTTGTTCAGATCTGGTCTTTTCATCAGGAATGCTTGAAAGTCAAAAATCATCTATTTCATTAAATAACCATTTTTTCCCCTCAAAGATTATACTCAGTTTTGCTGAGTAGGTTATTCTTGGTTGTAATCCTCACTCTTTTGTCTTCCAGAATACCATATTCTAAGCCCTCTGCTCCTTTAACATGGAAGCTGCTAAATCTTGTGTAATCTTGACTGTGGCTCCATGATATTTGAATTGTTTCTTTTTTAACCACCAAATTTTTTCCTTGACCTAGGAGCCCTGAAACTTGGCTGTAATATTCCTGGGAATTTTCATTTTGGGATCTCTTTCAGGGAATGATTGGTGGATTCTTTCCATTTCTAGTTTGGCCTATGGACCTAAGATATCATGGCAGTTTTCCTTGATGATTTCTTTTTTTTTTGAGGGGGGAAGGCAAGGCAATTGCGTTTAAGTGACTTGCCCAAGATCACACAGCTAGTAAGTGTATCAAGTATATGAGACTGTATTTGAACTCAGGTCCTCCTGACTCCAGGGTCAGTGCTCTATTCACTGCACCACCTAGCTTCCCCAGATGATTTCTTGAAATATGATGTTTAGGCTCCTTTTTTGACCATGGATTTCAGGTAGTCCAATAATTCTTAAATATTCCCTTCTTGATCTTTTTTCTAGGTCAGTTGTTTTTCCATTGAGATACTTCACATTTTTTCATTCTTTTGACTTTGTTTTATTGTTTCTTGATGTTTCATGAAGTCATCTGCTTTGACTGGCCCAGGTATAATTTTTAAGTAATTATTTTCTTCAGTGAGATTTTGTACCTCTTTTTTTTCTATCTAACCATGGGGCAGATAGGTAGCACAGTAGTCAGGAAGATTTGAATTCGAATCCATCCTCAGATGCTTGCTGTTAGACCCTGAACAAGTCACCTTATTCTGTTTGCCTCAGTTTCCTCATCTGTAAAATGAGCTAGAGCAGGAAATGGCAAATCACTCTAGTATCTTTGCCAAGAAAATCACAGATGAGGTCACAGAGTCAGACATGGCTGAAATGACTGAACAGCAGCAATTCTGTTTGGCTAATTTTGCCTTTTTAAAAAAGGAGTTGTTTTTTTTTTATAGTGAATTTTTGTGCCTCTTTTACCATTAGGCCAATTTTGGTTTTTAAGGTGTTATTTTCTTCAGTAATTTTTTGTGCCTCTTTAACAAAAACATTAATACTCTTCATAATTTTCTTGTATCATTCTCATTTTTTCCCCCAGTTTTTCCTCTACTACTCTTATTGCTTTCTTTAACTCCTCCAGGAATTCTTGTTGGGCTTGGGTCCAATTAGCATTTTTCTTTGAGGCTTTGCTTGTATCTCTTTTCACATTATTGTCTCTTTCTGAGTTTGTGTAATCTGCCACCTTATTAGTTTTTTTATGGTCAAGTCCTTTTATTTTTTAAAAATTATATATTTATATGTATTTTTTGCTGTTTGCTCATTTTTCCAGCTTATTTCTTGACTTTGAACTTTATGTTAAAATTGGGCTCTGCTCACCTGAGGGTAGAGAGACCTTGTCCTAAGCTTCAGGCTTTTCCTGCTGCTGTTTTCAGAGCTAGTCCTGTGGGTTTGCAAGTTTTCAGTACTTCCAAGGTACTGTGATCTAGGGAGAGTCATGGTAACTGTTCACAGTCTTTGGTCTTTACCCAGGAAGGGCTCCCACTCCCTTTGTAACCATAAATATGGGTGTTCTTTTTGGTCCCAGAAATGTGATCAAGTCATCATCTCTTCTGCAGCCATAAGTACTAGTGTTCTTCTCTGCCTTTAAACTTAGACCAGGGTCTCTGTTGCTTTAACTGACTACAAGTGCTCCTCTCTGCCCTGGAACTATGACTCAGAACTACTTATGGGCAATTAGAGTTTACAGTCAGTACCAACTGCACCCAATGTCTGCAAAGGGTTGCCTGTAATCTCTTTCTGACCAGTTTTCCAATCCCCTTACCATCTGTGGGCTGAGAGCTCCTGAAGTTCCTGCTGCTGCCACTGCCTCCAAGGCCTGCCACTGGTGCTGCTACAGTGTGTATGTACTTGGCAGACCTCCACCCTGGTGTTACAGACTTCTCCTGTCAAACTCCTAAGTTGTCTGAGGCTGGAAAAATGTCTCACCCCAACCTTTAGTTGGCTCTGCTCCTCCAAAATTTGATTTGGGGTGTCATTTTAAAGTTGTTTGCAGGGGAACATTGGGTAAGTTCAGCTGGGTTGCTGGGTAAATAACTCCACTATCTTGGCCTAGATCCAGCAATATTATTTTAAATAATTTCCTTTAATTTTAATTTCTTGTGAATCATTTTTTAAATATTTGATGCTGGTGATTTGATTTTGCTTCTTTAAAAAAAATCAGACCAGCCAATTGTTTTTAAAAATTGTTTTATCTTAAATAGCTTCTAACTTTAAATGGTCATTGCATCTTTTTTTAACTTCCAGTTTTATTCATCTCTTCTTTGGTTTTCAGAATTTCTATTTTGGTAGTTTGTTGCATTTTTAAAAATTTGTTGATTTTCTAGTTGTTTTTTTAGTTGCATACCCAGTTCATTGATTTTTTAAATAAAAATTATATAATATATATTTATAAACAGTCTTTAATTGTCTTAGCCTGTGGAAGAGGAGGGAGAGAAATCCCTATTCACTTAGCATTGTAAAGGGACAGCTAAGTGGCACAGTGGCTAGAGTGCTGGGCCTAGAATCAGAAAGACTCATCTTCCTGAGTTCAAATCTGGCCTCAGATACAAAGCTATGTAACTGTGGACAAGTCACTTAACCCCCTCAGTTTCCTTATCTGTAAAATGAGATGGAGAAGGAAATGCAAACCCTTCCAGTATGTTTGCCAAGAAAACCCCAAATAGGGTCACAAATAGTTGGACATGACTAAAACAGCTGAACAACATAAATCATAAATGTCCATATTTTTATTCCTAATGCAATCTCTTGAGCTATTCTTAAAACATCTCTTTAAACATATTGCCCTCCCTCTTTTGCTCCAGTATTGAAGTTTGTGAATGTGTTGATAGTCACTTTATTATTTTTTTTCAGGTAAAATCCATATATAGCTTGGGGACATGGGTCAGAGGTAAACAACCCAACTACAATTATCGATCATACCTGCAATAAAAAAAATGTAGAAGACTTCACTGGGGCCATCTCTGCTAACCTCTTCTGCCAGATATGCTTGTTATGTCTTAGGTTTAGACACATCTGTGCTATGTGTCTGCTACTCATCCTGTATTCCTTGCTTCCCCTCCATACCCTTACCTCTAGTGTGCCTGCTCCCACCTTTGTCCACTGGATAATATGAGCAGCAAACCCTCCTTTCCAACAACAGTTTCTTCCTTAACATTTGGAATAAGGAAGGAGTCATGCATAGGTATCATATTTTTTCTATCCTTTTCTTTCTTGTTTCTCTTTCTTCCCCTTTCTGTACCCTTTCCTCCACTTCCCAGGTGGATCATATCTACTCTTGTCTGCCTCTCATCCCCCATCTCCCCTTCCTCCACCACGGTGGGGCAAGCAAGGTGGGATGAGGCTATATGGCTATGGGGCAAGTGGTTTGGTTGTGTTTTGTTCTGTTTTTTAAAAGGGGTAATACTATATTCATTTCAAGTTGTGAAGAAAAATATAGGTCAACGGTTTTTTTTCTTTTTTTTTTTTTTAAAGCAATTGGGGTTAAGTAACTTGCTCAAGGTTACACGGCCAGGTATTTCAGGGTGTGGTGCTGAGTATCTGAGCCCGGATTTGATCTCCAGGTCTTCTCAACACTGGAGCTGGTGCTCTTACTTGCTGTGCTACCTGGCCGCCCCAAGGTCAACATTATCAAATAAAATACAAGGACTACTTGAAAGGGGAGGAAGTATAATACACACTATATATTTGGGGATATACATGTTAGATATACATTTTCGTCCTTGGGACTGCTTTGACTGTATCCTAAAAGTTTTAGCATGTTGTCTCGTTTTCTTCGATGAAATTTTCTATTGTTTTTTGACTCAAAAATGCTTTAGGATTATGTTATCTAGTCTCAACTAATTTTTAATCTTTTCTTCAAATATAATTTCATAGCATTTGTAGTCTATAAAAGATAGAGATGTAATTGCATTTACATGTGAGTTTTGTATGCCCTAGTACATGGTCAGTTTTTATAGAAATGCCAAGCATAGCTGAGAAATAATTATGAGATACCTATTGAATCTTACTTTTCTAAAATTCTACTCGGGTCCTTTCTTGCTTACTGTTTGGTTATATTTATCTAGGAATGAGAGGGGTATATCAAGGTCACCCACTATTAGTTTCACAGTGTATCTTTCCCCATAATTCAGTTAACTTTAAAAGTATTTAGATGCCATGTCCATTTGGTGTATATATAGTAAATATTGATAATACTTCAATGCCGCTTAATATGTATGGGATTAATATGCAATTTTCTTTTGAGTCCTTAAGTTTCCTTGTTTATCTGTTCTAATCCAGTCTTTTCATTGTTGCTACGTCTGAGATCATCACTGCTTTTTTAACTTTAACTGAAGAATCGATTTTACTCTAGTACCTTATTTTAACCCTGGATAAATCTTGGTGTTTTGAGTGTTTCTTATAAACAACATTGTTGGATTCTGCTTTCTAATACATTATGCTACCCTCTTCCATTTATGGGTAAGTTTATAACATTTATGATCACTGTTATGACTGTTAATTACACATTTCCCTCCACGAAGGGAGTGTTGAAGGAGTGTGCACAACACTAGTGACACCGTCTGCTTCTGTTCTACTACCCCTTCTCATTTCCCTATTCACAGGTTCTTACCATTTCATTTTATTCCCCTCTTCATGGTCCAGTCTTTGAAGAAAGTCTGTTTTGCTTATGACTGATGCCTCCCTAAATCTTCTCTTCTTCTTAATTCCCTCTTTCCTTACTCTCTCTCTTACTGAGTCCTTCTGATGTTTAAGGTATTTCTACACTGAACTGTGTGTTCAACTCTCCTTTGACCAGTTCAGTTGAATGTAAGATTAATGTTGCTCCCTGTTTCCCTCCCCCCTTCCTTCCCTCCATGTTTGTATAATCTTCTCATACAGCAAAATTATGATAGTCAGTTTCACTGCCTTCTTTCTCCTTTCTTTCTTAACTTATTTGTATTTTCTTCCTTTTTTCCATTTTTTATCTTAAGAAAAAAATAACAAAACAGTTCCCAGATTTATTCATTTCTCCAAGACTTTTGAAGACGTTAGGGTTTTGAGGGAATACTTGCTTCTTCTCCCCCTGTTAGAATGTTAACAATTCTTCATTATCTAATTCAAATGTATTTCCCTTTTGTTTCTCTTGATTCTTATATTTGTCATTCGCCCTTTATTTCATTAAAGGTTCATTCCCCGCCCCCCACCCGATGATTACATGCAGCTTTATTTTTGGTTATAATTTTTTTTTACTCTTGCCATCTGGAATATCATATTCCCTGCTCCTCTTTTCGTGATAGTGGAAGCTGCCAAAAGTCCCCCACTATTAGTTTTACAGTGTATCTCTCCCTATAATTCAGTTAACTTTTAAAGTATTTAGATGCTATGCCATTTGTCTTCTTGATACTTCAACTCTTTTTTCCTGATTATTTTACAGATTTTTTTTCCTTTTTCTTCAAAGGTCAGGATTTTGGCTATAACATTCTTGGGAGTATTAATTTTGGGGCTTCTTCAAGGAGATGACCAGTGTATTCTTTCTTTTTTCACTTTGCCTTCTGTTTTTTAATAAATCTGGGTAATTTTTGTTCATTATTTCTTGAAACATGGTACCTAGGCTTTTTGTTACAGATTAGGTTTTCAGGTAGCCTGATCCTTCCTAGATCTCTCCTTCACTTGTCTTTTGATTTTGTTCCAATATGTGTTGTAGTTGGAGTCATTGATCTCTAATTTAATTTTCAAGGCATCTTACTTGAGAAAGTTTTGTACAACCTGTAACTTAAGTTTTTTACAAATTAGGTCCTAATTGGTGCCAATAATGAATCCTCTGAAGTAGTCATGTGTATTTGTATGAATAGTGAAGTCACACTATTCAAAGCTATAATAATGTAAAATGTGGTAATTTGTTCCAACCCAATGGAAATACACAGTTTGAATTCAAATAATGCAGCCACTTAAGGGGATTCATTACTTACATTACCTGGGATCTAGGTGTATTCTCTTTCCAATTCTTTCCTCTAACATTCTCAATTCCTTTCCTGTTCTTTCTTCTAAATCTCTCATTTCATTCATGTGATCATTTTTAAACTCTTATTTTTATTCCATTTTAGAATTCCAGTAGAGTTTTTGGCAAATGTACAATTTGCTTTACTTTTATGTGATATGGATTTATTTTCTTCTTTTCAGTATATTGAGTATCACTGGCTCCATAATATTTATCACTAGTATGTTCATGCATTTATTTATTTTACTATCCCGCCTTACTGAATTGGGATTTGTTGATGTTATTGTTAGACAAAGGCTTTCTTATACTTCTGGAAGGAACAGTGACTTTCTCTGGTGCCAGTCTGTATAATCTGGAGTTTGGGTAATGAGCACCATGTTTTTCAAGGACTTCAGGAACAGCTGTAGTCAGTTCACTGCTTCCTCTCACTTTATGATCTTGAGTACTACTCTTATGAGCCTGGTTTTTTTCTCCAAATGTCAGGGAACAATAGTTAAGAGGCAGCATTACAAATGGAACGTGTAATTGGTTACATAAACACACGCGGGTTGAGTTCCTAGATGACTGACTGAACTCACTCTCATTGTCTTATCGCTTAATGGTCAGGATGACCAGCATCCACAAGATCGACAAGATACCCTATGTAGTGTATGCACTCTGCTCTTGGTTGGGTCTGGTACCTGAGATCTTGGGCCTGTCCAGCAGCTTTGTGTCTGGCTTCTTAGTTCAATGAAGGATGACAGTAAGTTTACCTAGCTGTTGGTCCTGAGTTGAGGAGGCCTTCAAACTGAATCCTAGAGTCCCTACCCTTCTGACTCCAGTGGTATGAAGGGAAGAGTTAGTACTGAGGTGGTACTCATGGCATCAGAAGCAGTCTTCACCCACTTGCATTTTTAGTAGTAATGGAAGATTAAGGTAATCATAGATCTAGAGCAGAGGTGGGGAACCTGCAGCTTTGTGGCCACATGTGGCCTTCTAGGTCCTTTGGTATGGCCTTTTGACTGAGTCTAAGTTTTAGAGAACAAATCCTTTTATTAAGGGGATTTGTTCAGTGAAGTTTGCATTTAGTCAAAGGCCACACTTTAGGAGGGCCACATGTGGCCTTGAGGCCTCAGTCCCTATCCCTGATCTAGAGTCTTGAAGGGATCCCAGAGTCTATTTAGTCCAGCCTCCTTATTTTACATGGGAAGAAAGTGAAACCTAAGGGAATTAAGTGGCTTGCCCAACGTCACATAGGTATCGTATTTCATCAGAGGTAGAATTTGAATTTCCTCTGACTCAGTGACCTTTCCATTGTGCTGTTTTCTCCTGTGTTGTTTTCTAGATGTTCAGTGTCACAGAACAAAGTAATTAGATTTGGGAAAATAGGTTTGGTGGCGAGGAGGGCCCCAAATCCATATCTGGAGGAAGGGGATGGGGTAGCCATTCTTGTTAGCTGAGTGATAGTGGCACAATGAATGCACACTTCTCTACCCCTTCCATACATTCATCTGCCATCATTCTATACATCTGTAGTCAGAAAAACGTAACTTTCTAAGTTAGTAGAGTCTTAGTATAAGAAGGTTGGTCACCAAAGGGTTATTGGTGAACTTTGGCCACAGAAGCTTATCAAAATGATGTGCCAAGGCCTGAAAGGGTTGTGAGTTGTATTGGTGGAAAGAGAATGATAATGGGGGTAGAAAAGCTAAAAAGTTTCAGTTCATTAGCAAAATTAATAATTGATATTTTTATCCAAGTGTTTTGTGCTAATATAGCCGAGAAGAGCTGATAATGGATAATGGTCATTATACTAATCTTTCTCAGCTATCCTGTAGATGGCAGCAAGAGCCATATGTTAGTGTTTGCAGTGCACGGAAAGGCATAATGGGTTGAATTCAAATTTTTTTTTTCTTTGTAACCAGATGGAGGTTTATTGTTCTGACTTCCATGCTGAGAGAGCAGCAAGAGAGAAGATTCATGAAGAAAAGGAACAACTGGCATTGCAGCTGGCATTTCTGTTGAAAGAAAACAATGTTTTTGAAGATGGGAGCAGGTAAGATAAAGTGAAAAGCAGACTTGAAATAAATTGCAATACAGACTTGGAGCTTGATTCTCCATTCGGCAGCACCATCTTTGTTCCCCTGTAAGAGGAAACTGCTTATAAACTTTAAAAAGTCTAAGGGTGGTGTGTGTGTGTGTGTGTGTGTGTGTGTGCGCACGTGCACACATGCATTTGTGTGTCTGTGTGTATGGATGTTCTGGAGAGACAGAATAGTATAGTCGTGTAAGTGCTAGACTTGGAGTGCCTAGGCCTAGGTTTCATTCCTTCCTCAAGCACTTACTCTGTGATAATGGATAAGCCCTTTAACTTTCCTAGCCTCAGTTTCTGTAAAATGGGGCTGATAATACTTTGCAGGCAGTGCAATGGATAAAATGCCAGGCCTGGAATCAGAAAGATTCATCTTCCTGAGTTTAAATCTGGCCTCAGACACTTACTGGTTATGTGACCCTGGGCAAGTAATTTAACCCTGCTTGCCTCAGTTTCCTCATCTATATAATGAGCTGGAGAAGGAAATGGCAAACCACTCGATTATCTTTACCAAGAAAACCCCAAATGGGGTTTAAAAGAGTCGAATATGGCTGAAAGGTGATTGAACAACAATAACAAATACTTTTACTTTTACTACCCACCTTACAGGGTTATTGTGAGGAAGGTGCAGTATGAACACTGAAGTCCTAGGCAAATGGAAAAAGTTAGCTATTTTACTTTTGGGGAATGGCACTGGATTATTTGTTTTCACTAGAGTTCCCCTTTTTTCTGTTTTTAAAGATTGGGTATCCCTACCTCACAAAAGCTAGCAGTGCTTTAGCTTCTCCTGGCTTTGGTGCCACTCTGATTGGCACAGGAACTTTGACCTGCTTTGTTCTCTGGAGCAGGTTTGCTCCACCATCAATATCCTGCTGACCCCCTGTTCTCAGAGTTTTCCAAGTCAATGGTGAATATAGTACAGACACCCAGCTAGCTTAGCCCACTGCAGCTCACAACTCCTGAGCTCCTGGAGCTCCAGCCTACCCACTAGCAGGGATTGCAGGTGTATTACACAATTCCCAGCTATCTTTATTTTTTAAAAAAGAACAGAAACTGAATTGCATGGATGGCTATAACTCATTTACCTTATATATTAACATAGTAGCTTTCAATTGCTGACCTAACCAGCACCTAATCAGACCATCTCATTCATTGTATCTGTGAAACCTGAAAAGATTACATTAGATGCAAAGAAGACTACCCTATGTCTTGTGCTTGGGGTTTTGATTGTTTTGGGGCCATCCCCAATACCTATAGTTGAAAAGGAAAGCTTTCATTCTACTGGAGAGAAGCAGCATGTACACAAATAAGCAAATAGAAAATAGATATAAGTTAATTTGGGGGAGGTAGCTATGAACAATAACACCTGAGGGAATTAGAAAAGTCCTTTCTGAAACAGCACTTGAGCTGAGCCAAAGGATTCCAAGAATTAGAGGTGAGGAGGGAGAAAATTCTAAGAATTATGTGACAAAACAGTTTCAATCCAGTTCCTCTAGATATAAATTCAGTACTCCCTCTACTGTACCATGGCATACTCAGTACTTATAATCTGCTGTTTATTTTCTTGGTAAAATGCTAATTTACATTAACTGAATTATGCCCATTTCACTGGCACTTTTCTTACTAGGCTAGTACACACAGGCTTGATTAGTACTGAGATGTTGAGACTTGATGTGCTAAAAGAAGTAAGAGGGGCTATAGTAGAGAAATTATTTTGATAAGAATTCAATCTCATTTGAACTGGATTCCTTGCACTGTTGGCCATTCCTACCACTCAAGCTTTTAGACTGGTGATGCTTTTATTATGAAGATATAAGATTTACTCATTGAGGACTTTTGCCTATCTATGGTACCTTCTTTTAGAGATATAAAAAACATCATTGTGGATTTGGGGGCTATATTTTACAATCTTAATGGATTAAAACTTTCAAAAAATTACAATATAGATGTTAAATAAAAATTTTAATTTTGTATATGAATAAAAAACACTTCATCTACTTAGTGTTATGAAAGAAAAAAACATTACTAAATGTCTGAGTTTATACTTCAAGTTAATTTATTGAAACCATGTTGTGTTTAAGTAATATTGTTTAATACTTCTATAAGAACATAGACTTTTTTTCTTTGCCTTTGGCTTCATTTTGGAGGTGAGAAGGGATCTTGAAGGTGGGGTGGACAAAACACATATGTGCTTTCATCAGTGCAGAGAATGCCACTATGACAATCCCTTCCAATAAATTTAGATGGCAACTTGTCTATTACTTACAGTCTCAGTAAATTGCGTGGAGTACTTTAGAGAGACTGGTCAGGATCACACAGCCTGTAGAGTAGCTAGTATTTATATAGTGCTTTAATGTTATCTCATTTGGGTCTCACACAACCCTGTGAGGTAAGCGATGGTCTTATCCCCATTGTACAGATGAGGAAACTGAGGCTGAGAAAGATTAAGTGACTTGCCCAGGGTCACATAGCTAGTAAATGTCTGAGGCCACATTCAAACTCAGGTCTTTTTTACTCCAAAGCCAACTTTCTCTCCATTATTACCACCTATTAGCCAGTTTATTTCAGAGGTAGGACTTGAAACCAGGTCTTTCTGACTTCAGGCTAGACCTCTGTCCATTATTCCATGCTTCCTCTTTTTTATTTGATTTCTTGACATTGTTACAATCTATTTGATTTTATTCTTTTTAAAATTTAATATTACTTCTGTCTTTCAAAATGCTAAAAAAAAAAAAATCAGTATGTGCTCATCTTTATAATTAGCAGACAGTCTTTGATGGAACTGCAAAGCCGTCATGGGGCCAGATCAACAAATGAACAAGACCAGCAACACTACCTTGTTCAGAGAGGTAAATTATTAAGCCCATTACTTTGCTTACAAAACATATAGCATAATGTCATTTGGAACCTTATACAGAAAAAACCTTACCTGACCCAATTTTCATACCCCCAGAAACTTTCAAAGTACTTCTTTACATGTGTCTGAGAATATGACTTGCCATCATAGGCTTGAGAATTTGGTGGGTTTTTTAAAAACTTTTTTTCTTAAGCTACTTCTAAAAATAAGCAAACCTCACTGAAGTCCTACTCCTCAGCCTGGGAAGTGGCCTAGGCTTCTCAAAGGTCATGTCAGCAGAAACACAAGCCCTGGCAGGTCCTATCAAATTAGAGTAGGGTCTTGTCTAGGGATTCTGTCTGTTACCCCAGCTAAGCCACATCTCTTATTCTGCCCCACCCCTAGCATTTAAAATTTGCTAAAATGACGTCAAAACGAATTCAAAGGCATCTCAGAAAGGATCATCACTAGAAGGTTGTCTACCAGATAATGAACAGTGTTTGTATTTTTATCTTTTAAATCATAGCAACTCATGAAGATGGTCCCTCTAATGCATAGAGGGTTTTTGCAAGGGTCAGTCAGTAAAAGGGAATACCCTAATTAATTAAGTTACAGATAATTTGAAGTATCAGCTCCAAAAATCATTAAGTTTCTGAATTGGGGTTAGATTTAGGGGAGAGAAAGGTATTATCCTTGTTTTGTAAATTCTGTTAAACATTGCTGAAAGTCTATCATGCGTATTGCACTGGGGAAGTACAAAGACAAGTCTCCCCTTGCTCTTATAGAACATGCATTTTAATTATATAAGTAGCAGAGAAATGTAATCCAGAAGATAATCAAATGGTAGCTGAAAGGCAATTTTAGTGATGATTGTTAAGAGTCCAGAAATCCCATTTTTAAATTGCATATCAGCTTTTAAACTTTTTTTTTTTTGCAATGCTGGACCAGTTTCAAGTTATCACTTAAGTTTTTTCTCTTATGGCATAGTAAATTATTTTGTTAACAGATATTTAATGAACACCTCCTATTAGAATATAGAGACTTCTTGGGGCAGATCTAGACAAATCCTACTGTATGTATGCTTCATACCCTAGTGCCTCCATCAAGCATTTTTACTTATGTAAAATAAGATTAAAATTAATTTGAAAGGCAGCTTTAAAGGGGAAAATCAATCACAAAAATATAGCCTGAAGTATATTCACAGAAGGTATTAAGAGAAGGGAGGGAATTTAATAGGTGTGTGGGGTTATGTGTTTATGCAAGCATGCCTGTGATTGTCTAAGGTCATTAGCCCTTTTTAAAAAAAGGATCACAAGATTAATAACACAAAGTATATAAAACAAGGAATAAAACCATTATGTCATCTAGTAATAATTTTAGCCAGAGTCAAACGTGTAGTTGAAAGAATTCTTGTTCAAATACAATTTGGACTAAATGGTCTCTGAGGTCCCTTGCAACTCTAAAGCTCTATGAAGTTGACAAAAGATGTATTTGTTGTGTGTCCCCTTCCAAGTCCATCCAAAGTGATATTCCTTTTAACTCTGCTTCCTTCTGTGGGAGGGGGACAGGAAGGAATGGTAAAATCTGGCACTTTAGATATATGGATTTTTCAGCATGGAAACTCCCTCCCCAGATAGATCTTTATCTGATAGTAGTGGGGTATGCCTTGGCAACATGTGCTCAGCATGTGAACTCAAGCCTCCCAATCACTAAAGCCAGCCCTCTGCCACTTACATAATATAAAATGTCTACATCGACGTAGTCAGTTTGTATGCTATTCCAGTCCTGCTGATCTCACTCTGCATCATTCATGGCTTTCCACATTTCATGGTTTTCATTTCTTTTAGAGTGCCATATTTTTCCACTGTAATGTCATAATTTATTTAGCAATATTCTAATCATTATACATATGTTATTTCCATTTTCCAGTTGGAACTCAAGTTCCAATAGAAATCAGAAGCAGAGTATTATGCTACTTTGTATAAAACAGTAAGTTCCTTGTCACCAGAAGTGTTTGAGCTGAGGCCAGGTGTCGCTCAGGAATGTTATAAAAGATACTTTATGTACTGGATAGGATGTTGGGCTACATGGTGTCTAGTGTCCCCATCAAAACTTTTAGAGTCTATGATTTTTCCTTTAATTTGTGTGTCTAGTATCATAACTTCAGCTATAAATCAGTGAATTGGTAAAACCTTTTTAAAAAACCACATTATTGTCAAACCTACTAACAACTATTATTAGAAGTTTGGTTACATTTGGTAGTGACTACTAAACTCTAAGCTTAAGCTTATCAAAATTAGTATGTTTAAAAAAAGAAACATTCTACTTAGAACAAATAACTCATAGGATGGATAAGCTTTTTCTGCTTTGTTCCCAGGAACTGATGATAGAAGCTGGCGGCAACAACAACAACAACAGCAAAGGAATATTCCAATCCATTCGTGCCCCAAGTGTGGAGAGATTCTGCCAGACATAGATACACTGCAGATTCATGTTATGGACTGCATTATATAAATGATGTTCCACCTCAGAACAAAACAAAAAAACACTCTTTCTGGTAAATGCTGACTTAATCCTCTAAGAGCTGTACCTTTGTGCGTTTTTCCTCAAACATTTTGGCCCTTTACATTTGTTTTGGAAGAAAGAAAAATTTCTGTGTGTTAAATAAGTCACTGATTGTCCATAAAGGACTCCATTTAAATGAGCTTCATTTTCTGTGTTCAGTTTATGCCAGCTTTGCACCATAATATCTGGATAGATTAATGTAATCAGAAGATAAACTTCACTGATCAATTTAAAGCACTCTAAGTGGGCAGACAAGATGAAGTGGTTACAGGTTTAATCAAGAAACGGACTTCCCTTTTTAAAGTATTCTAACAAACTGTGCAGTTCTTTTTATTCATCACCCGTTTAAAATGAATCCTGTTGGATTTTTTTTCTTTTTGCATTATAGTTTATTTACTATAGCTAGTGTAAGCATACTAGCTTTTTTTTTTTTTGTATGCTTTTTATTTGGGCACCATGCGCTTTAACTTGACATAGAGAAAAAGAAAAATTGTGGGCATATGTGAAATAGGTAAGTGTTAGGTTTATTTGATTTTATGAAATAGTTAACTTTGTTTTTTAGTTATTAGGTACAAGTAGGTTTGCACAGTGGATGCTTATTCACTTGTTGACAAGAGAAAAGATGTTTATTCATTTTCTTTAAATGATCAAGTTACATCTTAAGAGTCATAAAACAAAATGATTGCAAAATAAAACTGCTTATAAATATTTTAGGTTTTTTCTTATATGTATATTGACTAATTTCTTAACATGCATTTTCTGTATTAAATTATACACATATAACTAGCTATATGTATTTGTTTACTTAATTCTCTGTAAATGACAAAATCTCATTCCTGAAGGCCAGTTCTCACACTTAGATTACTAGTAGCTACATCCTGAGATGTAGGCTTAGCTATCCTTAAATGAGCCCAGTTCCAACTGGCCAGTAAGTTTTGATTAGCCATGAAAATAAAATAAGCTCAAGCCTGCAGCCTCATAGACTAAAAAAAAAAATCAAGACAGCAAATCAACATATTCTCTATCTCTTTATATTATCTTTGAGTTTCATTTTCATGGTGTATGGTAGGAACACTATATTTTAGTACAAGCTGTCTGTGTCTGTTCTTTGAGCCTCGTCAAATAGAGGAGCAGGTGAGAGAGTAGACCCAGATTCTGGAGATGGGGTATCTTGTTTGAGGAACATCAAGAGGCCACTGTCACTGGACTGTAAAATAAGCAGAGGGAGACGCAGGGGCAGGCCGAGAAGGTGCGGCCAGCAGAGGCAGGCCGGGAAGGGGCCTGATCAACTCGGAGGGCAAGTCTTCCCACCAACCACAAGGTCCACTACCAGGCCTATCACCAAAGGGCTGGGACTGGAAAGAGCAAGGTAAGAAGCAAATACAGGGGCCCCTGTCCTGGACAGCAAACACTCCTGGGGCTACCACTTCATAGCCCAGAAATTTTTTTTTTTTTTAAAAAGCCCCTTTCAGGACCTCCAAAGACTAGGATAACAGAGTGAACCTCACTCCAAACCCCCTCTCTGACCCTGAAAACATAGTAACTCTTGCCCCAGGGCAAAACCCTCTACAGTAAAGGCTTGGGATCCTAGAGGAAGGGCATGGCTAGGACCCTGCCTCAAAATGGGTAGAAAGCAGACTATAAAGACATAGACTCTGGAGTCCTACTATCCTCAGAGGGAGGAACCAACCTCAGAGGGAAACAATGTGGACTCCACACCCAAAACTGAAACTTCAACAGGGAATGGGTCCCAAGCACAGAAGGCTCTCCTAGATGAGATCAAAAGGAACTTTGAAAACAAAATGAGAGAGATAGAAGACAAAATGAATAATTCTCTCAAAATGAAAATAGCAGAATTAGAAAAACATTATAATGAGGAAAACATCTCTCTAAAAAGAAAAGTGTATGATATGGAAAAGGAGCTTCAAAAATTAACCAAGGAAAATGATTTGCTAAAAACCAGAATTAACCAAATGGAAACAAATTACTCTATGAGGAACCAAGAATTAGCCAAGCAAAACAACAAGAATGAAAAATTAGAAAAAGAGGTAAAATACCTCAAGGAAAAAATAACTGACCTGGAAAACAGATCCAGGAGAGATAATCTGAGAATCATAGGCCTACCAGAAAATTATGATGAAAAAATAAGCCTGAACAACATTCTCCAAGAGCTCATTAAGGAAAACTGCCCTGAGATACTAGAACCTGAGGGTAAAATAGAAATCAAGAGAATCCACCGGACACCTGCTGTAAGAGATCCCAAACTGAAAAGTCCTCTGAATGTTGTGGCCAAACTCCAGAACTACCAGATAAAAGAGAAACTACTTCAAGCGGCCAGAAAGAAACAATTCAAATATCAAGGGTCCACAGTGAGGATTGCACAGGATTTGGCAGCCTCTACACTGAAAGATCGGAGGCAGTGGAATACAATTTTCCAGAAGGCAAAAGAGCTCGGGTTACAACCAAGGATCACATACCCAGTGAGACTGAGCATATTCTTCCAGGCAAAGAGATGGTCATTCAATGATATAACAGAGTTCCAGACCTTCTTGATAAAAAAGCCAGAACTCAATGGAAAATTCAACCTCTAATTACGAGATGCAACAGTGGCTTAGAAAGTAAACAAGGAGAACACACACACACCCTGCTATTTGATAAAAGCAAACTGGTTATAGACAAGTAGAGGGTATGACTATAAAATACACAAAATGACGATTTTAAATAAATCTTAAGGGCTACAAAGGGACTGCAATGGAAGAAAGGGAATGGTTGAAGTGGAAAAGGGTAAATTATGCCACTCATAGAGGCATAAAAACTGTATAGCAGAGGAAAAAAAGGGAGGGAGTTGGAAAGCATATGAGCTTTTCCCTCATTGGTTCTGGTACAAGGAGGGAATAACAACCAGTTAAGCATAGGACTCGATGGAGAAGAAACGCAAAAAGTATCATTTTAGAGGGAAAGAGGGGAGGGAGAGGAGCTTCACATGACATATGTTCCTGTCACTCTTGATGCGAAGAAGAAATAGCATACTTCATTAAGTATAACAATATCCTACAGGCAGTAGGAGGGGAAAAAGGTTACGAAAGGGGGGTGGGAGTGGTTTGTAGGGAGGGAAGTAGTAAGGGGAAAGGGGAGGAAAAGGAAGGGGGGCCGAAAAGGGAACACTGAGGGAGGCGGTGGTCAAAAGGAAAACTATTAAGGGGGGGAAGGGAGAAGGGAGGGAAAATATGAACATTAACAGGGGCAGGAATAGGATGGGGGGAAAGAAACATAACAATCATGACTGTAAATGTGAATGGAATGAACTCTCCCATAAAACGGAGACGGATAGCAGAATGGATTAGAAATCATAATCCTACAATATGCTGTTTACAAGAAACACATCTGAAACAGAGGGATACACACAAGGTAAAGGTAAAAGGTTGGAATAAAATATATCATGCCTCAGCTAAAGTAAAAAAAGCAGGGGTAGCAATCCTTATCTCAGATAAAGCAAAAGCAAAAATTGACCTAATTAAAAGAGATAAGGAAGGAAACTATATCCTGTTAAAAGGCACCGTCGAGAATGAAGCAATATCACTACTTAACATATATGCACCAAGTGGTGTAGCATCCAAATTCCTAGAGGAGAAGGTAAAGGAATTAGAGGAAGAAATAGATAGCAAAACTATACTAGTGGGAGACCTTAATCTCCCCCTCTCTGAACTTGATACATCCAACCTCAAAATAAACAAGAAAGAAGTTAAGGAGGTGAACAGGATTTTAGAGAGGATAGGTATGATAGATCTCTGGAGAAAACTGAATGGGGATAAAAAGGAATATACTTTCTTCTCAGCGGTTCATGGCACATACTCAAAAACTGACCATGTTCTAGGGCATAAAAACCTCACAATTCTATGCAGTAAGGCAGAAATATTAAATGCATCCTTCTCAGATCATGATGCAATAAAAATTATATGCAATAAAGGGCCAGGGAAAGACAGACTAAAAACTAATTGGAAATTAAACAATTTAATCCTAAAGAAAGTCAAACAAGAAATTATAGAAACAATCAGTAATTTCATTCAAGAGAATGATAATAATGAGACAACATACCAAAATCTGTGGGATGCATTAAAGGCAGTTCTTAGGGGAAGTTTTATATCCCTGAGTGCATACGTGATTAAATTAGAGAAAAGGGAGCTCAACGAATTGGGCATGCAATTAAAAAACCTAGAAAAAGAACAAATTCAAAATCCCCAATTAAATACTAAATTAGAAATATTGAAGACAAAAGGAGAGATTAATAAATTTGAAATTAAGAAAACTATTGAATTAATAAATAAAACCAAGAGCTGATTTTATGAAAAAACCAACAAAATTGAGAGACCCTTAGTAGTCAATATGATAAAAAAAAAAAAGAAAACCAAATTATGAGTATCAAAAATGAAAAGGGTGAATCTACCTCCAATGAAGAGGAAATCAAAACAATAATTAGGAATTATTTTTCCCAATTGTATGCACATAAATTTGACAATCTTAGGGAAATGGATGAATATTTACAAACATACAAGTTGCCCAGATTAACTGAAGAGGAAGTAAATTATTTAAATAATCCCATCTCAGAAAAAGAAATTGAACAAGCCATCAGTCAGCTCCCTAGGAAAAAATCTCCAGGGCCAGATGGATTCACTAGTGAATTCTATCATTTAAAGAATAATTGATTCCAATACTCTACAAACTATTTGGGAAAATTAGTGAAGAAGGAGTCCTACCAAATTCTTTTTATGACACAAATATGGTACTGATACCTAAATCAGGAAGAGATAAAACAGAGAAAGAAAATTATAGACCAATCTCCCTCATGAATATAGATGCAAAAATTCTAAATAAAATACTAGCAAAAAGACTACAGCAACTTATCTCAAGAATAATACACTTTGATCAGGTAGGATTTATTCCAGGAATGCAAGGATGGTTTAATATTAGGAAAACCATCAGTATAATTGATCATATCAACAATAAAACTAGCAGAAACCACACGATCATCTCAATAGATGCAGAAAAGGCTTTTGACAAAATACAACATCCATTCCTATTAAAAACATTAGAAAGTATAGGAATAAATGGAGCCTTCCTTAAAATAATAGGTAGCATCTATTTAAAGTCATCAGCAAGTATTATATGTAATGGGGAGAAGCTAGAAGCATTTCCCATAAGATCAGGGGTGAAACAAGGGTGTCCACTATCACCCCTCTTATTCAATCTGGTACTAGAAATGTTAGCAGTAGCAATTAGAGAAGAAAAAGAAATCAAAGAAATCAAGTTAGGCAAAGAAGAGACCAAGCTATCACTCTTTGCAGATGATATGATGATATACTTAGAGAATCCTAGAGAATCAAGTAAAAAACTGCTTGAGACAATAAATAAATTTGGCAAAGTTGCAGGATATAAAATAAACCCACATAAATCCTCGGCATTCCTATATATTTCCAATGAAATTCAACAGCAAGAAATAGAAAGAGAAATCCCATTTAAAGTTACTGTAGACATTATAAAATATTTGGGAATCTACCTGCCAAAACAAACCCAGGATCTGTATGATCATAACTACAAAACACTTTTCACACAAATAAAGTCAGATCTAACTAATTGGAAAAATATCAATTGCTCATGGCTGGGTCGAGCTAATATAATAAAAATGACAATTTTACCCAAATTAAATTATATATTTAGTGCCATACCAATTAATTTATCAAAAAACTACTTTATAGAGCTAGAAAAAATAGTAACAAAATTCATTTGGAAGAATAAACGGTCCAGAATATCAAGGGAATTAATGAAAAGAAATGCTAGGGAAGGTGGACTAGCTTTACCAGATTTCAATCTGTACTATAAAGCAGTAGTCATCAAAACTACTTGGTACTGGCTGAGGAATAGAGGAGTGGATCAATGGAATAGATTAGGCACACGAGATTCAGAAGTCAATGACTATAGTAATGTATTGTTTGATAAACCTCCAGACCCTGGTTTTTGGGATAAGAACTCACTATTTGACAAAAACTGCTGGGAAAATTGGAATATACTATGGCAGAAACTGGGCATAGACCATTATCTAATACCATATACCAAAATCAAGTCTAAATGGGCTCATGATCTAGGTATAAAGGTTGATACTGTAAGCAGTCTCCTAAAACAAGGAATAGTTTACCTATCAGACTTGTGGAGAGGGAAAGACTTTATGACTAAACAAGAATTAGAGAACATTATAAAACGTAAAATGGATAATTTTGACTACATGAAATTGAAAAGTTTCTGTACAAACAAAGCCAATGTAACCAAGATTAAGAGGCAGGTGGGAAATTGGGAAAGAATCTTTACAACCTATGTCTCTGACAAAGGACTCATTTCTAAAATATACAGAGAATTGAGTCAAATTTATAAGAATACAAGTCATTACCCAATTGATAAATGGTCAAAGGATATGAACAGGCAGTTTTCAGAGAAAGAAATTAAAGCTATCTATAAGCACATGAAGAAATGCTCTAATTCACTATTGATTAGAGAAATGCAAATCAAAACAACTGTGAGGTACCACATCTCACCAGTCAAATTGTCTAAGATGACAAAACAGGAAAATGACAAATGCTGGAGAGGATGTGGGCAAATTGGAACACTAATACATTGTTGGTGGAGTTGTGAACTGATCCAGCCTTTCTGGAGAGCAATCTGGAATTATGCCCAAAGGGCTATAAATACTTTCATACCCTTTGATCCAGCAATACCACTCCTAGGGTTATATCCCAAAGAGATCATAGAAATGGGAGAAAGACCCATATGTACAAAAATGTTTATAGCAGCTCTTTTTGTGGTGGCAAAGAATTGGAAATTTAAGAGGGTGCCCATCAAGTGGGGAATGGCTGAACAAGTTGTGGTATATGCATGTTATGGAATACTATTGTGCTATAAGAAACGAGGAGCAGGCAGTCTTCATATTTACCTGGAGAGGCTTAAAAGAACTGATGCTGAGTGAGAAGAGTAGAAGAGAAATTTGTACACAATTACAGACACAACGTATGTGTGATGACCAACTTTGATAGACTGGGCTCTTCTCAGCAATGCAATGACATAAGTCAATCCCAAAAGACTCATGATGGAGGGAAATATGTGCATCCAGAGAAAGAACTAGAAAGAACTAAGTTTATATCCAGGTGGAAGCAAAATGCCTGATATTTTTCATTCTCTTATTTGGTTTTATGTCCTCTTTACCATTTTTTCATTCCAGCTGGTACAATCCATCCTTATAACCTGACAAATGTATAATGTGAAAGTATTTACAGATCCTATACTTGACTATAAGCCGCCATGGGGGGGAGGGCGGGAGGGGGACAAAATGTGAAATTCAAGGAATTGTGGAATTGAATCCTGTAAACTAAAAGGAAACAAACAAATTAATAAAAAAAAAATAATGATGAAAGCCAAAAAAAAATAAGCAGAGGGGTGTAAAATATAAGAACACTGGGAAGGTAAGAAAATGACAGGTTGTGAAGGGTTTTAAATCTCATACAGAAGAATTAATATTTGATCTTTGGTAATAGGGAGACACTGAAACTTTTGAGGAGGGGAGTGACATGCTCAGACTTTTCCTATAAAAATACCACTTTGGCAACTGGGTGGAAAATGGATAGAAGAAGGAAGATATCTAAGACAGGAAGAGCAATTAGGAGGCTATTGTAATAGTCCAGGTGAAAGATGATAAAGACTTGAACTAAGATGGTATCTGTATAAGTGAAGACACAGATGCAAGGTATGATATAGAGATAGAATCAATAAGACTTCGGAACTTATGGAATATGTGGGGTAAGGAAGAGTGAAGAGTCAAGAATTACTACCAGCTTGTATGTTTGGATAGAGAAAGAAGAGGACCCAGGACAAAACTCAGGTATTCCCAAGTATGGAAGCTTATGTTGAACAAGGAGAGGGATCCAACAAAATAGATAAATCGGGTAGGAAGAGAAAGAAGAAAGAGTAGTGTCAAGAAAACCTAAGGAGGAAAGGATGTTCAATAGTACTAGATGGTATAAAGAAGTCAAGTAGGATAAGGACAGAGACAAAGGCATCAGATTTGGCAATTAATAGAACATAGCTAACATTGGAGGGCACAAGGCAGAAGCCATATTGTAAAGGGTATAAATAAATGGGAAGTGACACTGATAGCTTTGGCTAGAAGTCTGACTATGAAGGGAAAGAGAAATATAGTTTGTTGGGATGGTACAATTAAATGACAGTTTTTGTTGTTGGTCAAGGATGAAGATCTGGAGATGATTTTAGGAAGCAGGCAAGATGCCAGTGACTAAGGAGAGGCTGAAAATTTTGGGAGAAGGGATGTTCGCAGAAAAGGCAGGAAGGAATAAGGGCATAAGCAGAGTGGTCGGTGAATAGACAACTTCCTCAGAGACCACTGGGAACAAAGAACACTGGGAAGGTAAGAAAAGAGGGAGATGCTGAGGTGACTTGGAATGTAGAGCTGGACAGAAAAGGGAACTCACAATGGAAGGCCCCAATTTTCTCAGTTAAATATTTGGCAAGGCCCTCAGCTTAGGTAGAGGGAATGATTTAGATGGCTTCAGGAAAGAGGAGGAGATTTGGAGTAGATGCAGAAAGGAATAGGATAGAATCAATCACAGATTAGTAAAAGGATTGGTGAGTAGCAGTAATGGCCCAGATGAGAAGAACTTTAGTTAACTATGGGTAAACTCTAGTGAACCCAGTTAGCACAGTTTGTGACTTCCTCCATTTGCTTTTAGCAGGATGCATGTAGGGGAGAAGGTAGAGTAATCAATCCAAGGATGGGATGTGAAAATAAGAGAGGAAAAAGGAGTAAGAGATTTAAGGGTAGATAACAGTGTAAAGGTTCACCTGGTTTACCTCTATGATCTTGAAAGAAGGAAAGAGACCAGAGCCAGGGTGAGGACCTGAGAAAGCAACTAGAGGTTGATGTGAGAACAAAAAGAATAAGCATATATAGAAGTAAGGCACAGGAAAAGATAATGTAGAATTCTTTTTCAGGTAATGAACTAAAAGCCCTCTTTAAGTACGTTATTATAAGAAATTTCAGGAATAAGGTACTAGCAGCAGACATGAAGGTGGAATTTGAGCTGAGTCTTAAAAACTAAGGAAGCCCAGGAGGGTGGAAGTAAAGAGAGCACTACAGCTGTGGGAGACAGCCCCTGAAAAAGCACCAAGTTAGGAGATTTATAAAGAATTATGTTCAAGAAATAGCAAGACCAGCATTACTGGATCATAAAGGAATGCTATGCTGAAGGGGTCCGTAGCAAGGTCTTAAAAGACTACCTCACACAAGACTAAAAAGACCTGTGTCTGCTCCTTTTGCCCTTGCATTAGTGGGTGGGGAAATAATAAAAGCATTAGCAATGTTTCCTTGGCTGGGAAAGCTGGTACACGTGCTATGGTCACCCAGAGGGGATATTCTTACGCCATAAGCTGAGCAACCAAGCCCTGTTGTTCCTGCAGTTGTTTACCAAGATAGGATGTAACTTCCACCAAACCCTCCAGAGGTGGATGTAAATCTGGGGCTATAGTCTTCGTTAGAAGACTGGTGTTACTGTTATGCTCCCATGATCTTTTCAGTCAATTGGCTTTCATTCCACTGCACCACACTACCTCAGTGAACTGACAAGTATAAATAAAATGCTTTGAGAATTCAGAGGAACGACAAATCATCACATCATAGATTCAGAGCTAAAAGGCATATCAGAAGTCATCTTGTCCAACCTACTCATTTTACAAATCAGAGAACTAAGGTCCAAATCAATTCTAGGTAGGGAATTGGGGTGGGTTTCACAGAGGAGATTTGAGTTACGTCTTGATGAAAACAGGATTTATCTAGGCATATATTTAGAAGTCAGGAATAGACATTCCATGCATGGGCTCAGAGGTGAGAAAATCTCGGGAAAGTATTCCAGAAACATCACAGGACCAGTTTTTCTTGAGTAGTTGGGGCAAATGAAGAGTGAGATTAAAAAGTTGAAAAGGGATGATCAGCAGATTTAGAAGCCATGTCAAACTCACTAATTGTATAGATAAGAAAATTGAGGCCCAAAGAGATTAAGTTACTTGCCCAGTGTCACAAAGGTAAAAAGCCACAAAGATAGAATTCAAACCCATATCCTCTTGACTCTAGATTCGGCGCTCTTTCTGAATCTATTGCCCTTATAGGAGTAAGACTAGACTGGTGGCCAGAAACTGCAAGCTTTTGAAAGCTTCATCAAATACTAGTGCAGTGGAGGACAGTTTTTTATCTCCTCCCCCTTCTTTCCCTTGATTGATTTTTACATACCTACCCTTTATCTCATCCCACATCTGAGGGTATGGTAAGGAGTTTCTGGAAATTATTGGGTGGATGCTTCAGAGAGGCAGATATGCTTGGTCTATTTCTTTTCCATTTTTTAAATATATCCAGTAAATTCAGTGTATGTGTTCTATGAATATTTGTTGTTCAATCATTTTTCAGTTGTGTCTGACTCTTAATGAGTTCATTTGAGGTTTTCTTGGTAAAGATACTGGAGTAATTTACCATTTCCTTCTCCAGCTCATTTTATAGATGAGAAAACCTAGGCAAAGAGGGTTGAGTGATTTGCCCAGTGCGACACAGCCAGTGTCTAAATCTAGATTTGAACTCAGGCCCTCCTACCTCCAGGGCTAGTGATTTATCTACTGCGCCACCTAGCTGTCCTGTGAATATAGGGAGTTAAAACTGAGAGGAAATCCAAAGCAAGGTGCTAAGAGTGAGGCGCTGAATCATGAATTTATACAGAGTATCCCAAAAAATTTTAAACTACTAAAGCTTAGACTTCAACTTAGAACACACCACATATTTTCATTTTTGAGTCATATTCAAATTTTTTTCCCCTTAACTTAAATTGAGAATCTGGTCAGCATTGCCCTGAGAAGCCAGGCAAGGCAGGGAATATGAGAGGGGGAGTGCTCTTAGCATTTATTTTCAGGCTGAACTCCCTCTGTGGTCAATGGCATACTGCAGCTGTTTTAGGAAGGCTAGAAAAGTAGTGCCTGACAGGACTACTTAACTGGGGGCTCGAGTCTAGCACCTTCGGGTAGACAAGCCAGATACTGTGCTCCCTCTTTCGATGATATTGCATACTGTTTTTCTGTGGACTTAATACAAGAAAGAGCAAAGGAACTAGTGTGGAATGTTGCATGTGTAGCATCCAGTCTACACCTGTAGCATATGCAAGTTTCAGTGATTTCCCTGCCCTTAGCCCTGATTTACTGATAAAGCAAACTACAATCAGTTATTGGGAGGGAGGCAATGAAGCTATTGGAGATATTTGAACAGAAGTATAATAAAACTAGATATATACATGAGGAAGATTAGTGTGGCAGTAACATAAAGGATGACTTGGAGGAGGGAAAAAAGTGGAGTCAGGAAGACTGGTACAAGGCTACTGGAATAGTTCTAATAATGGTGGTAGCTGTGGAAACAGAAGAAAATGTTGCATAGGTAGAATTAATAGGATTTGGTAACTGATTTCATGTGAAAAGGGGGAGAGAAAATAGAAATAAAAACTAGTATTTCAAACATATTTTCCCTAGGTTCTGTCCTTCTTTTCTCTATCTGTACATTCTCCCTTGATAGTCTCATCTAATCCTATGGTTTTATCATCTCTATACAGCCATCTTGTAAATCTATCCACAAGCAGCCTGATACAATGGATTGAATATGCACTGGCTTTGGAGTTAGAAGATCTAGGTTCCAATCATGTCTGCCACTTTAGTCAGTCAATAAGCATTTATTATCAAACTTTCAAAAGATTGCTTTACAGAAAAAGAAAGAGAAATAATGAAATTTATCTAGTGAAACAAAGGATCTAGAATCTCAAGGGAAATAATGAAAAAAGTGGAAAGGAAAAAGTACAAGAACTCAAACTATACTACAAAGCTGTGATTACTGCTAAAACTATAAAACAATTCAGTATTGGTAAAGCAAGTCAATCAATGGAGCAGATAAGTTAAAACAAAATATACATAAGCAAATGAACCTAATGACCCATTGCTTGATAAACCCCAAAACTGTAGCTACTAGATAAAGACTTGACAAAAATTCATGGGAAAACTGAAAGGCAATCTGGTATAAATTAGATTTTGACCAGCATCTCACACTATATACCAAATGTAGGTATATACCATATACCTCAGCTCCAAATGGATATATTTCTTATGTATAAAAGGTCACATGATAAATGAGTAAGAGGAAGGGAAGAAATTTCAGATCTTTGAATTTTATGCTTAAAGTTGAGCTCACCTAAGGATGGGGAAACCTTGTCCTAAGCTCTTCAGGCTTTTTCTGCTGCTGTTTTCAGAGCTAGTTCTGGGGATTCGCAAGTTTTCAGTGCTTCCAAGGTATTGTAATCTGGAGAGAGGTGTGGTCACTGTTCTCCCAGTCTCTGTTCTGGTTTCTGCCCAGGAAGGGACCCTGCTCCCCTTGCAGCCACAAGTGCTAGTATTCTTCAGGACCTTGGAACTGTGACCAGAGCCCCTCCTCCTTTGCGGCTGACCATGAGTGCTCCTGTCTGCCCTGTAACTGTGACCCAGAACTGTGTATGGACAGTAGAGTTACCAATTCATTCAGTTGTACCCAGGGCCATCAGAGAGACACCAGTAATCTCTTTCTTACCAGTTCTCTGATCCCCTTAGTGTTGCTGGGCTAAGAGCCACCAAAGCTGCTGCTGCTACTGTTATAGCTGCCTCCAAGACCCACTGCCACTGGCCCATTCTTTCAGGCCTACCCCCACTCTCAGTATCACAGCTCTCTCCTGCCAACTTCCTAAGTTTTCTTAGGCTGGAAAAAATGTCTTAGCCTGACCTTTTGTGTCTCTGCTGCTCTAAAATTCTATTTGAGGTGTTATTATAAAGTTGTTTGAAGGGGAATGTTGGGAAAGTTTGGCTAGGTTGCTACCTATATTCTGCCATCTTGGTTCCTCCTCCCCCTTCCCCCTTTTTCATGTACTCTTGGTCCCATCCCCTCCTGTCTTCTCTAGCATATTGGTCTCACCACTATTTTCACTTTCATTCTAATCTTCAGTCTTCTCCTGTGTACTGGTTCCTTCCCTGATACCTACAAAGATTTTCAGGTCTTCCCCATCCCTGAGAAACCCTCACTAGATCCTACCTGCCAACATTGTCCTATATCCCTCCTTTCCTAATCAGCTAAATTCTCTGAAATGGTCTTTCCTGTTCTATTCCAACCATCCCTTCTCCATACCACCCCCCCCCCCAGGTGCTAGTGTCATCCTAAGGTTTGCTTCTATCTTACCATATTTTACCACATAATCATCATAGATTTTATGCCAAATTTTTTGCAAAAATGTGAGGTGTGACCATTATGTGAAGCTTTTTAAAAAAAATTACTTGAAGTTATATAAAAAACTTTTTACAACAAGTTTCTCTGAAAAGGCATTATTTCTCATACATAGGGAACTGAACCATATTTATAAAAATAAGGGCCATTCCCTGATAGATAAATGGTCAAGGGATAGAAACAGGAAGTTTTCAGAAGAAGTCAAAGCTATCTATAGTCATATAGGAAAATGCTCTAAATTAATATTGATTAGAGAAATGCAAAATAAAACAACTCTGAGGTACCACTAAATACCTATCAGAAATGAAAAAATTCTAGAGGGGATGAGAGAAAATAGGTACACTAATGAACTGTTGGTGAAGTTGTGAACTAGTCCAACCATTCTGGAGAACAATTTGGAACTATATCCGAAGGGTTATAAAACTATGTATATTTTGACCCTGCAAAATCATTGCTATGTTTGTGGCCCAAAGATATCAAAGGAAAAGGACCTATATGTACAAAAGTATTTATAGCAGCTCTTTTTTGTGGTGACAAAGAACTAGAAATTGAGGGTATGCCCATCAATTGGGGAATGGCTGAACAAGTTGTGGAATACGATTGTGATGGAGTACTATTGTGTTATAAGAAATGACAGCTTGTCATTTCAGAAAAACATGGGGAGTCCTATATGAATTGAGGAAAATTTAAATGAGCATAACCAGGGAGATCATTGTACACAGTAACAGCAATATTGTAATGATGATCACCTGTGACTTTGTTACTGTGATTGATACAATGATTCAACACTTCCAAGACTCATGATGAAAAATGCTATCCACTCCCAGAGAGAACTGATGAACTGAATGCAAAGTGAAGTATAATTTTCTCTATTTTTCTTGCTTTTTTAGAAATATAGCTAAAATGGAAATATATTTGCATAAATTCACATCTACAATTGATATTGTATTGCTTGCCTTCTCAGCAGGTAGGGGGGAAAGAATCTGGAATTCATAATTTAAAAAGGAATGTTAAAAAAATAATATATATTTTTAAAAGAGTACATGAAAAGGGGTTGGCCTTGACAAACAGAAGGGCTACCTAATCATCAGAGACTAGAGTAAAAGAAGAGATAGTGGTGGGGGGAAGGAAGGATATGATATGAAAAGGGAAGAGGGAACCCTCAGTGAATGGCCTTAATTTCTCAGTGAAGTATGAATCAAGATACTCAGCTGAGAAGGTGGATGGAAGGAGGCTTCAGGAGAGAAGATAAGTTTTGGGATAACTGCTGTGGTCAGTGGGACAGGAAATAATTTAGAACAGAAGAGTAGAATTACCTTCTTGTAGTGAGGGCTCCAGCTGAAATTTGATTAAAGAAAGCATTTATTAGATGCTTATTCTGTTCCAGACACTGTGCTAAGCACTGGGGTGCCAATACAAGCAAAAAAGCTAGTCCCTGCCTTCAAGGAGCTTCCATTCTAAAGGGGAAAGACATAAAGGGGAGCTAAAAAGTGAGAATTGTAGAGGTAAGGAAAGGCACTTGGAAAGCAGGGAGAATCAAGAGCTCAGATGGGATAGAAGTAGGAATGAATGGCAAAGGCATTTCCTCCAATAGAGTTTCTATGGAGGAACTCATCATTTGGAGGAGGAGGCAACAGGTATGGAAGTATTACTGGTGTGAAAAGCTAGCTCACAAGGAGATTCACTAGCATATATTTATGGTGGACCCAGTCAGCACCACTTTACTATTTCCTCCAGTTCCATTCAAAAGCACCTAAACAGGGGCAAAGAAGCCATATGTCAGAGTTATAATATGGTACTAGAGTTCAGTGATAGGACAGAGAGGCAAGGGACTTAAGAGCAGAAGACAGTGTAGAGTTAAAACTAGTTCAACAGAGGAAGGAGAGTGTACCCAGAAACAGGGATGTCTTAGGACAGTACTGAGAAATGGAGAGACTGGAGGTTATGATGAAGGGGATAAAGTTTAGAAGAAATGAGGCATAAGGAGAAACAGGAAGTTAAAGATGATCATCAGATAAAGGAAATTCATAGTTCTAAGACATGGAATCAGAATCTCTGTGGGTCATCATGGCGAGATGAGGAGTATGAACATCTCTATGTGAAGCTGAAGTGGAAAGGAGTAGGTCATGGGAATTAAGTAAACTGAAGAACTAGTAAGTTAGGGCACTTGAGGTAATATCAACATGAGTGTTGATCCCCTAGAATCAGGGAGGGGACACTTACTGTGTGACCCTGGCAAGTCACTTAATCTCTCTAGGATTATTTCCTGATCTTAGAGTTAGATTGACTTTTGTATGGTCCCTGCAACACTAAATCTATTTATGATCCTATGGAACTACCTCCCCCCTGCCCCCAATTTTTCTTGAGTTTCAGTTCCTCATCTCTAATCATCTACTTGATATCTTACCTCAACATCCCTCTGGCACTTCTAGCTCAGCCTATTTAAAATTTAAATCATCATCTTCTTCTCAAAGTTACCCCTGCTTCTAACTTCTCAATTTATGTCAATAGCACCAACCTTGTTTGAGTCAGTCAGGCACAAAAGCTTATAACCTTTGACTTCTCTTTTTTCTTTTGTTTTTGCTTTTTGGATGGGGGAAGGTAGGACAGTGGGGTTAAGCGACTTACCCAAGGTCACATGGCTAGTTTTTGTGTTGTGTGTAAGGCCAAATTTGAACTCAGGTCCTCCTGACTGCAGGGCGGGTACTAATAGAGTACTGTACCACCTAGCCAACCCTAGGAGCTCTTTGCTCCATGAAATCTTATCATCCAACCAATTGAAAGTTTTCAAAATTTTCAAAGAGCCCTTTGTTTAGATCTGCCTTTTACACATTTCACCCTCTCCCTTGTGTATCTGTAAACTTTTTCTGTGTATCTGCAATCTTCCCTGTAGTTGTTTATAAGCTCCTTGAAAGCAGAGTCTATTTTTTCTTTCAACTTTGAATCCCCAGAAGAACGCTTTCCATATATGGTAAGCACTTAATACAATGTTTATTTAATTTGCTGAACTGAATCAATCAGTAAGATTTGTTGAACATCTATAATGTGCTAAGTACTGGGGACACAAAGGGGGCTCACATTTTATCAGGGGAAATAGACACATTAAGTACAAGCTATATATTTTTAAATGCAAGACAATTTTGATTAAAGGCACTAGCAGGTGGGGACATCAGGAGAGACCTTATGAGGCCACACTTGAGTTGTCGCTTTGAAGCAAACTAAAGGTCCTAAAAAGCAGAGGAGAAACTATTCCAAGCATCTAGGAGAGCCCTATGCAAAGACATGGGGGTGGGAGATGGAATGCTTTGTAAGGAAGGCAATACAATCCATTTGGCAGAAGCATGGAGTCCATGAAGGTGAGTAGTATATAATAAGAGTGGGAAAGTAGATTGGGAGACTGTAGAATTGGAAAACTGAAGTTATCACTAACAGAACTAGAATCAGAAAAAGGAACAGGATACGTATTCAATTTGAGATGATAGTTAGACATACACTTGAGAGACAGTCTGGAGCTCAGAAGGGTGATCTAGACTGGAGGGTGTGTGTGTGTGTGTGTGTGTGTGTGTGTTATTTCTAGTCATGTTCATAGAGCTGGCATTTGAGAAGCAGTATGGTGTAGCAGCTAGGCACTGGACTTGGGAGTCAGAAAAACCTGGGTTCAAATCCTGTCTTCCATACCTCTGTGACCTTGCACCAATCACTTAATCAATCTGTATCTGTTTCCTTCTCTGTAAAATAAGGGGGTTGGACAAACTTGATAGAGCACTAGACTTGAAGTCAGTCTACCTCACTCTCTTCGAGACCATGGGCAGATTATGAAATCATCTGCCTCAATTTCCTAAGCTGTAAAATGGGGATAATAATAGCACCTACCATCCAGGGATCAAACAGATATTTACAAAGCACTCTGCAAACCTTAAAATGCTAGCTATCGTTATTTTTATAACGATCTTTGGAGATTCTGTGAAAGCAGTTACAACTGCCAAGGAAAAAACATAGAGAGAGAGATAATAAAAGAGGGCCAAGAAAAGGGGTGGAAGCTGCAAAAAAAGAAGACACAGGATCAGAGGATCGAATCCGGGCTCAGGGTCTCCGTCGCTGTCACCTGGGGCATGGCTTTGTCCTCTGCGCGCTTGAGTGTCCTCATCTTTTTCTAAACCTTTTTTTGTGTGCTGGCCCCCACCCCTTCGGGAAGTCTAGGAAAGCCCCCTTTATGGGCCCCTTCCCAGAGTCAGGTTTTTAAATACCCAAAATAAAATACGTGGGATTACAAAGGAAACCAACTATATCTAAAGTTATTAAAATGTTAACAAAAAAAAAAATTCAGGCACCCCAGGTCAAGCACCCCTGGCTTAGCTCTGGTCTCCCCGGGAGCCTCGGCCTCTAGGCCCCGCGACCC
Organism: Petaurus breviceps papuanus; assembly: GCF_028583685.1. Lineage (NCBI taxonomy): Eukaryota > Metazoa > Chordata > Mammalia > Diprotodontia > Petauridae > Petaurus > Petaurus breviceps. The sequence goes on from NW_027186523.1 coordinate 16,105,955, forward strand.
CATTTGTAGCTTTAAAATGCAGCTACCGGTCTAAAAGCAAGCTTGCAGCTCCACAGCCCAAGAAGGAGAAACTGAGGTAAAACGCTGGGGAGGCGAGACGCATTTTTTAGGTAGGGGGGCTGCGAGGGGCGGAGAGGGGTGGGGAGGTCGGCGAATCCAGGAAGCGAAAACCAGCTTCCGCCCGTCGGGAGAAATAAAGCACTACCGGCCACCCGGAGAGACCGAAATGGAAACCCTACCCTTCTGTCACCCCAGCCCAAGGTAGGGACGAGTCCGGAAGTCCCGCCCTTCCCTAGGAGACGGTCCTATCGAAGCTCCCCCTACCGGGGCGTGAGGACGGGGAGAATAATGACGTACCTCGCCTTCCTTAACGTCACCACGCACGACGGTACTTCGGCCAATCAGCTCAGCCCACAGAGGGACGGCAAGCCCGCCAGTGCCGTGACGTAGAATCAGGGGCGGAGTCAAATTAAAGTTTTGGCGGGGAACGGAGGGAGCTCCTTAGTTGAGAGGTTGGCTGCGCGGACCCATGTTGGTGAGTCGGTAGCGGAGCGGGGCAGGGGAAGGGACTCGGGGACGGAACTGGAGAGGCTCTCACGGCCGAAGGGATCGGCAGATTTTTTTTTTTTGTTGAGGGGGGGTTCCTAAAAGGACGTCCATCCTTGGGTGGCAGCTGCCTGGGGTCCCAGAGTGGGAGGCATTAGGGAGCAGGGGTGTTCTCGTTAACGTCTCCAAGGCGTCATCATCTGCTAGGGGCAGGAATCATTGGATTTAAAGCCAAACCCCTCATTTTTACAGATGAGAAAGCTGAGTCCCGGGGAGATGAAATGAATGGTTTTAGGTGACACAGGAAGTCAGTGGCAGAGACAGGATTTGAACCCAGGTCCTTTGACTCCAAATCCATGCCCTATAGGTTCTGAGTCTGGGACAGTTGTCCGACGCTGTATGTAAACCCCGATAAGGCTAAAGCATTAGTTTATGAAGCTCACCTTTTCTGCTTAATGAATGAACTGCAATTTCAGCTAACTTGTTACTAGTTATGTTTCAGCACAGATAGTGAATAAAATGAGATCATGCTTTTGCACAGGCAGTCGGGTTAGCTACTTGACCTTTTAAAAAGAAACTTCACATATGCCAAGCTCCTCCAGATTTGACATAATTTGACTGTAAAATTCCGAGGGACCAATTGATAAAAAGAAAATTGCAGATGTTGGGTAACATACCTTTAGGGGTAGGGATAGATACTAAACTGAAATATTAGAATTAATAAAATAAACAAAAGTAACCACTTGCCAGGGAAGAAGTTAAAAGTCTGTCTGGATCATGGTTAAATAAAACCTCAAAATCATAGAGTCATAGTACATGCAATAATGGGATTATCTGTTCCAATCCTGACTTTTCCCTAAGCTTTTCCTCAAATCCTTTCTTCTCACTCTCTTCTCAACTCTATATCTGGCTTCCAAGCTCACCATTCAACTGAAACTGTTCTCTTGTAAATTACTAATGATACTTTTATTGCCAAATCAAATAGCCTTTTCTCAGTCTTCATCCTTCTTAACCTTTTTGCAGTCTCAAACACTGTAGATCACCCTCTTCTCATTGATACTTTGTCTAGGTTTTCCTGGTTTTCCTTGACTTCTCTTCAATCTTTTTTGCTGGACTTCCATCCACATCACTCCCATTAACTGTGGGTGTCCCACAAGACTGTACTCTAGACCCCCTTCTCTTCTCCCTCTGTACTGTTTCATTTGTACTGACTTGTACTGATCTCATTAGCTCCCCTTGATTCAGTTATCATCTCTATGCTGATCATTCTCAGATCTACTTATCCAGCCCCAGGCTCTCTCCTGACCTCCAATCTTGTATTTTTCCAGGTTTCTATCAAACATCTCAAATTGGATGCCCTATAGACATCTGAAACCCAACTTGTCCAAAACTAAACTTAGTATCTTCTTCCCCCACCATCAGCTTCTCCCTTCTTCCTCATTTTCTTATTTCTGTTGAGGGTACCACCATCTCTCCAGTCATCTAGGCTTGTAACCTATTTGTCATCCTGGAATCTTCACTCTGACCTCTCCATCATCAATACCCAATCCGTTGCCAAGGCTTGTCAATTTTACCTTGATATCATCTCTCATATATGCCCCCTTCTCTCTTCTGATACTGCCACCAACCCAGTGCAGGCTCTCATCTCCTCACACTTACACTGTTGAAATAGCCTGTTGTCTGGTCTCCTCACCTGTTGTCTGGTCTACCCCCACCCCAACCCATCTACTCAGATGTCAGATTGACCTTCCTTTAAAACTCAAACCTGATCCTATCACCCCCACCCTTACCTCCTTACTCAGTACATTCTAGCAACTTCTATTATCTCCAGGATGGGAAGGAAAATTTACTGTTTGACTTTTAAAGCCCTTCATAACCTGACCACCTCTTCTCCCCCCAATTTTTAGTCTTTCATCTTCTAAGTACCCTGGGATCCAGCATCTCTGGCTTCTTGGATGTTCTTTATACAGAACACTTAAAGTACTTTCTTTGGCTGAAAATGGAGCCTTCCTTCATCTCTAGCTCCAGGCTTCTCTGTCCTTTCTTTAAGATTCAGCTAGTCCCACCTTCTGGAAGAAGCCTTTCCCAGGCCTCCTTACTCTTAGCGCCTGCCCACTAAGATTAATCTCCAGTTTGTTCTCTTTATATCTTGTTTGTACAGTTACTTCATTTTTTTCTCCTCCTTTAGTCTGAGCTTCTTGAGAGCAGGTACTGGTTTTTGTCTTTCTTGGTATCCACGACATTTAGCGCAGGGCCAGGAGTGCTGTAGGTGCTTAATAAATGCTTGTTTAGTAACTGACTTTGGTCATTAATGCGCAGTGCCAAAGTCCAGAAGTGACCAAGAGAGTATTGAATTGAGATTATAAAATGCTGAGAGTAATGTACATACCCTATAAACCTAATCTGTTTCAGCACTATGACCAAAATGAGTTAAGTCCTCTGTAAAGGGTGATGGACTATAAAAGATCAATGTATTTTAATATAGATTATAAGGGCCCATTAAGTGATCCTGAGTTATTTAACATTTACAAAAAGTCTCTTTGCTTGAATCCCAATATCAGTAAAACAAAATACCTACCCTCTAGGAGGAGGAGGAGGGAGGCACTAGTTACACAAATAAGCAGAAAACCTGGAGGAGATGTGGTAGTGGCTAAAGAGATCCCGACAAAATGTACTAGGCAAATTTGAAGAGAGCAGAATCCTCGGCTGCACCTAAGCTAAGCCTAAAGAGAGAAAACAATTCTCAGAGAGAGACGCAAAGGGAGTGCTTTTAAAGACCTATTTGCCAGACGCTGTGCTAAATGTTATAGATACAAAAAAAAGGCAACAACCAGCCCCTATTCTCAAGGATTTCAAAACTTACAAACAACTGTGTATAAACAAGTTAAATGCAGGATAAACTGGAAACAATCAACAGACTTTAGATTGTAAGAATAGTGGAAGGGGTAGGATTATAAAAGGCTTGGAATTCCTGCAGAGTTTATATTTTATCCTGGAGGTAATAGGGAGCTACTAGAGTTGACTGAGTGAGGTCAGACTTGTGTCTTAGGAAGATCAGTTTGATTGCTGAGTGGATGATGGAATGGTGTGGGGAAAAGCAGGGAGACCAACCAGTAGGCTATTGTAATATTCTGGGTGCAAAGTGATAAGGGCACGTATGAGGTGGTATTGTGTCAGATAAAAGGAGAGTTAAACAGAAGATGTGAAGGTAGAATCAGTAAGATTTGGCAACAGATGGGATATGGGTGGGGAGATGAGAGGATGAGATTCTAGGTTTCAAGCCTGGGTAATTGGGAGGAAGGTGGTTCCCTCAGTAGTAGTGGGGAGGTCAGGAAGGGGAAGAAATAAATTCCTTTTTGAACAGTCTTAAGTTTAAAATTTTTACAGCACATCCAGTTTGACTTATATGCTAGGCACTTGGAAATATAAGACTGGAGGTCTGGAGAAAGGTTAAGGCTGGACAAGTAAATCTAAGAATGATCAGCATAGAGATGATAATTAAATCCATGGGAGCTAGTCAGATCATCAAATGAAATAATGTAGAAGGAGACGGGGGTTCAGGATAGAGCCTTGTGGGACACCTGCAGTGACATGGATGAAGACCCAACAAAAGAGACTGAGGATTAGTCAGATAGGAGGAAAACCAGGAGAGAATTGTGTCCCAAAAACCTAGAGAGGAAAGAAGGTCGAAAAGAGGGTGATCTTGGGGGTCAAACTTGCAGAGGTCAAGAAGGATGAGAACTAAGAAAAGGATGTTTGATTTGGCAATAAAAAGCTCATTAGTAACTTGGAAAAGAATGGTTTCAGTTGATTGATGAGGTTGGTAGACAATATAGAATTAAGAGAGTAAGAGGAAAGAAAGTAGTGGCACTGATTATGAATTTCCTTCTCAAGTTCAGCCAGGGAAGGATGGAATGGCCTGTGCAAACATACTAGTGGACATAGTTTTATATGACTAAGACATATAGTACATGAAAGGGAATAATGTGAAGCCCTCTCATCTTTAGAGCTCGCTCCCTATGACCTAGACATCTTGATTGGTGACTGAGCATATGTAAACTTAACTAGTCCTTCATGTCTAGCTGATCCCAGGTTCCTGACCATAATTGCCTTTTGGGTACCATCTTGTCCTTTGTCCTCTCATCCTTTCCCCTGTCCCCACCCTACTCTCTTTTGTTGTGGATACATTCATCTTAAGCCACTGAATCTGGAAAGGGCTCTTCAGTTGGCTACCTAATGGATCAAGTCAGTATCCTTGTGATTTCCCAGAGCAAAGTCCCTAACAAGCTGCTTCTAACTTCCATGGGTTGTTTTCTGTTAAAATGTTCTCTCCTTGAGGGCAATAATTGTTAAGTGGCCAATAAATGATTTTTTTTTTCACCCATTCAGGTTAGGCCAGAAAAATTGCTTAGAGTCAAGTATTCTGTTCATTTAGTTTTGAGTGAATGCATGAGTGTCCTTGCTGTGGAAGGACCATACTCTAAAAGCCTGCAAAATAATCCCTGAGCCTTAAGTAGTTTACTTATATTCAGATGCTGAAAGGCTAAACATTTTGGAGAACTTGGAAGGAGAGAGAGAGGAACATACATGATTTGGGAGTGGCTCAGTGACCCTGTGACCATGTTCTCATCCAGATAATGCTAAAGTTCACCTTTCCAAGCCTAGGATGCCAGAGATAGAATAGCAGTTCTTTCTACCATTAAACCTATTTAATAATATTTTTGTCACAGGATCTCTCTCGTGGTCATATTTGATTACTTCTTTGAAGTTCCCATATCAGCTGTGCTTTTGACATGGATGGTAAGTCCAATCAATATTTTTTTTTTTTTAAGCAATCAGGGTTAAGTAACTTGCTCAAGGTTACATGGCCAGTTATTTCTGGGTATGGTGCTGAGTATCTGAGCCCAGATTTGATCCAGGTCATCCTGACACTGGAGCTGGTGCTCTTACTTGCTGAGCCACCTGGCCACCCCTAAGCAATTGGGGTTAAGTAACTTGCTCAAGGTTACACGGCCAGGTGTTTCTGGGTGGGTGCTAAGTTTCTGAGCCTGGGATTTGATCTCCAGGTCATCCTGACACTGGAGCCGGTGCTCTTACTCGCTGTGCTACCTGGCCGCCCCAATCAATATTCTTGAAACAAAAGAAATTCTTTTACAAGAAACTATCTCTTAGTTTGTAAAATCTGTTGAGTTTCTGTTGCTAATTGATAGATATTGAAATACCATCTTAATCTTTTTGATAAAGATGTAATTAATAGTCTGAATATCACCTTTTAAAAATTGGGTGTATCCTTTCCGTCTAGGAAAACAGCTTTAGAGAAACCATATGGGTTTGTTTTCTCTTAGGTGTGTTTGATGTTGGATTGGTGTGACATTTTTATTCTAGTTCTGACTTATATCTCTATATTCCTTTTCTTGACTCTTGCTGGGATAGATGTAAAGTAATGAAACAAGGACAGGTATTTAAACAAATTTTTGATGTACCTGGAAAAACTTAACCCGCATTAAATTAATAATGAAGTGATTAATTAGGAAGACTTAACAAGAGAAAAAATGCTAGCAAAATTTTTCTGCAATTAGAATTGATTTTATAGTCTGAATGCTGGCAAAACTGTCACTCAAACACCTAAATGTCCATGAAAAAAGCATTTATTAGACACCTATACTGTACTAGGAGCAGCTAGGTGGTATAATACTGTAATGTAATGCCAAGGAAAGGCAACTTCCCAAGGTTCAGAATACCAGCATAGGTGCTCTCCATTTTATTCAGTGACAAACCAAGAACAGAAGATCAAAACATGACATCATTCCAAATACAGCATTTACTAAGTGTGATTAAATAATCTCCAAGTACTACCCCACCCCAGGACCTTCCAATCATTCAATCAATTACAAAGTCTCTGTTCTAAATACTTCTCCACCCCTAGGCTATACCTTAATTTAATCCACCACAAAGTCCCTCTTCTCAAATGGAGATTAGTTTCCAAACATAAGGTCAAAAGTTCCCCACCCCTGGATCACAATTGAATCTACCCCAGAGTTACATCAAGTTTAAACACAGCACTTAATACCCAAATGGAGGTCTTTTCTTCATCTTGACACGAGGCAAGTTCTCAGCAATCTTAGTTCCTGGGGAGACAAGGCTTAGCAAGGCCATAAGATACATTGCCAGTCCCTTCATGAATTCATCCTCTTTCTGTAGAACAGTCCTAGAACCCCTGAACACATTAGCAAAGCCCTCTCCCAGGATTTCTGTAAACATACAACAAGAAAATCCTTCTTCAGGGCTTCTGAACCAACAGAAAGGCTCCCAGACCCCTGCAACAACAGCACTGTCCCTCACCAGTGGACAGTATTCACTCTGTCTGCAGGACAGTCTCCAGACCCCTGCAACAACAGCACTGTCCTTCACCAGTGGACAGTATTCA